>NC_061098.1:6145052-6162552 GCF_015104395.2 Macrobrachium nipponense
TCTCCGATTCTCGTTCGTCAATTTCTGGTGAAAAATACGCAGTTTTCCTTCTTCCATTTATTGAATTTTGTTACGACAGCTGTTTTGCCTTATGGCATTATCAAGCGACTACTGACTTACAATCTGGCCTTTCGGCCTATCTATTTCATCGTGCGGGAAGTATGACCTTGAGGTATGGGTACTGGTTAATCTAGGGAATAACAGCTTAAAGGCGTTGTTTTGGATACAAAGCACATAAGGACATATGTACTGTAACAATAGAAGTGAAAGTTTAAACAGTGGTTAAATAAATATTCAAAATACAATACCATGTGCTAGTGTTTCCTTAAATGTATGTTTAAAATTTAATATGTTACATGTTGGTTTTAGATAAAAATTACAAAATTACATACAGGAATGAAAATGAATATAGAAATCTAAATACAGGAATAAAAAAAAATGTATATACATTTTATAGCATGCATAAAGAGGTACAAGTCAGATAATTTCTGTTTATACATAAATGTGTATAATCTATGCAGATCAAATGATCGAAGCAGCAATAAAAAAGAAAATGGACGAATTTTACCAATTCAACACGATGACGAAAAACGAGAACTTGATTATTTACCATCATGTACATTATAGGTCTACATACAAGGAGAATCGCTGCACGCTACGCGGGATAATGAACAGAGGCGTAACCCCAAAAGCCCCTTACCACAAAATAAGCCTCAGGATATATAGTAAGCCCAACCTTGTAACAGCCTTAATAATGAAGAACAGCACCGCTCCGGGGGGGACCGAAGGAGATATGCACGAATGTAGTTTACAAATTTACTTGTCCAGAGGGGATGTGTAAATCTCACATCCAAAACTACATCGGGCACACTACAACGACCCTTCGGAGACGTCTGCTGGCTCATAGAAATCAAGGGGCCATCAATCAACATTACATAGATGTACACGACAGGAAGCCATCTCTACAAGAGCTCATAGAAGGCACCCAGGTCGTGCACAGAGAAGACAACTACGGTCGCCTCTTATAACGGAAGCGGTGAGCATCGCTATCCAGAAGCCGACCTTGAACGTCCAACAAGAATCGGACCATATACTCCCCTCCAGCAGAAGGAATACGCATGCCAACAGGGACCAGACAACGCGCCCCAACCCATCGAAAACATCGCGCCCCTTAGAAGACATGAGAGGACCCAGCGCCAGCGAAAGCCAAGTAACATCCTTGCTCAGGTCGCTGAGACACCGCCCAACACGAATGTGCAGCCGTTAACCAACGTAGACCATTTGGACACACACACTCACACACACACACACACACGCTCACTCACTCAAATTTAAATTATACACATTTATGTATAAACAGAAATTATCTGACTTGTACTTTTATGCATGCTATAAAATATATATATTATAATTTTTTTTTTTATTCCTGTATTTAGATTTCTATATTCATTTTCATTCCTGTATGCAATTTTGTAATTTTTATCTAAAACCAACATGTAACATATTAAATTTTAAACATACATTTAAGGAAACACTAGCACATGGTATTGTATTTTGAATATTTATTTATCCACTGTTTAAACTTTCACTTTTATTGTCACAGTACATATGTCCTTATGTTCTTTGTATCCAAAACAACGCCCTTAAGCTGTTAATCCCTAGACTAACCAGTACCCATACCTCAAGGTCATACTTCCCGCACGATGAAATAATTAGGCCGAAAGGTCAGATTGTAAGTCAGTAGTCGCTTGATAATGCCATAAGGCGAAACAGCTGTCGCGACAAAATTCAATAAATGGAAGAAGGAAGTCTGCGTATTTTTCACCAGAAATTGACGAACGAGAATCGGAGAAAACTTCGTCGGCATGAAGATACCTGCAAGAAACTTATTGATGCCACTAAAGCAATTACTTTTAACGAAAATTAAGAAACTTATTAATGCCACTAAAGCAATTACTTTTAACGAAAATTATATATAATATATATATATATTGTATATATTATAATATATTATTATTATATATATATAATATATCTATATATATATGCTTGTGTATTTGTAAGAACCGCGCTATTTTCACGTAAAAGAACAACCAAATGCAAGCGTTGTTCGCCCAACCGCCCCTTCTCCCCCACAATTGCTTGCAAGCAGGATTTCCCCGGATCTGATTGCAAGTTTCTTAATGCTCGAGATTTATTACAGGCAAACTTCGTTCTTCACTGGCGACAAATCATCTTCCTTCTGAGACCCTTCGTGCGAAGCAGTATGCTACGACGTGTTCTGGAGAAAAATAAATCCAGATGGAGGAGATATTGTCTCTTCATGGAGTAATATGTGTTCGTATGTATGTATGTATGTATATATATATATATATATATATATATATATATATATTATAATATATATATATACATATATAACATATATATATATACATATATATATATATATATATATAATATAATATATATATATATATATATATATATATATATATCTATATATATATATATATAGTATATATATATATATATGTATATATATCTATATATATATATATATATATATATATATAATTAGCAGAAAAAATTAAATACGTAAAAAAAAACATTTTTGAACAAACAGTAATTGAAAAATGTAAAAAGAATATGCCGTCAGTAAATAAAAAATGTATGTAAAAATACGAAAACTTCTTAAATACATTGGAAAATAAAAAAAAAGAAAAAATAAACCACCATTAATCCCAGACAACAGTAAGACTACGTTTCTCTAACATCGCTATTATCCCAAAGGCAAGCTGGAACAAACCCTGGTCGTTACGTGTGGGCCCTTGTCAATATTATCTCTGCCTCGGGGGGCTAAACCCCCCCATCTCCCCGCAAGCCCCCTTTGCAAGTAGGAGAATACACTACACACACAGATATTGCTGGAGGAAATGACGATTCCTAGAGGTATTTCTCTCGTCGGTTTATCACGCATTTTACGACGCGAATTGGGTGTTGGGGATCTCTCTCTCTCTCTCTCTCTCTCTCTCTCTCTCATGTAGTACATCAATTTCTCCTTTGTAATGCTAAAGGATTATCTCTCTCTCTCTCGTTCTAAATGTCAGTGACCTCAACCTGACCTCGCATGACCCCAATTAAGGACACGACTCGCACAAAGCTATACCGGGAACAATGAAAACTTCGCGTCGCATCAGCGATAATGTTCCGGGTTATCGCTGATGAAGAAGGATAATGCTGGCCTTCCCGGTAATAGTAGCTGATAGAAGCTAATGCCCGGTTATGGCTGATTACAAAGTAATGCCCCTTCCTGGTTAATTAAGGGAAACGATGACCGTTTAGTCAGTGTCATGGGTCCGGAGGAGACTTCTCCTAGCTGTTCATGGGGCGGGGGCAAGGGGGCGGGAGGTTTACGAGAGAGAGAGAGAGAGAGAGAGAGAGAGAGAGAGAGGAAATCGCACACACTATATATATATATATATATATATATATATATATATATATATATATATATATATGTATGTATGTATGCATGTATGTATAATATGCGCAGACAGATATGTACCGGTGAGAACATCACCTACCAATATCTCTGACACTTGTTATAGAAAAGTTAAATAATTTCGCCGTAAGACTCAACAAGAAACCCGTCGGATTCTCTTTGATATAAAGAAAATTAAAAGCTCTTATTAAATTTCAATAATAGAGATGGTTGCTAATCAAAAAAAAAAAAAATGCTTGGAACTGAATAATCTTGAAAGAAATGATTAAAATTACAGGAAAAATGATATCAAAATAACAAGATACTTGCACACAAAATACAACTCTTGGAAAATTCAATTTGCATAAATTCACACACACACACACACACACACTTGTCCGTGCATAACAGGTCAGTGACTCTTTTCCAAAACATCATGAATGTTTCATTTTCATTATCCAAAACCTCAATAGCATATTTCCTCACAACAACAGTAACCTAAAGATTCGCGAAATTGGCTATCGGACAGGACCTAAAATATGCAGAGGTCAGCCTAACAAAAAAAAAAAAAAAAAAAAAAAAAAAAAAAAAAAAAAAAAAAAGAATGCACCAGGGCATCTGGTCAGAATTTCATTTGCCCTTAATCAGGATACGCTGCCGTTCAACTGCTACGGAGGTGATTGGAGAACGAAATCTCCT
This sequence comes from Macrobrachium nipponense, assembly GCF_015104395.2. NCBI lineage: Eukaryota > Metazoa > Arthropoda > Malacostraca > Decapoda > Palaemonidae > Macrobrachium > Macrobrachium nipponense. Next base: position 6,149,236 of record NC_061098.1, read on the forward strand.
GGAAAAAAGATGAATAATAATTCAGATGTTTCGTGATTTTTCTGTTAAGGAATTTGATTTAATGTTGACGATTTTGTCTAATTGCCTGAAGGAGGAAATTTACTAATATTCAGTTGCAATTGCGCTTAAATCTATATTTGCAATCGGAGGTATTGTAATCAGCATCATGCAGAAATGGTACTGATATATCTAGATTTATAATTAGTACTGAAAAGAATCTAAAATATATTTTATCTATTTATTAATTAATTTATCAATTCATCGTTTTTTAAGAATTTTATAATAACTGATCTCTTTTTTTTCTGCACGTCCTATTATTATCTTCTGCAACTTCTTTCAAATGCAAACGATATTGTTTGGATGCTTGAATTTCAAGTCAATGGCTCCTGCAAGCTTGTTTCATATGAATAAGGGTTTATCTTCTGAAAAATAATATAATAATAATAATAATAATAATAATAATAATAATAATAATAATAATAATAATAATAATATAATAATAATAATAATAATAATAATAATAAGAACTTCTTTCTTTTAAGTCGATTTACGAAATATATAAATGCAAATCGTAACTAATTACTAAAGAGTTTTAGTCAAAACCAAAATATCTTGATTTCTCTTAAGCTCAGTTTTGAAAAAAAAAAAAAAAAAAAAAAAAAAAAGTAAAATTACGACAGACACATTTACAACAAACGAATCTCCCACTCAAACATTCTCTGCTTTCGAAGCTGAAGCCAACGAATGGAAAATAATCAAGTTAAAATGCTAGCCCCCTCAGAGACTGGAAAACCACAGAACATCATTCATTTATCGAAACTGAAAAAAAAAAAAAAAAAAAAAAAAAAAAAAAAAAAAAGTGTTCGGGCTTGGGGTGGCGGGGTAGGGGGATGGGGGGGGGGGGGTAGGGGGGGGGGCCGCCAAAAGAACATGATATTTTTCCCCTTTAATGTGTAAAGCATCAAAGACAATAAGAGGCTTTTGCGTTCGAAATGCGCAGCAAAGCAAATATATAAAGCAGAGCCTCGACAAAGCAGAGAGAGAGAGAGAAGAGAGAGAGAGAGAGAGAGAGAGAGAGAGAGAGAGAGAGATTCCCCCCGCACTGCATTTCGCCTCATTTTCTAAACCTTTCCTACTTCTCGTTCAGCATCATGTTCTGAGAACCCCAGTATAACCTTCAATGAAAACATTTGTGCTTACATCCATGGCAACAATTGTCAAATCCTTTAAGCTATATGAAAAGAAATTCTAATGGAAATAGAAGCGTTAACATCACGCCATTTCATAAAACAGTTTTTTTAAAGGTAAATAATATCGCTGGCATTTGTTTGCTTATGAAAAGGCAGATGTCACTCACCCTTTACTTACTCATGTAAATAATATCACAGCATTTGTTTGCTTATGAAAAGGTACATGCCACTCACCACCCCTTACTTAGCATATGGGGTTTGGAAATAAGCCACCTGTAAACACGGGCCAAAGAAAGGTCAGACCATTTGTTATCGAAGTAGGGGAACACAAGGTCATGCAGGGGAGACAAATCCCTACTTAGCGCCCCCTGCACGCAGTTAGTTGTCATTCAGCATGACGGGATGATGTTGACCTGGGCTGACCTCTGGGGAGAGATTTTTTCTTTATGTTTTGAATTATATAGATTTTTGGCATTATGCCAAGCACTGGGGCAACCAAGGCCACTCAGCGCTGAAACGGGAATCGACAATAAAAGGTTCGACAGGTGTAACAGGAGGAAAACCTCAAAGCAGTTGCACTATGAAACAATTGTTAGGAGAGAGTGGACAGTGAGACGGAAGAAAGAGAATATAAAAAGAGGTACAGTAAAGGGAACGAAAGTGGTTGCAGCTAGGGGCCCGAAGGGACGCTGCGAAGAACTTTAAGTAATGCCTACATCGCACCGAATGAGGTGCACTGACGGTACTAGGGGGCTCTGGGGAGGGTCAAACGCTATGTTCTTCATTCCTTCTCGCTCAGCATAGCACTGAAGGGGTTTTGAGAGTAACCCCGTGACTGGTGAGTATACAGCATTACTCTATACTTACAGGACTGCAAAGGTATATAAATAGGATATGAGAATATATTTAAAAGATGCCCTCTTAAGTGTCTCCACACTGAAGGAAGGAGCATGACGCTCTGAAAATATATGCGGATCTAAAATATCTATTTGTCTCCAATTCGCATTTTCTCTTACTTGGGGAGTAAGCCTACAAACTACTAGTATGTTGTTGTCGTTGTTCTTGTTGTTGGAGGGTAGGAAAGCCCTATGGAAAAGCCTAAAAAAAAAGGTCTGAAAAAGGTCATTCGCATTTTGTTAGAGATACAGGAATTTTAGGATACGATATTTATGATTCATTTATTAGAATAAATATGTAAAAAAAATAAATAATGTGAATGTTAAACAGTACAGAAAAGTTATTTCTAATAAAATATAGCGTATTTATTCGTGTATTTTAATTTTCACAGGTGAAACAAAGCTCTATTTGACCTTAGATTTTAGCACGTTTTAATTTACGTTAACAGGAATATAACGTCTACAACTTATGCGTGAGGGTAAAACCTTGCTCACGTCCCGAGTAAGCTGGGGGTCGGATCACGCCTTTTTTTATATAGGTTCAAAATTCGATACTGATCTGTCATCATCTGTCGATAAAACAGGGGACCGAAAAACGAGAGAGAGAGAGAGAGAGAGAGAGAGAGAGAGAGAGAGAGAGAGAGAGAGAGAGAGAGAGAGAGCGTGTGTTGAGCTACCGACAAAAACAAGCGAACATCGATACCGTATCGGAAAGTTGCCAACAAGATAAATGGTCAGATGTACCTTCGGACAGTTACCCCTAAAATAGCTATTGCCTACAATTGTTGACAAACAGCGTCCGAGCTGCAACCGAAAACATATATATATATATATCGTGTTTTGTCGACAAACATCCTTCCCAAATTGACAAAGTGATGTTGAAATTTAATCGCTATCAAAGACGAGAAATGCAAGACTCTACAAGAATATATAAGATTGATCTGCATCATCTAAAATCGAATAAATAATAATAAAATTTAAAGAAGTTAATGCAAAGTCTTTAAATAGACGTTAAAACCATTATTAACTGCATACACATAACTACTACATAGACACATAAATGCTACATAAACTCATAAATACTATATAGACAATTGAATGCTACGTATATACATTCACTCCATAGACATAAATGCTACATAGACACATAATAAATGCTACATACACATAAATACTACATAGACAATTAAATGCTACGTATATGCATTCATTCCATAGACACATAAATACTACATAGACAAATAAATGCTACATATATACATTCACTCCAATTACACATAAATGCTACATATATTAGGGCTTGTGCCTTGTATGATAAGGCGCCCTATGAGGTAATGTTAGACTAGCGATAATCTATACGCTAAGTCGGTTGGTATTGCACTTCCATCTTCAATGGAGTGTCTGGGGTTTTGTAGATCACTTACGAAGTCGGTATTATCTTTACGACGATGTGTTAAACTCATGGTTCGGTGAGGTTCTTGTAGAAAAACACAAGGTATAAAAATAGTATATTCTTCTGAAGTTTTACATGATGAAGATCAGGTATGATCGCACAAGTCTTCTATGACGATAGCTTGATCGCTTCTGCCAATGATGAATGGCTAATCCTATTCCTCTACATGATAAAAAGCTAGGTAAAGAGGTACAGGTCTTCTAATGACGATAGCTAACTCTGTTCTGCCCGTCTACCATCTCTGTTACAAGTTATGAAGGAACAGACAGTAGTTCGAACATATGAACATACTATCAGATGACATAGTTCATACGAACACACAATCGAATGAGACACGCTACAGATCACGTAGGCCGTTTGAATAATAGGTCGGGGTAGTTGTCTCAAGCAGGGAGCTTGGACTAATGTTTATAAACAATTGATGACTACAGGTGACGGCATGTTATCTTAGCTTACATATTTATTGTATACGTCATCTTTAGCGTCTCTAGTCTGATCACATTCCTGCAAGCAATCTGGTTGACCTCTTTAGTTTTAAATTTTAAACTATATATGGACTAAACATTCCATATTTTTATTATGTAAACACTTACATCAGCTCGGTCAGCTACCAAAACCAACTACTGAATATTACTCAAAACTTGACTTGCATCTGACTTATAGGAGTGTGATACAGACACTATGTGAATATATATATATATATAAGTAAATAAAAAATCATGGTGTACATGAAAGTTGATTCAGTAATAAAATATAAAACAATGATATGGGTAAATAATAGTGATCACGGATATAAATGATACAGTTTTTCACTTCATCTCTTTAAGATACTTATGCTACAGAAATCTAATGTACTCTGATAATTGCATAGAATGAAGATTAACATGATAAAAATCATATTTAACTGATAAAAAATTTCATATATTGATAAAGTTATTAATGTTTATGCTGATTGATTCGTTGATTTTTATGCTAAATGTTATATATCTGATTCATTAATTCATATATTAACTCATAAATAACTGCAGATAATGGTAAGATATAAGGTAACAGATTGATTATAGGCTACCTGATTTGTTTATACATATGTATATGGATTCATATAATTATGATTAATATATGTTCACTTTAAATAGATTTCTATTGCGTACACGCAAAGATATATTTCGATTCTGTTATTTCTGATCATTTATATAGAGATTCCCTATTGCGTACAACGCAAAAATATATTTTTCGATTCTGGTTATTTTATGATCTTATTTATATTATAGGATACATGATACTTTATATATATAGGATACATGACCGAGGTTATACTACTTCACTTTTAACTAGCTTTCGAACAACTTTTCGTCCATTACACAGTTCCAGACAACCACCTTTAACCAAATGAAACGGCCTTTTTTCAATGGTTAAAACAAGGGGAAAATTTGCCTGGGCGGGTCCAACGTTCTATTTTTTGCGCTCATACTTATTCTCTGCATCCTAAGCTACACGATTACGTTCGCGATGAATAAAAAAAAAACATCCCCAGCACGAGTCCTTCGCCAGCAAAGTAGAGTTGAATATCCTTCGGTCGTAATTGTCGGAAGTATGTCCCTTTGTAGTCGAATTCCGACAGTAGCCGGAGCATTCCGCATTAAAACGAGATTAACGACGAGATACGGTGTCGGATCGAAGAAGTCCATGAAATTCCTTTCACATTGTAGGCGGTTGTTTACTTGACTGTAGTCGTCCGCTGCGACGAACGATTTTTTGAAGTTGCTATGTGAAACTCTCGTACGTGCAGGTTACTGTAACCGGTTCCATTAATCAGCCTGCAAGTGAAATTATACTTGTCACAAGGGCAAAGTAAATTCAGACGACATCCAAATACAGGGGAGGGGAGAGAGCCATTTAGACCAGACTTAACCCACATGAATTCGCTGATATTTCGGAATTCAAAAGAGTCCGCTGTACAAACTTTTTTATCCATGGCATTAACAATGAGTGAACCTATCCAGGTCTATGATGACTTGTAAAAATATCCAGAATTATAAAAAATAAATAGATATCATTACGAATCTCAAAGAAAATTCGATATTACTGGTAGTAAGTTACTAGACAAACAAAAGAAGTGGAAAACGGAGCTAATTGTAAGATTGCCAGGCAACATAAAGAGTCAAGAGAATATTAATCATGATTCTATGTGCCCTAACAAAAGTTTCATATTCAATTTTCTCGTGCGCATCCTCTGAGGTTAATTTTTTAAAAAACTTTATTAATAGGAAGGAGATGCAACGAAAAAAACCCACTATGTAACTAATTTCTATATAAACTTTGGGTTTTCCAAGAAAATGTGACATTTTCCCATGAATGTGATTTACTTGAATTGTAATAGGCTAATGTTGCAAGTAAATATTTCTTATCCACAACTTGATAATTCTAAATGTCCGTTTACCCATGTCATAAGCTGAATTATTGACTCTAATTGTCTATGAGGTTCAGAAAAAAAAAAATTAATTCATTTTGTTGTTATAGAAATTCTATTTGCTTATATTGTTCATTAATTTTAAAATGATTACAAGTCCTTAACTAATTGCATTACACACACACGGATAAGAATATGTTATGTGGCCTGTCATGTGACCTATGAACCACATGTGAAGTTCATGAACTAAGCATTCCTTTCTCCAGTCAATCTGCTTTTGCAAGCAGAGACGACACACAGATGAAGCCTGTGTAAGCAGATTATTGAGGTTTAAAAGGAACAAATGCTGATACGGCAATGATGACGTCGTCACTTGGCAGGAGATTGCTCTCAGCCAGCTAAGAGTTACGTACTTGCCGTAAGAGATACGACTTTAGTATTTTCAAATGATATTTTAGTGTTTTAATTCTCCACCCGCATGAGAAGATGTTCTGAAAAAAAAAAAAACAACAGTACCAAAATTGAACAATATATTAGTTTCATGTTGGCATTATGTTAAATAAATATTCCTTATTCAAACTATATGAAAAAGGTTTCCATACAAATTCTATATATATTATTAGCCCTGTATAAGATTCATATAGGATTATTCCATAGATAACATTTTCACTTCTAGACTTCCTGACTTTAAAATCTCTTTTATTTTGTTATTTATTTTATTTATTATTATTATTTTATTTATTTATTTATTTATTTAATTTTTTTTTTTTTTCATTGACTACGAATATAAATCACCGGGACAGACAATATGTCAGTAGGTTTGATATGTGTTTGAACGTTTAGCTTATTTGTCATTACTAAAGCGTTAAGTTAGAATTCAAATCTTTACGCATATATATTTGGATATTTAATGGTTACGTTTTTGCTTATTGATATTATCGTGATTCCTTTTTATTATAATTTGTAACCCTTCCGACTTCTTACGGAGTGTATTATATTGACTCCACTTGTATCCATATTTAGTTTTATTTTTTTATATTTATATTTGAATGACTTTACGGATATTACTTTAGATAGATTATCAGAGAGATTCATCCACTACTGGTTGGGCGTGATTAAAATTAGCAACAATAAAAAAATGCGATATTTATAACTTCCGTATCCACGATATGTATACTTTTAGGGCTTTGTTCGCGGAAATCGTTATTATATTTCAGAGTGTCGGGAAGGATTAAAATTTCATTTCCCAGCAAAGTCTTTTTACACGCACTAAGACATTCGAGGGTGCATGCTTCTCGAGATTTTGCGTGCAAATTGCGACTGCGGTTGTGGGAGAATTCTGTTGGGTCATTTGAACAATGTTACGATTTATGAGACAAATGTATAGTTCCTTTATATAAGTTATTATTTGATTAACTGTCTCATTTTTGTTCAAACGGATTTTAATATGTTTTGAAGGTTTATAGGATTTTCCTTTGATAAACACGCCTTATTTTGCAGGATGTAAGATATATTTTGTATACCCCTAGATGAATCTTACAATTACACTAGATCACGATCAATTTTTTTTTTATAACTATAGAGGTATCTGTAAGCGCTCGCTTATCCGGACTTCTCATTAGGGAAGTTCGAACAACAGACGGTGAGTCCGTAAATACAAGATATTCTAATTTTTACGGCGCGTACAGTTGGGCTTAATCCACCAGATTTATTATAACTTAATGTATTAAAATTAAAACGAAAACCTGCTCTGATACTTATACGGTCGTGTGTTTCATAGGAAAAATCCTTTTTAATTCAAAAAGATATTGGTATAAACAACATCGCTTTTCCCACTCTGCTAGAGTCGGCTTATTGTGTGGAATTTGCTATGTTTTGAACACTTCGGCAGTTTTTGACTAACCTTGACCGCTTGACTAGGTGACACAGTAACGAGTTTGCTTGTTTGATTCTGAAAGGCTACGTCTCTTTTTGTAATAATTAGGATCCTTCTCTTTATTACCATCGGCAACGTATTGTGTGTTTTAGCATTATGTTGCTGGTTACGTATAAAGCAATGAATGATGAACTATTAGGAACTGAGCGATTACTAATAAGACAAGTTATCACTACTGCATACAATTTTAACTGTTTGTACTTCATTCTTTGCTAAAATTTGAAATAGTGAGGGATCCTGGTCAGCGCATTTAGCCTGATGAAAGTTTTTTACAGACATGTTATTCCTTGCAATCCAGCCATATTTTAAAGTTGAGTTGAGTCTTTGAGGTTCGATATTTTATATAACTCAAAAAACTCAAGGCTAAAACTGCGATCGGGACTTTGCAAAGGAGCATTTATTGTCATGACCCGAAATAGTGTTACCTCTAATTTATATAGATTTGTACGGGTGTTCCACTTGTGTTTTTGTGTGTTTTCTAATCACTACGGTGCTTAACGACCCTATCCATGCATCTGTATAAATACAGGACGTCCACTGCGTAAACGCATATTCACTGTTTAATATGATTTGTTACGTAAGGGATTAATAATCACCCAAAATGATAAAATTAACATATATATGATTATGATATTTCAGTAGAACTTCTGGAAAACAGACACTCAAAGATAAAAACTCGCAGTAGCGAAATCTCAATGATATAGATAATTTCTGTAAAAAAGTAAGATTAAGAATGTCTCGTAACTTCAGCCACAGGAATAACGAAATTCGACCTGCAAAGGAAACACTCAAAGTTACTCCAAATGAATAAAAAATTGTACTTAGCTTGCTTTTGTGGGAAGTCACGGTGTTCCGATAACGACACACGGCCTTGGTCCTCCTTCTCTATTTAGCGGACGACCTGGTTTGGCTTCAGTTTCCCCCGTGCGCGTTGTTTCGATGATTCGAGCCCTTAAAAATCCGATGCTGCAGACGCGTTCGGTTTGTTTCTTGCAGTGCCGGAAACGCTCACTAACGATGTTTTCTTGAATGATTCTAATGAGAGACGAAGCTTCCGTTGCCGTAGGAAAAGGACACTCGTCGGTTTTGTTTCTTGAAGTTATTCACTAACGATGATACTAAGTTGGTTGAAGAATCTGTTGCTTTCGTCGTCGTTGAAGAGTTCTATTGTTTTCTGAAGTCGCTCACTATGTTGCTTGAAGAATCTGCTGCTTCCGTCGTCGTTGACTTCTTATGATACATGATTTATTATTCTGGTTTTTTCTTCGTAGGACGTTGTAGAGTTCTTCTGGTCCGCTGCCACCAAATATTAGGGCTTGTGCCTTGTATGATAAGGCGCCCTATGAGGTAATGTTAGACTAGCGATAAACTTACGCTAAGTCGGTTGGTATTGCACTTCCATCTTCAATGGAGTGTCTGGGGTTTGTAGATCACTTACGAAGTCGGTATTATCTTTACGACGATGTGTTAAACTCATGGTTCGGTGAGGTTCTTGTAGAAAACACAAGGTATAAAAATAGTATATTCTTCTGAAGTTTTACATGATGAAGATCAGGTATGATCGCACAAGTCTTCTATGACGATAGCTTGATCGCTTCTGCCAATGATGATGGCTAATCCTATTCCTCTACATGATAAAGCCTTAGGGTAAAGAGGTACGGAGGTCTTCTAATGACGATAGCTAACTCTGTTCTGCCCGTCTACCATCTCTGTTACAAGTTATGAAGGAACAGACAGTAGTTCGAACATATGAACATACTATCAGATGACATAGTTTCATACGAACACACAATCGAATGAGACACGCTACAGATCACGTAGGCCGTTTGAATAATAGGTCGGGGTAGTTGCTCAAGCAGGGAGCTTGGACTAATGTTTTATAAACAATTGAATGACTACAGGTGACGGCATGTTATCTTAGCTTACATATTTATTGTATACGTCATCTTTAGCGTCTCTAGTCTGATCACATTCCTGCAAGCAATCTGGTTGACCTCTTTAGTTTTAAACTTTTATATATATGGACTAACATTCCATATTTTTATTATGTAAACACTTACACATACACACAGTAAATGCTACATACGCACATAAATACTACATAGACAAATAAATGCTACATATATACATTCACTAAATAGAAACACAAACGCCGTAAAAATGTCAAAAATAATACACACACAAAAATAACCCATTACTACCTGATATCAAAAACTAATATAAACCCCAACGAGTTTATACCGAAGGCTACAGAATAAAAATCCACAATATGATTTGATCCTAAAGCATTTTCGCTTTTAACATTTTACAGCGTAAAGTGTAGGCGCCTACCCCAAACGAATTTACTTCGAAGGGTCTGAATATTTTGAAAAGTAATAAAGTTCCCCTTCACACCTAAAAAATGAAATTAAATTTGACTTAGATTAACAAACTCTAAAGTAATATTAAATTACTCGTACAAGTCCAGGTTCCAGGCGTGAGTTAAAATTGTTAATACTGGTGAAACAATTAACACTGGAATATGACTAACAGGCCAACTTCCAGGTGTAAGTCATAGGTTAAATACGTGTTAAAATTGTTGATATAGATGAAGAAATTAACACTGTAAAACGACGCATGCTCTATCTGATGACGAAACCGGTTAATATTAAATGTAGAGCATATAATTTACAAAGCTGTAACCTTAGCGTCGATAACTGTTAATATTTGTAAATATTTATAAACCTGTAATATGAATAAATTTGGAATAATACCTATCATCAATATTAGTATTAGTTTATATGCCATAATGATAACTGTTAATATCTGTACGCGGAGCTACTGCTTAATGGAATTACATTCATATTTTTCTTTACGATTTCAAAGCAATACAACTGCATTATGATACGCTTTTCCAGGTAATATAACTACAAAAACATGACAATACCTATCATTAATATTAGACTTAGTTTATAAACTAAACTGATAATTGTTAATGTCCTCTGTACGCAGAGCTACTGCTTAATAGACTTTCTGATTTCTCCTTACATATTTAAAGCAATGCAGCTAAATTATGGTAAGTTCTTCTACAAAGATTCTATTTGCAAAATACCCAATTAATAACATTACACACACACACAAACAAAAACATAAAAAAAAAATTCCTTAATTTATACCTTAAAAATTTAAAGGATGACAACTGCATTACGGTATGTTCCTCCACAAAGATTCCATTGGCAAGATACCCAAGCAATAATATTACAAAAACAAAAATAAAAAAAAATAAAACGAAAACTGTTTTCGTTATTTCATTGGCTGTCGATAAAACCCGTGACAACGGTCAGCTGACACTCGTCAAGGTATAATGTGGTTACGGTAAACTATTTAGCGCGCAAATTACCATTAAATCGGCACATGGCTGTCGAATGACTTTTGGAATTGCTGGAAAAAAAAAGAGGTACGCATCGCCCGCAAATAAATACGCCTGAAAAAATGCTAGTGAAAAAATGTCCAAATATTGACTCACTATGTATATATATATATATATATATATATATATATATATATATATATATATATATATAATAATATATATATATATATTATATGATGTGTATATATAATATATGAATATATATATACGTACATAATATACACACACACACACACACATATATATATATATATATATATATATATATATATATATATATATATATATGTGAATATATATATATATATATATATATATATATATATATATATATATCATACATACATATATATATATATATATATATATATATATATATATATATATATGTTATATAAAACGAGATGTATTATTATGTTTTAAATATCGCTGTAATATGATGTGCTGTGACATTTCTTAGAATGTAGAAGTCATCATTTAACTTCCTTAGAGACAGTGCTAGAGGTGACGAGCTTAGGGAATGCTGATGTATCTTTTGTTATCAAAGTTGCTGTCTTAGCAGATCTGTGCGATGTCCTGTCGCTATGCACGGGGGGGTCACAGAGGTGACTTTGAAACTGGTTCTGGGCAGTTCCTGGGTGTGGACAATGAGTGTGAGTTCGTGTGTGTGTGCGAGCTTTTTCCCTACATATGAGAGTGTAGGATTACCATGGGGATAGATCTGTATAAGAGAGGCGAGAAGCCAAGATGGCTTCTTCGAACAGTACTTTTATTATGAAGTGATTGTGAATATTGTGTTGAATGGGTAAGCATATTTATTTTTGGCCAAAAATGTGGCTGGATTGTATTTGAATATTTATTTCAGAGATGTTTTATTTCATATGATCTTTTGATTTTAATCATGTGCTTATTGAGGTGTTCTCCTGTCTTCTAACAGGCGGTTCTGGAGAAAGGGGAATTGATCTGGAGAAAGGGGAACTGACCTAATTACTATGGTGCACTGTACTATGACTATGCCTAGTTTTATGACTAAGATAATGTTGGATTATTGGAGAAGAAATATGAAGTGGGGTTATCTGAGTTCAAACTTTCATTTAATCTTTTTGTTAAGAACCTGTGTTTATTTAGCTAAAGCTTAGTTTTTAAATAAATGTTATTTTTATAAGTTCTCGAGCCTAATTCAATTGCCTTGGGTAGTGGGGGGAGGGATGTGTCGTAGAGAGAGAGAGAGAGAGAGAGAGAGGGGGGGGGGGGTTGTGTTGCCAGTTGCTCTGGTCCTTATTGCTACCTTTTAAATGGAAGAAACCGAGATCTAGTATCTTTAATATATATATATATATATATATATATATATATATATATATATATTATATATATATATATATATATATATATATGGGGATACAATCCACAATGAAGTAAAATCCCCTCTTGAGTTTAAAGTATATATCTCCAGTACAGGATTAAAGCTTTCGACCATCAACTGTGGTCTTGTTCACAGTTGATGGTCGAAAGCTTTAATCCTGTACAAGATATATATTTTGTTTTAAACTACAAGAGGATTTTACTTCATTGTGGATTGTATCCCCACTTACTTAGAGGTACGACATAGTACCTGGCTTCTGCATATATATATATATATATATATAATATATTATATATATATATATATATATATATAAATATATATATATATATATATAAATATATATATATATTTATATATATATATATATATATATATATATAGATATATATGTATATGTATATATATATATGTATAACTGAATCACGAAGTTAGGAACGTGATAAATCCATAAATAAAGATATATGCCACGAAGGAAAAATAAACGCAAGGAGGTCTGCAAGATCTTTTCGACGTTAAAAGTCCTTTACTGAGCAGAGACTGACATACATACGAGAAAGACAATACAAGAAGATTCGTATACTGACAGATAGGGATTATAGAGATTAGTACCTAGAATCCGACACACCTGGAAGATAAGAAACCTTCCCCCAA
>NC_061098.1:6167552-6200052 GCF_015104395.2 Macrobrachium nipponense
AAAACTAGCCAGCGATGACAATTGGCAATGGCTACAGAGGGGAGAGCTAAAGAAGGAAACTGAAGGAATGATAACAGCGGCACCAAGATCAGGCCCTAAGAACCAGATATGTTCAAAGTACGATAGACGGAAATAACATCTCTCCCATATGTAGGAAGTGCAATACGAAAAATGAAACCATAAACCACATAGCAAGTGAAATGCCCGGCACTTGCACAGAACCAGTACAAAAAGAGGCATGATTCAGTGGCAAAAGCCCTCCACTGGAGCCTGTGCAAGAAACATCAGCTACCTTGCAGTAATAAGTGGTACGAGCACCAACCTGAGGGAGTGATAGAAAACGATCAGGCAAAGATTCCTCTGGGACTATGGTATCAGAACGGATAGGGTGATACGTGCAAATAGACCAGACGTGACGTTGATTGACAAAGTCAAGAAGAAAGTATCACTCATTGATGTCGCAATACCATGGGACACCAGAGTTGAAGAGAAAGAGAGGGAAAAAATGATAAGTATCAAGATCTGAAAATAGAAATAAGAAGGATATGGGATATGCCAGTGGTGAAAAATCGGGTACCCATAATCATAGGAGCACTAGGCACGATCCCAAGATCCCTGAAAAGGAATCTAGAAAAACTAGAGGCTGAGTAGCTCCAGGTCTCATTGCAGAAGAGTGTGATCCTAGAAACGGCACACATAGTAAGAAAAGTGATGGACTCCTAAGGAGGCAGGATGCAAAACCCGGAAACCCACACACTATAAATACCACCCAGTCGAATTGGAGGACTGTGATAGAGCAAAAAAGAAAAAAAAAAAAAAAAAAATAATAATATAATAATAATATAAAAGAACTTCTTTCAAGTCGATTTACGAAATATATAATAATGCAAATCGTTACTAAATTACTAAAGAGTTTTTAGTCACAACCAAAATATCTTGATTTCTCTTAAGCTCAGTTTTGACAAAAAAAAAAAAAAAAAAAAAAAAAACCTGTAAAATTACGACAGACACATTTACAACAAACGAATCTCCCACTCAAACATTCTCTGCTTCCGAAGCTGAAGCCAACGAATGGAAAATAATCAAGTTAAATGCTAGCCCCCTCAGAGACTGGAAAACCACCAAGAACATCATTCTATTTATCGAAACTGCAAAAAAGGTCACGGGGTGGGGCTTGGGGTTGGGGGTTGGGGGGGGGGTGGGGGGGGGTTGGGGTTGGGGGGGTAGGGCCGGGGGGGCGGGTGGGCCGCCCAAAAGAACAATGATATTTTTTCCCCTTTAATGTGTTAAGCATCAAAGACAATAAGAGGCTTTTGCGTTCGAAATGCGCAGAGAGAGAGAGAGAGAGAGAGAGAGAGAGAGAGATTCCCCCCGCACTGCATTTCGCCTCACTTTCTAAACCTTTCCTACTTCTCGTTCAGCATCATGTTCTGAGAACCCCAGTATAACTTACATCCATAGCAACTATTGTCAAATCCTTCAAGCTATATGAAAAGAAATTTTAATGGAAATAGAAGAGTTAACATCACGCCATTTCATAAAACAGCTTTTCAAAGGTAAATAATATCGCTGGCATTTGTTTGCTTATGAAAAGGAAGATGCCACTCACCCTTTACTTACTCATGTAAAGAATATCACAGCATTTGTTTGCTTATGAAAAGGTACATGCCACTCACCACCCCTTACTTAGCATATGGGGTTTGGAAATAAGCCACCTGTAAACACGGGCCAAAGAAAGGTCAAACCATTTGTTATCAAGGCAGGGGAACACAAGGTCATGCAGGGGAGACAAATCCCTACTTAGCGCCCCCTGCACGCAGTTAGTTGTCATTCAGCATGACGGGATGATGTTGACCTGGGCTGACCTCTGGGGAGAGATTTTTTCTTTATGTTTTGAATTATATAGATTTTTGGCATTATGCCAAGCACTGGGGCAACCAAGGCCATTCAGCGCTGAAACGGGAATCGACAATAAAAGGTTCAACAGGTGTAACAGGAGGAAAACCTCAAAGAAGTTGCACTATGAAACAATTGTTAGGAGAAAGTGGACAGTGAGACGGAAGAAAGAGAATATGAAAAGAGGTACAGTAAAGGGAACGAAAGTGGTTGCAGCTAGGACCCCGAAGGGACGCTGCGAAGAACCTTAAGTAATGCCTACATCGCACCGAATGAGGTGCACTGTCGGCACTAGGAGTCATACGCTATGTTCTTCATTCCTTCTCGCTCAGCATAGCACTGAAGGGGTTTCGAGAGGTAACCCCGTGACTGGTGAGTATACAATATTACTCTATACTGACAGGACTGCAAAGGTATATAAATGGGATATGAAAATATATTTAAAAGATGTTTCCCTTAAGTGTCTCCACACTGAAGGAAGGAGCATGACGCTCTGAAAATATACTATTCGGATTTATAAAATTTACTTGTGCTCCAATTCGCGTTTTCTCTTTCTTGGGGAGTAAGCCTACAAACTACTAGTATGTTGTTGTCGTTGTTCTTGTTGTTGGAGGGTAGGAAAGGTCTATGGAAAAGCCTGAAAAAGGTCTGAAAAAGTTCATTCGCATTCAGTTAGAGATACAGGAATTTCAGGATACGATATTTATGATTCATTTATTAGAATAAATATGTAAAAAAAATAAATAATGTGAATGTTAAACAGATAATAAAAGTTATTTCTAATAAAATGTTGCGTATTTATTCATGTATTTTAATTTTCGTTGGTGAAACAAAGCTCTATTTGACCTTAGATTTTAGCACGTTTTAATTTACGTTAACAGGAATATAACTTTTACAACTTCTGCGTGAGGGGAAAACCATGCACACATCCCGAGTAAGTCGGGGGTCAGATCACGCCTTTTTTTTTATAGGTTAAAAATTCGATACTGATCTGTTATCATCTGTCGATAAAACAGGGGACCGAAAAACCGAGAGAGAGAGAGAGAGAGAGAGAGAGAGAGAGAGAGAGAGAGAGAGAGAGAGAGAGCGTGTGTTGAGCTACCGACAAAAACATCGATACCGTATCGGAAAGTTGCTAACAAGATAAATGGTCAGATGTACCTTTGGACAGTTACCCCTAAAATAGGTATTGCCTACAATTGTTGACAAACAGCGCCCGAGCTGCAACCGAAAACACATATATATATATATATATATATATATATATATATATATATATATATATATATATATATATATATATCGTGTTTTGTCGACAAACATCCTTCCCAAATTGCCAAAGTGATGTTGAAATTTAATCGCTATCAAAGACAAGAAATGCAAGACTCCACAAGATTATATAAGATTGATCTGCAGCATCTAAAATCAAATAAATAATAATAAAATTTAAAGAAGTTAATACAAAGTCTTTAAATAGACGTCAAAACCATTATTAACTGCATACACATAACTGCTATATAGACACATAAATACTACATAGACTCATAAATACTATATAGAAATAAATGCTACATAGACACATAATAAATGCTACATACACATAAATACTACATAGACAATTGAATGCTACGTATATACATTCACTCCATAGACATAAATACTACATAGACACATAATAAATGCTACATACACATAAATACTACATAGACAATTAAATGCTACGTATATGCATTCACTCCACAGACATAAATGCTACATAGACAGATAAATGCTATGTATATACATTCATTCCATACACACATAAATACTACATAGACAAATAAATGCTACATATATACATTCACTCCAATTACACATAAATGCTATATACACACAGTAAATGCTACATACGCACATAAATACTACATAGACAAATAAATGCTACATATATACATTCACTAAATAGAAACACAAACGCCGTAAAAATGTCAAAAATAAAATGCACACAGAAAAATAACCCATTACTACCTGATATCAAAAACTAATATAAACTCCAACGAGTTTATACCGAAGGCTACAGAATAAAAATCCACAATATGATTTGATCCTAAAGCATTTTCGCTTTTAACATTTTACATCGTAAGGTGTAGGCGCCTACCCCAAACGAATTTACTTCGATGGCTCCAAATATTTAGGAAAGTAATAAAGTTCCCCTTCAGACCTAAAAATCGAATTTAAATTTGACTTAGATTTACAAACTCTAAAGTAATATTAAATTACTCGTACAAGTCCAGGTTCCAGGCGGGAGTTAAAATTGTTAATATTGCTGTAAAATTAACACTGGAAAATGACTAACAGCGCCAGCTTCCAGGTTTAAGTCATAGGTCAAATAAGTGTTAAAATTGTTGATATAGATGAAGAAACTAACACTGTAAAACGATTCAGGCTCTATCTGATGACGAAACCGGTTAATATTAAATGTAGAGAATATAATTTACAAAGCTGTAACCTTAGCGTCGATAACTGTTAATATTTATAAATATTTCTACACCTGTAATATGAATAAATTTGGAATAATACCTATCATCAATATTAGTATTAATTTATATGCCATAATGATACCTGTTAATGACTGTACGCGGAGCTAATGCTTAATAGAATTACATTCATATTTTCCTTCACGATTTCAAAGCCATACAACTGCATTATGATACGCTTTTCCACAAAGATTCTATTTGCTAAATACCCAGGTAATATCACTACAAAAACATGACAATACCTATCATTAATATTAGACTTAGTTTATAAACTAAACTGATAATTGTTAATGTCCTCTGTACACAGAGCTACTACTTAATAGACTTTCTGATTTCTCCTTACATATTTAAAGTAATAAAGCTAAATTATGGTATGTTCTTCTACAAAGATTCTATTTGCAAAATACCCAATTAATAACATTACACACACACACACACACACACAAACAAAAACATAACAAAAATTCCTTGATTTATACCTTAAAAATTCAAAGGATGACAACTGCATTACGGTATGTTCCTCCACAAAGATTCCATTGGCAAGAGACCCAAGAAATAATATTACAAAACCAAAAACCTAAAAAAAACTGTTTTCCTCAATTTCTACCTTAAATATTTAAAGAAATACACCCGCACTGCGGTATGTTCCTCCACAAAGATTCCATTGGCAAGATACCCAAGTAATAATATTACAAAAACAAAAATAAAAAAAAATAAAACGAAAACTGTTTTCGTTATTTCATTGGCTGTCGATAAAACCCGTGACAACGGTCAGCTGACACTCGTCAAGGTATAATGTGGTTACGGTAAACTATTTAGCGCGCAAATTACCATTAAATCGGCACATGGCTGTCGAATGACTTTTGGAATTGCTGGAAAAAAAAGGTGCGCATCGCCCGCAAATAAATACGCCTGAAAAAATGCTAAAGTGGAAAAATGGTCCAAATATTGACTCACTACTATATATATATATATATATATATATATATATATATATATATATGTATATATATATATATATATACATATATATATATATATGTGTATATATATATATATACATATATATGTATGTGTATATATATATAAATACATATATACATACTATACATACATATATATATACATATATATATATATATATATATATATATATATATATATATATATATACTATATATATATATATATTACACCTAGGGTTATGATTCAATGATATATTGCCAATATGTTCGCCGTGACCTATTGGAATGTGGAGAAGCAACGACCCGAGAAAAGCTGATCAATGGTTTCTGTGGGTGGCGTGAGATAAAACTGCATAGAAAGACAAGTCAATGTACTCAGTTCATGAACTCTTTTCCAAAGTGCCATTGGGAAACTGGTTGTAGCCAGTAATGTGAGGCGTTGTCGAACTGTGCGTTCGTATGTGTGTGTGCGCCTCTTCCTTTTAAAATGTATCATACACAAGTCTATGGGGGATTTGCATAGAGGCTTCTTTGAGAGAAAGACAGGATGCCGTGGAAGCTCAGCAGAAGTCTCTTTATGATATAGTGCTTGAAATGTTCTGGCTGCTTGGGTGAGTTTTGAACTGTTTTAGCTAAAGAGTGGCTTGTTATCTATTTGACATTTTGTGGGAATATTCAATCTTTGACTTTGTTATTAAATTTATGTGTGTACTTACGGGGTGTTCTTATGTCTTTGAAACAGACGGTTCTGGCAAGGAACCATAGGGGCGACCGAGAGGGAGTCCCGATGGATAATAGACAATTTCGGTGTGACTAATTACTGTTTAGACATTTTACTGTTGGGGTTTTTAAGTTATTCAGTAAGACTTGGATCATTATCTTTTGTTACTTAATAAATGTATTTTTTATAATGCAACTTTCTCATTTTGTTTACCTGTTGGAGTGGAGAGGGAGAGAAAAGAGGTGAAAGAGAGATAGAGAGAGTAGAGAGGAGAGAGAGAGAGAGAGAGAGAGAGCAATATCGCTTGGAGAGAGAGAGAGAGAGAGAGGAAGAGAAGGTCGCGAGTCGTTGGTTGCTTAGAGAGATTGTATATGCCTGACGCTCGGAGTTACACGTTTACCAAATGAATAATGAGGATCATAATTATCATTACAGGTGGTGGCAGCTTGTAAAAAAGCGGTATAAAAGGTGTTTTTTTTATGCCTGGGAATGCCAATGAAGAGATAGGTGACCAGTTAAATGTAGAGGGGATTGCTAGATCTCAGTTGCTAAGTGAAAGGGGTAGAGAAATATCCATCTGTGGGATGTGGGCTGAGGAAAGAAATTCTATTAGAGTCATCAAATTTGCCCGTACCAAGATCCTCCAGGGCGTGAGAGTCACTCAGTCTGGTTTGTGAGTGAGTGATTGCCAGGTGCCTTCTCGCCGAGCGCGTTTGCGTTGTGCCGACGAGATTTGTGTATTCCACGCAGATTCCGGGGTGGTTTTCTCTTATTTTGAACATGTAAGTGTTACTGTGTGGTTTTTTTAAATCCTGGGGGCTTTTTTGAGACGGATTTAAGAGGTCAACGTTTTTTTTCTTTCCCCATAGTAGCAAAGTGACGTGTTTTCTTTATTTGCGCATGTTTATAATAGACGTATTCGTCTTTGTTTAACACTTAAGGGTGTTACAGGCTCAGCACATTTCTGTTAACCGGCGCAGGGAGGCATTGCAAGGGGAGTATGGCCTGCCTCGAGGGATAGTGTATGGGGAGGGTACTACTGACCTGCCTAAGGGGATGTTGCATGGCGGGTACTGCCTGCCTAAGGGGGTATTGCAAGGAGATGGGTACTGGTGTATACCTCAGGGGGTTACTCAGACACCGTTCAAGGGGATGTTCTAACGGGAGGGTGAAACTTTTTTTTTTTTTCTCAATGTGGGTGAACTCCTCCTTCCTTTCTTTTTCTTTGTCGGGCTGTTGGAAGAAGAGTCTGACCTTGACAATGAATGCTAGGACATCAGCTGATTGATTAGTTGATGAAGTGAAATGCCCGTAGAGATTATTTTTTTTTTAGAAAAGAGATTTTCTTTCTCTTGGATGAAGAGAAAAGGAAATAAAAAGAGATTTTTCTTTCCCGTGAATGAGGAGAAAAGTAAATAATATGCATGGGATGTGTTGTATGTTTTCCTTATGCCTTGGAAGACACAAATATAATGGAGATACACAGATTATTATTTTTTTATTATGTTGGAGGGATTACTTTGAAATGCCGATGATTGTTTTTGCATCTGTGTTGATTGTGTGGGTGTGGCGATGGTGGTACATCATGGGGTTCACCATTACTGGTGCATGCTATTTGAATTTCACCCTTACTTGAGATCTTTGCAAGAGAATTGTTACTATGGAGAGTTATTATTATTATTAATAATTGTTATTGTTTGAGATGTTTCACGGGAGGGTTGCTTAAGTATAATTATCATTACGGGAGACTTGTTTTACGAGAGATTTGAGACATTTCATGGGAGATTATTTTATAATTATTACAGATAATTATTCATGGAGAATTATTACAATGAATTAAGGGAGAAATCTTGGGGTTAATTATTTGTTGAGTTTTTGTAACTTTGGAGAATATTTCGGTCATTCATGAGTGATGAGTTTTGCTGAATCTTGATGAATCTGGCTGAATCTTAGTGAGTTGTATTGAATCTTGCTGAACTTTTGCTGAATTTTTGGAGAATGGATAAGCAATAACATTGGTGATGTTTTTTTTTATACTGACACTGGTGATTTTGATGATAGCAATTTTTGGTGGTTTTGCTGATATGATATTTCTGATACTGATTTTTCTTATACTATACGTGGCGTTGTATGCTATCAAGGTGGTGAAATCTTTTTTTTGAATTTTGGAGGAACTAACACACTTATTTTTTAGTTTTTTTTTTTTCCCTTTTTTCATGAGTTCAGCAGATAATTGCTTTGACATCTAGTGAGTCCGGGGAGATAGTTACAATGCCGTCGATTTCTCTTTTCTCCTTTTTTGGAAGTTGCCATCGCTGACACAAGTTTTTCTTACCGAGGGTGAATTTTTGAATTTAATTTTTCTCTCCATTGGTGTGAATTTTTTTTTATATCTCAGTTCGTGACTTAGAGTCATTGTTCGGGAACGTGTTTGTGTTTCAGCTATTTGTTGCTGCAGAGAAATTTACGGGAGAATTCTTGTACTGTTTTGAATGCATACGTAATGGTACTACATTTTTTCTCTGGATATTTGTGTTCCAGAAATTGTTAGTTTCTTGCACAAATACATTTGTTGTATTTTGTGACAACTTTGTGAGAGATAGGAAACTTGGTTAAGTTTCTAGTGGCCTATGTCGTAGTGCATATGGAGAGTCTTCGCTTAGACACTTTGTATTTGGAGTTTCTGTTATAATGAGTTGTGGGACTTGGTGATTTTTTCTAGAATTTTTCTAGACAGTTTTTATTGCCGAGTTTTTGCCCTTTTTTTAGCATTATGCTAATGGAGAGTTTTATAGTTTTTGACAATAACACTGAGTTTTTATTCTCTGGAGAATTAGATATTTATTTGGAGATATAATTGGGGTATATTATTTTTGGAGTTATAATTTGAGATATATTCTTTGGAGATATATTTTGTTTCCATTTTGATATTTGCCAATAGTGGTATGGCTATGTTTTAGTTCATATTTTGCAGCCATCTTTGTTGCAAATGGAGGCACATTTTTGAGGAGATATATGGGGCAATATTTGTGAGTGTGGAGTTAGATGCCTGAGTGCACATTTTTTTTGGGAGATAGGATTTCATTTTTTTTGATATTCCTTTTGGAGATATATGTTTTGGAGCCTCGTTTATTCCAACATGGAGTATTGGGGAAATAGAGGTAAATATTTTTTATTTGCCGAAATAGAGGTGATTATTCTTCATTCCTGGAGTGGTGGGTTTTTTTTTATTAACATATGGCTATCAGAGAATTAAGAGGGAATATGTGGGGTTGGTTATTAACCAGATGGAGGAAATATTGTTATAACCAGAGTGGTGTTCTTATTAATATGGTGGGTCACATATTTATGTATGGAGTTGGAATTAATCTTGGGGTGGGTGACCCTTTTTGTGGTTTATGGGAGTTTTTGTTTTTTGAGCAAAGAGAGATTTCTGTGGTTCTTTCTCTTTTGATTCGTGACTATTTGGAGCGAGTGGCATTACTGCATTGCGGTCCTATGGGAGATGTGTGCATTTTTCATGTTCACAAGTATATTATTTTTGGAGGCATATAATTGGGCAAAGTCATGTTGAGAAAATATGTCTTCGAGACAAATTTTTGAACACATTAGTCATATCCTGGAGTTAATTTTGTGAAACGCGCTTACTTCGTGTTAGTTAGACTTTTTCTGTAGAATATGAGTTTTCCAACTTGTGTACTGACTAGACATTTTTTTATGCTGCTGTTTTTGAGCCTCTACGGGCCGCAGGCGGATTTTCTGCTTACCAGCGCTGTGCTGTTCCTTTTTCCTCTGTGGTGATTGATCAGAGTTTTTGCAAATATCTGGAAATGTTGACAATAGCATTTCACGAAAGTGCATGGGTAAGAGTTTGCTTTCTGGACATGTCCAGTCGATAAAGTTGCGATGTCAAGAAATTCCGTAACTTTACATGGGGCATTTCTTGGGAAAAACGCAGGGGTTATGCATATTATACATATATTATGTATTTTGTGATTTGGGGGAAATCTACTTGTGATTATCTTTTTTTTTTTTTTTTCTTCTTTTTCCTATGAGAGATGTAATTGGGGATTGAGTTTTGAATAGCATTTCTTTTTGGACGGGAGATGTAACTTTTCGGGAGTTGTTATTTACATAAATGGGAGTTTGACATTAAGTCTCATTGAACTTAATTATTTGAGCAGTAAAGGGTTTTTTGCTGTTAAACATTGGAGATTTTTACTGATTTTGTGAGCTGCTGTGATATCAGAGCTTGAGAGAACATTTTTGGGTCTGGACTTGTTATGTGATTTTTTTTTCTTGGGCTCATTACGATTTTTTTTTTTACTTATGAGAACATTCGAGTTTGGAATGTGAGTGCAGAAGTCCGTGGAGTTGCTGTGAGTTTTGGATTGTGTGGGTTGATGTGTGAGTTTGGAGAATTGAGTTGGAGAGCTTGATGTTTTTTTCTTTGAGAGTTTGTGATAATGACTTATTGATTTAGTAGTCATATTGAAGGGAGTTATTGGGAGACGTTCATTTAGTATTTCTGACTTTTTGAGAACATTGTTTGATAGAAGTAGTATGTCTGGGTTAATTTTCTTGGATTGACCAATGACTTGACTGACATACTAACACACCAAAAAGTCGTTTCCTAACGCTAGCAAGACGTCCACCAGCCGTGCAGAGAGGTTGCTGTCATTTTGTCCATGGTGATTACGAGAGTCTTCAAGTTCAACAGCGTGTTTTTTGGGGATCCGCAGAAGTCGTGAGAAGTCTTCTACGATGAGGGAGGCATTCCGTCTTCCTAAAGCCTGCTACAGTTCGAGCAGCTAGTTGCAGACAAGCAAAGAGGGATATTCAAGAATCCATTATGAGAGAAAATTCTAGTGTTATTTGGAGATAAAAGCGTAACAGACTTTATTTCATAATGCCAGAGACGTGCAGTTATTACTTATATTTTGTTTTGAGCCGGCCAATGTGTTTTATCTTATATGAGCTGTTTTGTTTGACCATTTTGCTAGGCGGGAGCTAGCATTG
This sequence comes from Macrobrachium nipponense, assembly GCF_015104395.2. NCBI lineage: Eukaryota > Metazoa > Arthropoda > Malacostraca > Decapoda > Palaemonidae > Macrobrachium > Macrobrachium nipponense. Next base: position 6,178,670 of record NC_061098.1, read on the forward strand.
GTTAGTGGCCGAGCCGTATTACGCCTAGGGTTATGATTTAATTGATATATTGCCAATATGTTCGCTGTGACCTATTGGAATGTGGAGAACAACGACCTGAGAAAAGCTGATCAATGGTTTCTGTGGGTGGCGTGAGATAAAACTGCATAGAAAGACAAGTCAATGTACTCAGTTCATGAACTCTTTTTTCCTTAAAGTGCCATTGGGAAACTAGTTGTAGCAAGTAATGTGAGGCGTTGTCGAACTGTGCGTTATGTGCGTGGGCGGCCTCTTCCTTTTTAAAATGTATCATACACAAGTCTATGGGGATTTGCATAGAGGCGTCTTTGAGAGAAAGACAGGATGCCGTGGAAGCTCAGAGAAAGTCTCTTTATGATAGTGGCTTGAAATGTTCTGGGCCGCTTGGGTGAGTTTTTTTTGAACTGTTTTAGCTAAAGAGTGGCTTGTTATCTATTTGACATTTTGTGGGGAATATTTCAATCTTTGACTTTGTTATTAAACTTTATGTGTGTACTTACGGGGTGTTCTTATGTCTTTGAAACTAATGGTTCTGGCAGGAACCATGGGGGGACCGAGAGGGAGTCCCCCGATGGATAATAACAATTTCGGTGTGACTAAAATTACTGTTTAGACATTTTACTGTTGGGGTTTTTTAAGTATTCAGTAAGAAATTGGATCATTATCTTTTGTTACTTAATAAATGTATTTTTTATAATGCACTTTTCTCATTTTTGTTTTACTGTTAAAGTGGAGAGAAATAGGTGAAAGAGAGAGAGAGAGAGAGAGAGAGAGAGAGAGAGAGCCAGAGAGAGAGAGAGAGAGAAGGAGAAGGTCGCGAGCCATTGGTTGCTTAGAGAGATTGTGTATGCCTGACGCTTGGAGCTTACTCGTTTACCCAAATGAATATGAGGATCATAATTATCGTTACATATATATTACATACATACATACATACATACATAGATATTATATATATATATATATATATATATATATAGGTATAGGTATATATATATATATATAGATATTTATATATATATATATATATATTTATATATATATATATATATATATATATATATATATATATGCATATAACATATATATATATATATATACAATACATACATATACATATATATATATATGTATATATATATATATTATATATATATATATATATATATATATATATATATAATATTAATATGTATGTGTATATATAAATATAAATATACACACACACACACACACACACACCCACACATATATATATATATATATATATATATATATATATATATAATATATATTTGTCTGTGTGACTATATATATATATATATATATATTATATATATATATATATATATATATATATATATATTATTATTAAAAGATGTATTAATATGTTTTAAATATCGTTGTAATATGATGCTGTGACATTTCTTAGAATGTAAAAGTCATCATTTAACTTCCTTAGAGACAGTGCTAGAGGTGACGAGCTTAGGGAATGCTGAGGTATTCTTTGTTATCAAAGTTGCTTGTCTTAGCAGATCTGTGCGATGTCCTGTCGCTATGCACGGGGGGGGGGGGGGGGGGTGTCACAGAGGTGACTTTGAAACTGGTTCTGGGCAGTTCCTGGGTGTGGACAATGAGTGTGAGTTTCGTGTGTGTGTGCGAGCTTTTTTTTTCCCTACATATGAGAGTGTAGGATTAAACCATGGGGATAGATCTGTATAAAGAGAGGCGAGAAGCCAAGATGGCTTCTTTCGAACAGTACTTTTGATTAGAAGTGATTGTGGAATATTGTGTGAATGGGTAAGCATATTTATTTTTTGGCCCAAAGATGTGGCTGGATTGTATTTGAATATTTATTTCAGAGATGTTTTTATTTCATATGATCTTTGATTTTATCTTGTGCTTATCGAGGTGTTCTCCTTTCTTCTAACAGGCGTTCTGGAGAAAGGGGAAGGGGAAAACTGACCTATTTACTATGGTGCACTGTACTATGACCCATGCCTAGTTTTTTTTATGACTAAGATAATGTTGGATTTAATTGGAGTAGAAATATGAAGTGGGGTTATCTGAGTTCAAACTTTCATTTAAATCTTTTGTTAAGAACCTGGTTTATTTAGCTAATGCTTTGTTTTTAATAAATGTTATTTTTGTTATAAGTTTCTCGAGCCTGATTCAATTGCCTTAGGTAATGGGGGTGGGGGGGGGGGTTGTGTTAGAGAGAGAGAGAGAGAGAGAGAGAGAGGGAAGGGGGGGGGGGCGGGTGTTTTTGCCAGTTTTTTTTTTGCCTGCCCTACTCTGGTCCATTGCTACCTTTTTAAAATGGAAGAACCGAGATCTAAATATCTCGGTTATATATATTATATATATAAATATATATATATATATATATATATATCTATATATATAAAAGAGAGAGAGAGAGAGAGAGAGAGAGAGAGAGAAACTTGAAGATTTACCCCTTTACCTTTAGCTTTCATCCTTAACACGGGGAACAACGAGAGAGAGAGAGAGAGAGAGAGAGAGAGAGAGAGAGAGAGAGACCCTTTCTTCCTCGCGGTGAATTGTGGCGTGCCTTGAGCTGTCTCGTAAAGGAGACGAAGTGTGGTTAATGGTTAAAAGGTGAGGAATGGCTAAAAGGGCGTTCCCCCCATCCAGCGCTGAACTGAGGTTTTAAGGACACGCTCCTCCTGAAAGCACCAGGTACAATGTCCGAGTATTTCTCTTCTCTCCTTTCGTTATTCTCTGAGTATCTCTTTTCTCTTCTTCCATTCTTCTTAGAGTATTTATTTTCTCATATTTCGTTAGTCCCTAACTCCCGTTTACTTGTTTGTCGTTTGTTATGAGTACAATAATGAGACAGAATTCGACAGAAGGGCGAAAAAAGACCGGGCTCTATAGGGCAAAAAAAGGAAAAAAAAAAAAAAAAAAAAAAAAAAAAAAGATAAAGGGACAATGCACACCGATCCCTAACACAAAAAAAAGTCTATAAATACACCCGCAAAAAAAAAAAAAAAAATTGGAAAAGAAAAAAACTTGGAAAAGAAAAAAAGGAAAAGTAAAAGAAAAAAATTGGAATAGCAAAAAAAATTGAAAAAGATAAAGGAAAAGTAAAAGCAAAAAAAAAAAAAAAAAAAATTTGGACAGCAAAAAAAAAAAAATGGGAAAAAAAAAGAAAAAAAGCAAATAAGCAAAAAAAAAGCAAAAAAAAAAAAAAAAAAAATTGGAAAAGCAAAAAAAATTGGAAAAGATAAAAAGGAAAAGGAAAAAAAATTGGAAAAGCAAAAAAAAAAAAAAAAAAAAAAAAATGGGAAAAGCAAAAAAAAAAAAAAAAAAAAAAAAAAAAAAAAAACAAAAAAAAAAAAAAAATTGGAAAAGCCAAAAAAAAAAGGGAAATTGAAAGAAAACAAGAAAAACAAAAGATAAAAATTGGATAAGCAAAAAAAAAAAAAAAAATTATAAATAAATAAATAAATATATATAGAAACAAAACATTGGAAAATTGACGGGCTATGAACCAGCAGAACACACTGGACCATGTGAGGCTAAGCGTCATTAGCATTTTTCAATTAAAATCCAAATGAGCTCAAAGAGCTAACCGTCATCCATTACAATTTGACCTAAAAAAAAAAAAAAAAAAAAAAAAAAAAAAAAAAAAAAAAAAAAATCCGAATTCGGCCTAAAAGCAGAACCATTCGAAAAGGTGATGATGTCCGTTGCAATGATAATTTGCATTCCATTCAGCGTCTGAATTCAAGCACTTAGGTCTAATGAGGGCAATCAGTATGCAAATGGATCGCGCACAAGCAATTCTCTCAATAAAACAATGAGTAAAAATGGCAGATATTACAGCAATACGCGCCTGTCTGGGCACAGTGGGCGGTCGGTCAATTGTAGTGATAAATAGATCTTTATCTCGTGACATTACTTATTATTATTATTATTTATTTATTTATTTTCGTCGATCACAGTCATCCTATCCGCTAGGTAGTTTTTATAGCGAGGGGTTCCGGGTTGAATCCTGCCTCCCTAGGAATTCATCACTTTTCTTTTTCTTCTTCTTCTTCTTATTATTATTTATTTTATTTTGGTCTATCACAGTCATCCTATTCGACTGGATGGCTTTTATAATAAAATGTGTGGGGTTCTGGGTTGCATCCTGCCTCCTTAGGAGTCCATCACTTTTCTTCTTCTTATTATTATCATTATTATTATTATTATTTTGTTGTAAAGGGTCCATTATATATACTCTCGCGATAGAGAGTTTTTCCCTATTATTATTATTATTACTACTATTATTATTATCATTATTATTATTTTACCAGACCACTGACCTGATTACCAGTTCTCACGGGGCTGGCTCAAAGGTTTTGTCTCTAGTTATATTACTATCATTTTCTTTTCTGATTGTGTCAATTAAATAAAAAAAAATCAAAATGTTTACAGCTGGATTCATTGCACATGTTGAAGTTTCGGACAAAATTTCACTGACAACTTATTTATTTCCATGGGAAATTTTTACTCAACACTGCAATATATTACTTTTGGATAATTACAAGGGAGATTTTGTTTAAATATAATTACATTATTTGCATTGAGAAGTAATGGTTAGAGAAGTTGGATAGCAAGACTGAAGAGAGAGAGCCTCACCTGTTTCATACGTGTCCACCTGGCGCATGAGCAGGTCGTCGAATACCGTCTAGGCGTCATGGAAATTGAAAGTGTAAAATTAACATAATTCCAATTCCACGTGAATTTTCCTACACAGAGCAAGACATTATTTTACATTCCATTATGAAAACGAAAAGTTAATGATGCTGTTAATAACCTGCTATTTATAATTATGACAAAAAAAATAAAGTAAGGTGTGATCCAACTCCAGCTTGCTAAAATCTACGGTCAAATAAAAAGTAATGCATTTAAAAACATTATATATAATATATATATCTATATATATATATATATATATATATATATATATATATATATATATATGTGTATATAATAGTTTTTATATCGCGGGGTTGGGGTTTCCGGGTTGAATCCTGCCTCCCTAGGAATTCATCACTTTTCTTTTCTTCTTCTTCTTCTTATTATTATTTATTTTATTTGGTCTATCACAGTCATCCTATTCGACTGGATGGCTTTTATAATAAAATGTGTGGGTTTCTAAAGGGTTGCATCCTGCCTCCTTAGGAGTCCATCACTTTCTTACTTCTTATTATTATCATTATTATTATTATTTATTTTGTTGTAAAGGGTCCATTATATATACTCTCGCGATAGAGAGTTTTTCAATATTATTATTATTATTACTACTATTATTATTATCATTATTATTATTTTACCAGACCACAGACCTGATTACCAGTTCTCACGGGGCTGGCTCAAAGGTTTTGTCTCTAATTATGTAACTATCATTTTCTTTCCTGATTGTGTCAATTAAATAAGAAAAAAAAATCAAAATGTTTTTACAGCTGGATTCATTGCACATGTTGAAGCTTTCGGACAAAATTTCAGTGACAACTTATTTATTCTTCCATGGAAAATTATGCTCAACACTGCAATATATTACTTTTGGATCATTACAAGAAGGGAGATTTTGTTTAAATATAATTACATTATTTGCATTGAGAACGTAATGGTTTAAGAGAAGTTTGGGATGAAGCAAAGACTGAAGAGAGAGGAGCTCACCTGTTTCATACATGTCCACCTGGCGCATGAGCAGGTCGTCGAATACCGTCTAGGCGTCCTGGAAATTGAAAGTGTAAAATTAACATAATTCCAATTCCACGTGAATTTTCCTACACAGAGCAAGAAATTATTTTACATCCCATTATGAAAACGAAAAGTTAATGATGCTGTTAATAACCTGCTATTTATAATTATGAAAAAAAAATAAGGTAAGGCGTGATCCAACTTCCAGCTTGTTAAAATCTACGGTCAAATAAAAAGTTAATGCATTTAAAAATTTATATACAATATATTAATATATATATATCTCTGTATTATATTAATATATATATATATATATATATAATAATAATATATTAGATGAATATACATACATATATATAAATATATATAATTCTATCTAATATATATAATAGTACTATAATATACACTCAACATCTTAGAAAATATATACACAAAATAACCCTATTATTAGTAATTACTACCTTTTGTCAAATCTCTTAAAATCCAGACTAAATATTATACAGCGGTTCCGGAAGGCTTCTGGCACGGATAAAATCAATGCATTTAAACATTATATTAAATTAATAAACATACAAACAAGATAACTCTGGTACTGATAATTAAAACACTTCGTAAAGCATTATATACAGCAAAAGCAAAGTTCCTAACTGAAACAGGCATTCAAATGTGCCTAACTCGACGACGAACTTAAAACAGCAGAAAAATAAATATTACGATAAGCTTCACGGGAATACCGGGATATTCACTGAATTATTCTTTGCACAGGCATCCTGTTATCTTTACGATACTAAGGAGAGCACTGATTATATAACTACGCCATTTACATTCAGCTACGTTTGTATTATGACGCAGAAATCGTTAGACGAGGTCTAACTACAAGGGGACGAAAGAGGCTGGCTATAGAAAACGAGGATAAAGTCCGCAGAGACAGCTAGGCTTAAAGGCAAACTGATGTAAAATAGTCATGATGAGAATTTTTTTTTTTTTTTACGTTCGTAAGTTTAAAAAAATAACAAAAACTGACAAATGACAATGGTGATGATAAACAATGGAGAATAAATATGGGAGGCAGTGAAATTAAATGATATTTTACTTTGAAATGGGAAGGACAACTCTTACTTTTTATACTGATTCGTTTTCTTGTTTCAAATAATAATAAAAATAATATTAATAATAATATTTTATGTCAATCCTGGGATAAGAAGGGATAATTTAAGATTGCCACTCTCATCATCCCCTACATAAAAAAATGACAAAAGATACAAAGAATGACCGCAAAATAGAATTATTAGAAACACATAATTCCCAGAAAGAGAGGAAAATAGAAATAAAAAGAGATAACGCAGGAAATTAAACTTGGGTAATCAGAATAACAAGGAAGGCGTTAATTAAATATTGTTGGTTGTTTATAACTGTTAGGAAATGAAGGTGTTCTTTTATTAGCAATAAATTCTGGATACAGTAATGAAACCGAGCATGTCTGAATCTTATGTTTCTCTAAATGGGACTGTAGTATGTTTCTGTAGTGGAATTACTGCCGTAGTTATTAGCTCAAGAATGAATATAACTTCCAAAACGCAATATAATTTCTAATCCCACTACACAGCTGGGCATAGGATATTGGAATAGCTCGCTAATGAACTGTAATGGAACAACAGTTACAGAGCAGCGCTATGCAGGTGTCTTTGACAATTAAATGAACCAACCAAAAAGGTTTCTTTGCTAAATAAAAGAATCGAAGAGGTTTCATTGTTGACAATTAAATCAACCAAAAAGGTTTCTTTGAAAAAAAAAAAAAAAAGAATCGAAGAGGTTTCTTTGACAATTAAACGAATCAAAAAGGTTTCTTTGCCAAATAAAAGAATCAAAGAGGTTTCTTTGAAATATGATTGAATAGGAAAGTGAATGTATGAGCATAGGCCTAGTTACCTAGTAACTAGGCCTATGCTCATACATTCTCTTAATTCCTCTTGGCTTTCGTAGCAACAATATCATTATATCCCAATAAATTTAAGAGCATAGGCCTAGTTACCAACTCGCAGGATATTCAACGAATTCCTTACGGTTATCGTTGCAAAATCTAATTATATCCCAATGGATTTAAGAGCATAGGCCTAGTTACTAACATGCAACAAAGTAAACAAAACCCGCATTCTCGTTGCAATAATTTCATTATATCCTAATAAATGTTACAGCATAGGCCTAGTCACCAACTCGCACGATATTCAACGAATTCCTTACGGTTTTCGTTGCAAAATTTTATTACATCCCCATGAATTTAAGAGCATAGGCCTTAGTTACCAACATGCATTCGTTGCAACTATTTCATTACATCCCAATAAATGCTACAGCATAGGCCTAGTTACCAACACTGTAAAGTCTACGAATTCCTTACGGTTTTTGTAGCAACAATTTCATTATATCCCAATAAAAGCAACAGCATAAGGCCTCCCCTAGTACCAAACAACTGTTAAAGTTCTAAACGAAATTCCTTTACGGTTCCCTCTGTTGCAACGGTTTTCAATTATATCCTAATCAAATGCTAACAGCGCATAGACCCTAAGTTTACCTCAAGCAACTGTAAAGTCTATGAATTCCTTGCGGTTTTTCGTTGGCAACCAATTTTTGTTCATTATTATCCCAAAAATAAATGCTACAGCATAGGCCTAGTTACCAACACTGTAAAGGGTATGAATTCCTTGCGGTTCTCGTTTCAACAATTTCATTGTATCCTAATAAATGCTAAAGCATAGGATTAGTTACCAAAACTCAGTAAAGCCAACAAATTCCTTACGGTTCCCGTTTCAACAACGCCACGCAAACAACAATTTCGTTTCTGGGAAGCTTTAGTAAATCCTAACAACGCAACGTAATACAACAACGGCCTGAAACTAACGAAATAAAGCTGTCTAGGAGGCTTGACTCTCCCCCCGGCTTCCCCCCCTCCGGGGCAAGTATACAAAACGCCAAGGGAGGGCTTTGCTCTCTCTCTCTCTCTCTCTCCAAAAGGATCATAAAACGAGGCTGAACAGGAACAACAAACTTGGCATTATTTCTGTTGCTCTCGAGAGCCTCGTAGGAGCCACCTAAGGGGAGGACAGGGAACGAAAATGAATTTAAAACTTTTTGGGGGGGAGGTCTCCGAGTTTTAAAGAGAAAATTATTAAAAAAGTGGAAGCTGCGTAGTAAATAATTTAACTGCTCCAACGAAAGCGTTTTCTCATTGCGAAGTTTGTTTATTAAATGCTTACGAGAATGAAGTTTTTTTTTATTCAGTTGGCGTTATCAAATTTTAACAGACTTGGCGTCATATATAAGTATCTCTCCTTACATTAAACTGTTAAAAAAGATATAAAGAAGCTGCATAATAAATGCAATAATGCCTGTTATAGAGAAGTAAGTTGCTTACCAGAATACAGCTTTAGTTGGTGTCATCAAATTTAAAAAGACTTGGCGTCATGTATAAGTATCTCTCCTTACATTAATCTGTTGAAAAAGATATAAAGAAGTTACTTAATAAATACAAAAATGACAATAATTTCCCTTAAAGGTTCTTGTTGGGGGTAGATAATATTTCAGGCCGCGTCAGTACGCCTATGCATGAAAACAAGGGGTGATACGTCCTCCAGCTTACTCGGGGGCGCGTTATTTCACCCACGAAAATTGAAATAAATAAGCTATATTTTATTATAAATTATTGCTCTGTACTCTTTCAACATGCACATTATTTATTTCTTACATTTGCATTCTAATAAATAAATCATAAATATCCTATCCTAAAATTCCTGTATCTGTAGGCTTACTCTCCGAGTAAGTAAAAATATCTCGAGAACGATTCAATAGGTTTAGATGACCATGGCAGAGATATTATTTGGATGGCAGTGCGAACTTATTCCACGGTGTCTATCAATAAAGGAGGAAGATTTAGCGCCATCAAAACGTATAGTTTATCATGAGCCAAAACTGCAGGTAGTGACACGACCTTCAAAATTAAGTCCTGGATATAAAGTCCATCAAATTTAGTTCCAAACAAGAAATATTTAGTGTCACCAATTGCTTTACAATAATTAGGCGAAGTATTTAGCGTCATCAAATGTTATAGTTAATGTAATCTGGCACTTGCTTTTCAAAAGTAATAACAGCTCAGTATAGTTCATATGTCATGAGTACTAATACCGGCTAGCGTCATCAAATGTTATATATGTAATCTGCTACTTTTGCCTTTCAGAAGTATTAACAGCTCAGTATTGTTGGACATCATATCTCACGGGTAATACCGGCGCCTTTATAACTAATATAATACAAAATGCAAATGATTTCTTTTTCTATATATATTCATAATATATTTATGGTACCGTTGACTTTACTGATACAAAATTTAATAAACTAATGAAGAAAAAGCAACACTAAAAGTCACATCTGTATACCAGTAGTTCTGAAATCAACATTTAATACAATAAAACTGCAAAATATTCCTTTTCCAAGATTAAATTATAATATACTCACTGAATAGCCGATTTCACTTTGACAAAACCTTAAAACCTTATAAGAGAATTCCTTCCAAGACGACTTTCTACTTATATAAAACAGGAGCGACACATTCCTCCTCTTGCAAATCTCGCTAAAAGCACTAAAATGGTCCCAGAGTAGAGTACCCACAGTAGAGTGCTCCTAAATTGAACAATTCCATTTTATGGTGATGAGGAAGGAGGAGGAGGAGGAAGGAGGAGGAGGAGGAGGGTGGAGAGGAGGGGGGGGGGGGGGGGTGGAAGGGGGGGGGGGGGGGGTGGCGGCGAATCGTCTGCGAAATAGACCGTAACGGAAAGCCTCTTAGCTAAAGTACATTCGGTACTATAGTAGATTCACATCAACCGTGCATTTGATGTCTAGGCCAGTCCCTTACGACGCTCCTGATTGGCTGTTGATAAGCCAATCACAGGGTTGGAGACTCTCAGTCTCTCGAGAGCTCACATGGGTAGTATGTATCTTCCACTTCTCCTGAGGGATGCTTTTGAAAGAGGTATCCCTGAGGAGCCGTGGAACATAGATCCTACCTATATGATCTCTCGAGAAGGACAGAGTTTCCAGCCCTGTGATTGGCTTATCAACGGCCAATCAGCAGCGTCGTAAGGGACTGGCCTAGATATCAAATGCACGGTTGATGTGAATCTACTATAGGGGGGAATTAAGGTCGACGGAGAAGTATTCGAGTCCCAAAGAATAGACCTTTCGGGATGCCATGCCGTGACGTCACAATTCTGGCAGCGTCAAATGGAGATGATGCTGATCCGTGTTCAACACTTGATGTACTTTGACCTTTAATATAAAGCCATTTGATTGCGTACGATATTTACACTCATTGCATTTTTTATTTATTTATTTATTTATTCATCAATTTGATAAACCATATTTTCTTTCTAATAACTCTCTTTCTGTATTTCATGTTACAGACCCTGTGGGCTTGTTCTAATAATAATAATAATAATATAATAATAAAATAATAATAATAATAATAAATAGAGAGAGAGAGAGAGAGGAGAGAGAGAGAGGAGGGAGAGAGAGAGAGAGGAGAGATAGAGAAGCGAGAGAGAGAGAGGAGAGAGAGAGAGAGAGAGAGAGAGAGAGAGAGAAACTGACTCATTGTAAGAAAAAGAAGGCAAAGGAGAGAGAGAGAGAGAGAGAGAGAGAGAGAGAGAGAGAGAGAGAGAGAGAGAGAGAGAGAGATAAATCAGGCCAAATATAACGAGCCACTGGATGCTAAGAGCCAGTAGCCAAGCGGTGGGACCTACGAGGTCATTCAACGCTGAGGGGGAAATTGAGAGGAGTAAAAGGTTAGAGAGGTGTAACAGGAGGAAAACCTCGCAAATGCGATATGAAACGATTGCTAGAAGGCGGAAAGTAAGACGGGAAGATAGAGAATATGTACGGAGGTACAGTAAAAGGAATGAAAGAGGTTGCAGCTAGGGGCCGAAGGGACGCCGTAAAGAACCTTATGTAAATAATGCCTACACTGCAACGCGGGAGGTGCACTGACAGCAATACCTCCCTACGGGGCCTAAATATTGGGGAATAAACGCAATGAAGAAATATTTCATCAAGGTCCACATGTTTCAGAGGCCTGCCCGATGCTAGCGTATATTTTTTAAAGTAGCGTATATTTTTTAATATGCGCTATCTTCCCCATTTGCTAGAGAGCGAGAGCCAGAGCGAGTCCTCCTGACAGGCAAACCTGCCCGTAAAAATGATTAAAACAAAATGCCAGAAATTTACGAAGATACCGAAATAGCGCAAGCGGAGATATCACGGGAGAAGACACCCCCTTAATGACGATTCTAAAAAAGAGATAGAGTGAAGTTTGCTGACGATACTTTTTTCATTAATGAACCCATCTCACCCGGACGGCCCACCCCCCCACACAAAAAAAATCCAATTAGCACTAATTTTGATACTCAGTAATTTTTTTCTCATGAAGAGAATATTTATAATTGTAGGGGAATTTATTAATGCACATTTGCGAGTTTGAAAATACATTTATTTAGGCTTGATGTAATAAATAAACATAAATTTTTTCTGTAACTCCGAGGATTATTTTTTTATGATTATATTATTTAAGGAGTTGTCTTCCTCATACGTGGTCTACTGACTCCATTGTGAGACAGGTAACTATTCTATATGAATAATAGCATTTTAAAATGTCAAAAGTTATCAGGTGTCACCCACAACCAATTTAGTTAACGCCAGCCCACAGCAAATATATATATATATATATATATATATATATAGTATATATATATATATATATATATATATATATATAAATATCTAACAATATTATTTATCATTATTATTATTATTATTATTAATATTTTTTTTTGTCTATCACAGTCCTCCAATTCGACTGGGTGGTATTTATAGTGTGGGGTCCCGGGTTGCGTCCTGCCTTCTTATAATGATAATAATAATAATAATAATAATAAAATAATAATAATAATAATAATAATAATTATTATTATTATTATTGAGAACATACACATATTCAAAAAGGTCATCGGCTTAAAATTCAAGCGACCAGAGAACACCATATCCAATTGTAAGAAGTAACGATAGCTAATAGGAAATAGAGAAAGAAGAGACAAGTTATTCGAAGAGAAAAATGAAAAGAACGAATTAACAAATAAAAGATAAAGAATAAAATAAAATAGAAGTGAGTCATTTCGACTTATTGGCATAATAAAGGCCCGTCAACAACACACCAAATATAAAAGCGTTTTCTCTCTGAAACGACGACTTTGTTCACATTCACTTCTAATGAGCAAAGCCAAATACCACTCTCCGACTTAATGCTATTGAAATTTCTTCGGTTTTTCTCAAATAAAAAAAAAAATTTATTGGGCCCTTCCGGGAAAATTCTTTACGAAATCTCTTGGAGATTATAAGTCGATCACCTTGAGAATTTTTGGTAAATATTTCACTGATTTATATTAATATATATATATATATATATATATATATATATATATATATATATTATATATATATATATATATATATATATATATATATATATATATATATATATATATATATATATTATATATATATATATATATATATATATATTATATATATATATATATATATATGCATACACAAAGTTACAGCCACGAAGGAAAATTGAAACACTGGAGATGCTAAGTACTTTCCTCCTATTACCGTCATCACGTTTTTTTTATTTCTTCGTGACTTAAAATCAAACACACACACACACACACACATTATATATATATACATATATATATATATATATATATATATATATATATATATATATATATATATATATATACATACACATAAATTAAATTACGCCGACAGCAAATAGATAATAATATTCTTAAATCATAGCGTAGTGAATGTCAATAAATAAATAAAATAAAAATATCCTGTCTGGGGGCCGTCAATGTAGAAATACACAATAATTGATCAACCTAAGGTGAGAAAAGGTGAGAATGAGCATAATGGTATTATCAGTCCTCCGGAGTAAGGTGGAGTGATAGAAGAGAAAAAGTAGTCATTATTAAAAGCTGTATATAATTCTCCAACTAAATCCTTCGTATCTCTCTCTCTCCTCTCCCCCGGCTACTTAACACCGAGGGATTACTTTGTGAAAAAGTCAAGATACAATACAATTTCATAATGAATGTATATATATATATATATATATATATATATATATATATATATATATATATATATATATATATATATATATATATAGTATATATATAATGATAATCGGTCTGTCATCGACTTTCACCAGGTGATTGATTGTACAGATTTTTTTTTAGTAGGATGCCAGATCTTTATATCTGTTTACTTTATATACTTATTTCTTATATTTTATAGACTTATATTTGTAAGTGGGATCACTTCTGATTTGATCGAGGGGTTGGATGCTAGAGACAGTGATACACAGGAATCATTAATATATATATATGATATGCAAATGTATACGTATGTGTATAAATTAGTGTATATATATATATATATATATATATCATATATATATATATGTATATATATATATATAAATATATAAATGTATACGTATGTGTATATAAGTATATATGGATATATATATATATTATATATATATATATAGATATATATATATATTTAATATATACATATATCCATACATACACACATACTACATACATACAAATGGAGTTACAAATGTTGATAATAACGACTGAAAAATAGAAAAGGTAAATATATTCGCCCGCTTTGAATACGAGAAAACGGTGAAATTGTGTCAAAATGGCTTGGCAAATTGAGAAAATACCTGAAAACATATGTATACTATGTAATATATATATATATATTTATATATATATTTATATATATATATATATATACATATATATATATATATAATATATATAATATATATAATAGTAATCACTTTCCCTATGCATATGCACTCTTCATCTCGAAGGAACCCGACCAACAACGCTATTTTACATCGCTCTTTATCAAAATATATGGCAACGTATAAATGGTATAGCTCACATAACTTTGACTCCCTGGTACTTCTACGAGCGCCGGCGCGCACACACACATTCAAAACAAACGTACCCGAAATTCACCCTGATTTATGAGATCATTCCCTTACAGGACAAAAGAGCAAAATGAAAAATCTTTCATTTTTCACCATTATTCAACATTGATGCGTTATTCATTTTTTATTTTCTGCGAAATAAAACTATTGAGATGGCTTTTTGTTTGTCTGTCCGCACGCAGCTCTTAAAAACTACTAGTTCCTCGTTGTACGAGTGGTTTACGTACTCGCCTACCGATTCCGTAGTCCCGAATTCGATTCCCCGCCCTGCCAACGTGGAATCAGAGGAATTTGTTTCTGGTGATTAGAAAATAATTTCTCGATATAATGTCGTTCGGATCCCACAATAAGCTGTAGGTCCCGTTGCTAGGTAACCATTGGGCCAGCCCTAGGAGAGCTGTTAACTATTTCTGTGGTCTGGTTATACTAAGATATACTTACTCTCAAAAACTACTGAGGCTAGAGGGCTACAAATTGGAATGCTAATCATTCACCCTACAATCATCAAACATACCAAATTGCAGCCCGCTAGCCTCAGTAGTTTTTATTGTATTGAAGGTTAAAACAAGCCATGATCATGCGTCAATCAACGTAATAGGTGCCGACAACACAGGCCACCACCGGGGTGTGGCTGGGAGTTTCATGGCCCGTGACTGAGATTTTTATTGGCTGTGGCGACGTTTTCATACAGCCTTATAAGCTGTACAGATAATCGATTGCGCCGAAGACACTTCGGCGCATTTTTTACTTTATTTTTAATTTTTTTTTTATTTTGCTACCAAAACTCAGTAATGAATAATAATGATATTGGTTGGCAGTGTAGTCAATTATAGTAACGACAAAACAATAGTAATTATTTAATGCTGATATTCCATGGTTACCCATTATCAATTTCTGGCAGCAAATAAATGAATAACGCGTATATATATTCAATAAGAGTGGAAATGAAAAATCTTTCATTTTTTTTCACTGTCATCCAATAGGGACGTTTCATTCATTCATTTAACCAAAAGTCAATAATGGATAACGATGGAATACCAGCATAAAATAATTACTCTTGTTTGGTCGTTAATGTAATCGATTGCCCTACAAACCGCTATCAATAATACTACTAATATTATTGCAATAGATAATGAATACCAGTATCGCAGCCATTAGCGATTATTGCTGACATTAGCGGACATCAGAGCATTTCGAAATTGCGGGTTCTACCAATACTCAAGCGTTCAAACGTCGGTTTCCGTGTTATTGCAGCCTCTATTTTATTACGATATCCTTGCAATTTGTAATTATTGATGGTGGTTAGTTCTACCAAGAATAAAGATATAGATATGCATATATATATATATATATCTATATATATATATATATATATATATATGATAAATATATATATATATATGTATATATATATATATATATATATATATATATATATATATATATATATATATTATATATATATATATATATATATATATATATAATATATTTTATATATATATATGTATATATTCTTACGTATGGGTGTAGCCTTGAGGACCCAAATACGTAAAGGAAAACATTAGAGGGAAAAATGCAGAATAACTTGCTTCTAACTTACCTTAAAAAGGATTGATTTGGTTAATTTTACTCTAGAAAAGGTCGCCATTAAAACCCAGCTAATTAATCTACATTATTTATTTACAAGAGGCCGTTGAATGGCCTGGGAAAACTAAATGCAACTTGTCTGCACGTGGACCAGTCCTATCTCGCACAATACGGAAGCGCTGGCCATAATCTGATAAACGTCAATGCCGGTTTCCAAAATTACTCTTAGTTATCTTGCGTTAAGGAAGCACTTGCGAGCGAGGAGACATGGACACGTGACTCGGCAAAGATCTGGAAGAGTTCGCAGATTAGACATAGAATAAAATAAAGACTTCTTGCACAAGTTACAGTTATTCAATTTTATCTAACACACTGGAGGGAAGACCTCTACTGCTTAAATGAAATATTCAATGAAGACTTCAGCTTTAACAGATTACAGGAGTAGCACGTGCAACGATGGTGACAAAGGAATTCCAATATAGAAGTGATACAAGGGAGATTTGAAAATGAAATTAGCAAGAGTCGTCTTGGAGAAACAGAGCTGGTTGGATTTTGCACTTTCTAGACGTACCTTTAATCCTTTGAGGCTGGAACATGTGGCGTGATGTATGAAGGGTTTCCAACCAGCATGGAACGACAAAGGGCTGACTTCCAGTCAGAGGAGGGACGTCTGCCTTGCTGTAGTTACTAACTTCGACTGAGGCATAGGCTGGATGTCTTTGAATCGCCTGGATTTCACACACAGCCTCCGGCATTGTCTGAAAGATGCGAAAAACACAACCAGTGAATTTGGAAGAAAAAGAGGTCTTATGTTAGGAATTCCTAAAGCTCACATCGAGGCCTAGCTGATCTTGTGACCAGTCTTTCTTACTCTAAGCTCGAGCCTAAGTTAATGGCTTATTTTCTTTCTCCGCTCCTAAACGGAAATTCCAATCTATCAGCCTGCCTCGTGTTTCCCTTCCAAAGTCAGCTGATTAGGAGAAAAATGGCTACTCTTTTAGAACTAAAATTAAATGAATGGTACTGTGAAGACAAGGCGATCAAAATCCGTAATATATATATATATATATATATATATATATATATATATATATATATATATATATATATATATATATATATATATATATATACATAGGGTGTCCATAAAGTCCTAGTACCATTTAGAGCAAAATAAATACTTGTAATAGAACTGGGACTTTATGGACACACTATATATACTATATATATATAATATATATATATATATATATATATATATATATATATATATATATATATATACATTTATGTATATTTTAATATAGATTATATATATAAGACATCCATAAGATTAACTCTATCAAATGTAGTTCCAAAATCTAATTCATTAAGTCTGAAATCATGTCTACCGTCAAACGTGCCTCGAATAAAACTATAGTCATAACTACAATGACAGGAAAATAACCCACAATAATTGTCTGCAATTATATTAACTATTACTTGATGTAGGCGTTTACATTTTACTCATAATGGCTTCAAGCAAATCCTCTCAGCTTTAATCAGTCCTCAACAAGAAACTTCGCTCGCGGCTGATGTTTACAAAACAGTTTACAACTGTTTGTGAACAGTTGGCAAACTATTCATACGCAATGCACGCGCTCTGTTCCTAATAGGAGGGGAAGGACAAAATATAGGTGATAATATATTACTTGATATATTTACGTGACATCAACTATATGAAGAACCACTGACACTACAAAAATACTATAGTAGATCCACATCAACCGTGCATCTGATGTCTAGGCCAGTCCCTTACGACGCTCCTGATTGACTGTTGATAAGCCAATCACAGGGCTGGAAACTCTCAGTCTCGCTCGAGAGTTCACATAGGCAGGATGTATGTTCCAACTCTCCTGAGGGATACTATGGAACGACGTATCCCCCAGGAGAAGTGGTACAGACATCCTGCCTATGTGAACTCTTGAGAGAGACTGAGAGTTTCCAGCACTGTGACCGGCTTATCAACAGCCAATCAGGAGCGTCTTAAGGGACTGGCCTAGACATCAGATGCACAGTTGATGTGAATATGCTATAGTAACTGGAAGAGCATTGGCAATAAAATATTACTAATTGTTTTTAAGTCACTGTGATTGGTGTTAATGTTGCGAATTTATCTCGTGAAGCATTTATTTGTATATGTAGCATATAAAGACTGATAATATGATATGATATGATATGTATGAGACATTGTTGTATGTCATGTGCTTTGACATTCCTCAGAAATTGGAAATCATCGTTTTTAGCTTCCCACGGAGACAGAGAACATCTCAGCTTAGAAATGCCGATAGGTCTTGAGGAGGAGTGACATGACATTAAGATGCTTACCTAAGCAGGTCAACGTTCGTCCTGTCGTTATGGGCGTTTGTCAGAGGTGACTTTGAAACTGGTTTCTGGCAGTTTCAGGGCGTGA
This sequence comes from Macrobrachium nipponense, assembly GCF_015104395.2. Taxonomy (NCBI): domain Eukaryota; kingdom Metazoa; phylum Arthropoda; class Malacostraca; order Decapoda; family Palaemonidae; genus Macrobrachium; species Macrobrachium nipponense. Next base: position 6,197,566 of record NC_061098.1, read on the forward strand.
ACGATGGGTGCGAATTCGTGCGTCCGTACGAGCTATGTCCTTTCATAATAGCATGTAATTAGCCAGAACCATAGAGTCTCTTACGGGGAGAGAAAGAGCTAGGATGGCTCTGCCAACGTTTTTTCTGAGATGGGTGAGTGTATTTATATCTATTTTAGCCAAAGTGTGGCTGGATTGTATTTGAATATCTAAGTCAGAGATAACCTGCTTTTATGTGATCTTTTGATTGTGTTCTTGGGCTTATCAGAATGTTCTGTCTCCTGACAGGTGGTTCTGGTGAGGGGATCTATGATTGGAGAAGAATGGGATAATTCAATTGGAGGAATGGTGTGACTAATTACTGTGTAGACTGTTAATTACCGAGGGTTATCTGAGTTATTTGAGCTTTGAGTTATCATTCCATTTAATCATCCTGCGAGAATCTGAGTTATACAATTAATACTGTGCATTTAAATAAATGTATATTTTTGTAGGTTCACGACTCTGATTTGATGACCTAATGAAATGGAGGGGAGGTATAGCGAGAGAGAGAGAGAGAGAGAGAGAGAGAGAGAGAGAGAGAGAGAGTGAGAGAGAGAAAATGTGTTGCCAAAAACCCAGTGTCTGCTGCTCACGGCTTTCGCTACCAAAATGAATAACGGAGACGGGGCTCTATATATATATATATATATATATATATATATATATATATATATATTATATATATATATATATATATATATATGCAATACAGATAATATACTCAGCAGTTTACAACATTATCAATGAAACTAATCTTTCTAAAGAGAAACCTTTCATTCACACTCTTGAACCCATAAACAACACACACACAAGTACAAATGACCTTATAGCCTCACAGTAGTAAAAAGGTACCGAAACCATTTTACTCCGTTCAGCCCGAGGCTTAGTGAAGAGTTATTGCTGTGTTGAGAAAAAAAATAAAGAAAATAAAAAAACGGTTGTTTCATATTAGGATGGGCCATACGACGTTACAAATTTAATATACTACGATAAAGGATACAAATCCTTTTTAGAGAGAGAGAGAGAGAGAGAGAGAGAGAGAGAGAGAGAGAGAGAGAGAGATGCTCCTTGTATCAAATTACTTCAACGTTCATCATACTGCTTACGATTTTTCAAAATTTCATTTTTATTTCCAGCATAGTTACCAAAACCATTTCAGCTTCATTGAAAATTACTTTCCTTATGAACGTTAAAAATATATTTCAGCGTTGTCTTCTTGCTGCCAATAAATAAATGAATAAATAAATAAATAAATAAATAAATAAGTAAATAAATAAATAAAAGTGGAAGCAGAAATGTCAAGTTAAAATTGTATTTGGTATCTTCACTCAACATTCTCATACTCCTCCTCCTCCTCCTCCTCCTCCACTTCACCCGCCTCCCCCTCCTCATATCATCTTCTCCTCCTCCTACTCGCTCGATCTAAGTTCCCTCATTCTCATTGGCAAACTAAATCCAGAAATCCCTTCTGGAATGACAGGCACCCTGGAGAGAGAGAGAGAGAGATGGACTTGCAGACCTCTTGCTATAAAAGTGTTTTAAAAGAATCTGCATAAACAAAAATTGAGAGAGAGAGAGAGAGAGAGAGAGAGAGAGAGAGAGAGAGAGAGAGAGAGAGAGAGAGAGAGAGAGAAATGGGCTTCCTGACCACTTAAAACCATTACAGATTTGCAGTTAAACCGAATTATTTAAGTAATCTGGCAAAATAAGAAGTGAGAGAGAGAGAGAGAGAGAGAGAGAGAGAGAGAGAGAGAGAGAGAGAGAGAGAGAATATTTGCAGACCACTTAAATAACACCAGAGTTCTAACATAATCTGGCATAATATAAATTAAGCATCTATTTGACAATCAGTTACGCACATAATATTCACTTGGATACTCTTTCCTTCGTATATTATAAGGCTATTTTGCATATTGACAGAAATGTCTGACTTAAAAGATGAGACAAACGTCCCAAAAATGGACTTTGGATTCCAGGCGCCAACTTTCTGTTCATCACGAATGATCCATTTCCTAAAGATCGCTTCCCTAGGACACAAACTTCGTCCACCAAACTTGAGGATGATGAAGATGATGATTCTGATGATGATATTGATGATCCTGGTGATGATGATGATGATAACACCGTCCTGCGCATGCGCAGAACCTCGCCCAGACGTCAAAACAAGCTCCTGGAAAGTTACGCTCCGTTAACTTCCTCCTCGTCCGACTAATCAGCCTATCAGAAGTTTTTATAAGTGTCATCTCGCTAAATTTAGCTTGGATCGTCTCCTCTCGCGGAAGTCATGACCTCGTTTGGATCGCTTCGCTGTATCCCCACCATCTCCTCAGATGACTACTTAAACCAAGGATGAGGAAGTTCTCTGGGGGGGATACAAGTGTTGTATCACTTCACTCTATTCCCCATCTCCGCAGAAAACTAAACAAGGGATACAAGTTTTATATCACTTCACTGTATCCCCCGTCT
>NC_061098.1:6205052-6227552 GCF_015104395.2 Macrobrachium nipponense
GTGCCAAGTACACAGGCCACCACCGGGCCGCGGCTGAGAGTTTCATACTGTGTTATACGCTGTACAAAAAACCCGATTGCGCCGAAGAACATTCGGTGCATTCTTTACTTGATATTATTTATACTTATCATTATTTTTTTTTTTTTCACTAAAAGATATCAGTATGATTCTTTTAATTAATGCTTTTGGTGATAAACATAAATAATGATAATTATACATAAGTAAAAAACTCACCGAGGTTTCTTCGTCGCAACCAGTTTTCTATACCGCGAATAATATGGAATGAAACTCTCGCCATGGCCCATGAAACTTTCAGCCACGGCCCTCTGGTGGCCTGTGTTGTTGGCACTAATAGAGGTTCCAGACGCACGATCATGGCTAATCTTAACCTTAAATAAAATCAAAACTACTGTGGCTAGAGGGCTGCAATTTGGTATGTGTGATGACTGGAGGGTGGATGACTGACATGCCAATTTGCAGCCCTCTAGCCTCAGGAGATTTTAAGATCTGAGGGGGCAGACGGACGGACAAAAAAAAAAAAAAAAAAAAAAAGCCATCTCAATACTTTTCTTTCACAGAAAAGAATAAACAAATAAACTTGACTTCCCCTTTTTGCAACAATGATTTACCTTCCATCATTTGCAAAACTCTTCACCTCTCTCCCCCGCTGTTATCTACCCTTTGCAACAAACCCTAACAAACTCTTAACAAACTTTAATCGAGCAAACAAAAATTTCGGGGAGACTGAAGTTTGCAGAGCAAAGATAAATCCTCGAACATGATTCGTTCGTTGAGTTATGAAAAAGATATGGAAAGCTGAGTTTATTTATGAGTTTGCACTGATTTCTACTGTCGACCAAATTAGTCACAATGTTGATGAGGACCTGAGTTTTTCTCCTTCAAAACAAAGGAGTGTTTATTTCTATGTTGGTTTTTCTCTTTCTCTTTCACCTGTCCCTCTAAAACAAACATCCATGAATAATACTTAGTCGTCCTTATTCTCTCTCTCTCTCTCTCTCTCTAACAGACAAATGTTCATTTTATATTAATCTTGAGACTGCTTTTTCTCGCCCTCTAACGCTTGAGCTATCCATTTTCATCATAAATAATACTCTCTCTCTCTCTCTCTCACACTTTTTTTTGGAAATTTTCGCAATAAAATAATAAGCCCAAAGACACCTGAATGGAATCACTTAAAGGAATAGTCAATGACCGCCCCCTCCTTCTCTCTCTCTCTCTCTCTCTCTCTCTCTCTCTCTCTCTCTCTACGAGAGCCCAGAGCATCCACTGATCTGGAATAAGACGCCAAACACGAACTTTCCCTTGAAATCATGTCTCACCACTGACAGTTCCTGCCTAGTCGATTCGCAGCATCAGAAAGCAGCAGCTCGCCCGAGTTGAGCAATTCATTTCGAAACTATTTCCTTCCCCCTTCCCCCTCCCCTCCCCCTCCCGAAATAGTTCAATAGTTTCGGAAGAAGTCCGCGCTGCTGAAACTTAGAGGCAAACGAAGTTGTAAAACTCGCAGGCGTCAAGTTCACCTACAAAGTTACCGGAGGTTGTGGGTGGGATGGGTAAAAGAAAACGAGGGTGGATAGGGGAGACGGGAGCAGAAAACGGGGGTTGGACAGAGCAGAGGAAGCAGAAAACGGGATCTGGATAGGGGAGCAGAGGCAGCAGAAAATGGGGGTTGGATACAGAAGAGGAAACAGAAAACGGGGGTGGGTAGAGAGGCAGAGGCAACAGAAAACGGGGGTTGGATAGAGAAGAGGAAACAAGAAAAACGGTGATGGGTAGAGGATAAAAAAAACGGGGTTGGATAGAGAGGAGACAGAAAACGGGTGGGTGAGAGGATAAAACAGAAAACGGGGTTTGGATAGAGTAGAGGAAGCAGAAAACGGGGGCTGGATAGAGGAGAGGCAACATTGATAAATGACAAAAAACTGTTATAGGCAAACATCCACCAACCACAAAAGTACCCACCTACCAAGGTACATCAAAATAATAATAATGATAATAATAATAATAATAATAATAATAATAATAATAATAATACACATCTGAATGACAATAACTTAAAAACGACATTAAATGCAAGAATACAACAGAAATGACGAGAATTTCCGACGACCGTCAGTTCCCCCGTCTTAAACACATCGGCTTTTTGTCCTTCTTCCTCTCTATCTATCTTCCTTCCTTCCTTTCTTTTATTCTCTCTTTCTCCCAGACGGACGCGTCTGGGAAGAACTTTCAAAATGCACCAACATTTCCCTGGCCAGGGCAGTTTCTGGGAAGTGAAATGATCCGATACCAGGAAAGGAATGAAATATCTCGTTTGTAAACAAACGTCAGATTTTAAATTTTTCTTTGACATATTTCTTAATATCTGTTTCATTATTCACGCGATTTACGTCCTATTTCCATTTTTCTTATGGAGTCTATTTCTCCTATTCTGACTGAAAACGATACGTTTTTAAATATATATATAGTAGTTCGGTTTTGAAGTCTTTCTGGAATATTTGTTTGAATTCCGAATGAAATCTAAGTTATTCTGGTTTCATGAAGCAAACAATGGCCAAATAATGAGGATTAGTTACTTGATTAATTGTATATTATTATTAGTTATTATTCTTATTCTTATTATTATTATTATTATTTTTATTATTTATTATTTCTTGGTTTCAAAAGAACCAACCATTCCTAAAATGATGGATTATTATTATTATTATTATCCTCATTATTATTATTATTATTATTATTATTATTATTATTGGGAAAGTAAATCCACAACAGAATACCTGTTTGACAAGGAGGGCCGGAGATTTACTTTCCCATTTTAATGACTCGTGTGATTATTATTATTATTATTATTATTATTATTATTATTATTATTATTATTATTATTATTATTATTATTATATGTCAAACACGATACGGTAATAGCCGTCTGTCTTGTGCACTTAGCTGTCTATCTCAATATCTAGGAGTCTTTCACACTTAACAGTTTACCCAATCTTGGAAATGAACTTTTAGCTCGTCTTTCACTCAATTAGGCAGAAAAATATTTTGAGAACTGTCACGATTCTAAGAAGATTTCTGAGAATCCGCTGTAACACCATCTCTATTTTTCCCCTTCGTATTTTTTGTACCCTCATTTTTTCCCTTCTGTATTTCTTTTGTACCCTCATTTTTTCCCTTCTGTATTTTTTTTGTACCTCTTTTTTTCCCTTTTTTCTGTATTTTTTTTTACCCTCATTTTTTCCCTTCTGTATTTTTTTGTACCCTCATTTTTCCCTTCTGTATTTTTTTTTACCCTCATTTTTTCCTTCTGTATTTTTTTGTACCCTCATTTTTTCCCTTCTGTATTTTTTTTGTACCATCATTTTTTCCCTTCTGTATTTTTTTTTTGTACCCTCATTTTTTCCCTTCCTGTATTTGATTGTACCCTCATTTTTTTTCCCCTTCTGTATTTTTTGTAGCTCCCATTTTTTTCCCTTCTTCTGTATTTGTACCCTCATTTTTTCCCTTCTGTATTTTTTGTACCCTCATTTTTTCCCTTCTGTATTTGATTGTACCCTCATCCTTCTGTATTTTTTTGTACCCTCATTTTTTTCCCATTCTGTATTTGATTGTACCTCATTTTTTTTTCCCCTTCTGTATTTTTTTTGTTACCCTCATTTTTTCCCCTTCTGTATTTGATTGTACCCTCTTTTTCCCCTTCTGTATTTTTTGTACCCTTCATTTTTTTCCCCTTCGGTATTTTTTTGTACCCTCATTTTTTTCCCCTTCTGTATTTGATTGTACCCTCATTTTTTCCCCCTTCTGTATTTTTTGTACCTCATTTTTTCCCTTTCTTTGTATTTGATTGTACCCTCATTTTTTCCCCTTCTGTATTTTTGTACCCTCATTTTTTCCCCTTCTGTATTTTTTGTACCCTCATTTTTTTCCCTTCTGTATTTGATTGTACCCTCATTTTTTTCCCTTCTGTATTTTTTTCGTACCCTCATTTTTTTCCCCTTCGTATGTGTACCCTCATTTTTCCCCTTCCTGTATTTTTTGTACCCTCATTTTTTCCCCTTTTCTGTAATTTTTTGTACCCTCATTTTTTCCCTTCTGTATTTGATTGTACCCTCATTTTTTCCCCTTCTGTATTTGATTGTACCCTCATTTTTTTCCCCTTCTGTATTTTTTGTACCCTCATTTTTCCCCTTCTGTATTTTTTTGTACCTCATTTTTTTTTCCCCTTCTGTATTTTTTGTACCCTCATTTTTTCCCCTTCGTATTTTTTTTGTACTCATTTTTTTCCCCCTTCGTATTTTTTGTACCCTCATTTTTTCCCCTTCTTGTATTTTTTGTACCCTCATTTTTCCCCTTCTGTCTTTTTTTGTACCCTCATTTTTTTTTCCCCCTTCGTATTTTTTGTGTACCCTCATTTTTCCCCTTCCCCTTCTGTATTTTTTGTACCCTCATTTTTTCCCCTTCTGTATTTTTTTGTACCCTCATTTTTTCCCCTTCGTATTTTTTGTACCCTTTTTTCATTTTTTCCCCTTCTGTATTTTTTGTACCCTCATTTTTTCCCTCTGTATTTTTGTACCCTCATTTTTTCCCTTCTGTATTTTTTTTTGTACCCTCATTTTTTCCCCTTCTGTATTTTTTGTAACCCGTATTTTTTCCCCCTCTTGTATTTTGATTGTAAACTCATTTTTTCCCTTCTGTATTTGATTGTACCCCTCATTTTTTTTCCCCTTCTGTATTTTTTTGGTACCCTCATTTTTTTCACCCCTTCTGTATTTTTTTGTACCCTCATTTTTTCCCCTTCGTATTTTTTGTACCCTCATTTTTTCCCCTTCTGTATTTTTTGTACCCTCATTTTTTCCCCTTCTGTATTTTTTTGTACCCTCATTTTTTCCCCTTCGTATTTTTTGTACCCTCATTTTTTCCCTTCTGTATTTGATTGTACCCTCTTTTTCCCCATCTGTATTTTTTGTACCCTCATTTTTTTCCCCTTCGTATTTTTTGTACCCTCATTTTTTTCCCCTTCGTATTTTTTTTTTGTACCCTCATTTTTTCCCCTTCGTATTTTTTTTTTTTTTTTTGTACCCTCATTTTTTCCCCTTCGTATTTTTTGTACCCTCATTTTTTCCCCTTCGTATTTTTTGTACCTCATTTTTTTTCCCCTTCGTATTTTTTGTACCCTCATTTTTTCCCCTTCTGTATTTTTTGTACCCTCATTTTTTCCCCTTCGTATTTTTTGTACCTCATTTTTTCCCCTTCGTATTTTTTTGTACCCTCATTTTTTTCCCCTTCGTATTTTTTGTACCCTCATTTTTTCCCTTCGTATTTGATTGTACCCTCATTTTTTCCCCTTCTGTATTTTTTGTAACCTCCTTTTTTCCCTTCTGTTTTATTTTTTTGATTTTTTTGTAACCCTCATTTTTTTCCCCTTCTGTATTTTTGTACCCTCATTTTTTCCCCTTCTGTATTTTTTTTTTTGTACCCTCATATTTTCCCCTTCGTATTTTTTGTACCCTCATTTTTTCCCTTCTGTATTTGATTGTACCCTCTTTTTTTCCCCTTCTGTATTTTTGTTACCCTCATTTTTTTCCTTCTGTATTTTTTGTACCCTCATTTTTTCCCTTCTGTATTTTTTTGTACTCATTTTTTCCCCCTTCGTATTTTTTTTGTGTCCCATTTTCTCCATTTTTTTCCCCTTCTGTATTTTTTGTACCCCTCATCCCCCTTTTGTTCGTATTTTTTTGTACCTCATTTTTTCCCCTTCCTTCGTATTTTTTTTTGTACCCTCATTTTTTCCCCTTCGTATTTTTGTACCCTCATTTTTTCCCTTCTGTATTGATTGTACCCTCATATTTTCCCCTTCGTATTTTTTTTGTACCCTCATTTTTTCCCTTCTGTATTGATTGTACCCTCATTTTTTCCCCTTCGTATTTTTTGTACCCTCAATTTTTTCCCCCTTCGTATTTTTTTGTTACCCTCTTTTTTTCCCTTTTTTTCCCCTTCTGTATTTTTTTTTGTACCCTCATTTTTTTTTTCCCCCTTTCTGTATTTTTTGTACCCTCATATTTTTCCCCCTTTCGTATTTTTTGTGACCCTCATTTTTTCCCTTCTGTATTTTTTGTTTTACCCTCATTTTTCCCCTCTCTGTATTTTTTTTTTGTTACCCTCATTTTTTCCCTTCGTATTTTTTGTACCTCATTTTTTTCCCCTTCTGTATTTGATTGTACCCCCTCATTTTTCCCCTCTGTATTTTTTGTACCCTCATTTTTTCCCCCCTTCTGTATTTTTTTGTACCCTCATTTTTCCCCTATGTATTTTTTGTACCCTCATTTTTCCCCTTCCCCTTGTATTTTTTCCCTCCTACCCTCAATTTTTTTCCCCTTCTGTATTTTTTGTACCCTCATTTTTTCCCCAATTCTGTATTTTCTTTTGTACCCCCACTTTTTTTCCCCTTCGTATTTTTTGTATTTTTCCCTCTATTTTTTCCCCTTCTGTATTTTTTTGTAAACCCTCATTTTTTTCCCCTCTGTATTTTTTGTACCCTCATTTTTTACTCTGTATTTTTTGTACCCTCATTTTTTCCCCTCTGTATTTTTTGTACCCTCATTTTTCCCATTCTGTATTTTTTTGTGTACCCTCAATTTTTTCCCCTCTGTATTTTTTGTACCCTCATTTTTTAAACCCCTCTGTATTTTTGTACCCTCATTTTTTCCCCTTTCTGTATTTTTTTGTACCCTCATTTTTTCCCCTCGTATTTTTTTGTACCCTCATTTTTTCCCCTTCTGTATTTTTTTTTTTTTTGTACCCTCATTTTTTCCCCTCTGTATTTTTTATACCCTCATTTTTTCCCCTTCTGTATTTTTTGTACCCTCATTTTTTCCCCCCCCCTTCGTATTTTTTTGTACCCTCATTTTTTTCCCCTTCTGTATTTTTATTTTTTTTTGTACCCTCATTTTTTCCCCTTCGTATTTTTTTGTACCCTCATTTTTTGTTTTTCCCCTTCTGTATTTTTGTACCCTCATTTTTTCCCCTCTGTATTTTTTTTGTACCCATTTTTCCCCAATCCCCTTCTATTTTTTGTACCCCTCATTTTTTTCCCCTTCGTATTTTTTGTACCCTCATTTTTTTCCCCTTCTATGTGTACCCTCATTTTTTCCCCTTCTGTATTATTTGTACCCTCATTTTTTCCCTTCTGTATTTTTTTTGTACCCTTCATTTTTTTCCCCTTCTGTATTTTTTTGTACCCTATTTATTCCCCTCTGTATTTTTTGTACCCTCATTTTTCCCCTTCTGTATTTTTTTGTTTTACCCTCATTTTTTCCCCTTCTGTATTTCTTTGTACCCTCATTTTTTCCCTTCGGTATTTTTTTGTACCCTCATTTTTTCCCCCTTCTGTATTTTTTGTACCCTCATTTTTTCCCCTTCTGTATTTCTTTGTACCCTCATTTTTTCCCCCCGTCGTATTTTTTGTACCCTCATTTTTTTCCCCTTTCTGTATTTTTTGTTTTGTACCCTCATTTTTTTCCCCTTCTTGTATTTCTTGTACCCTCATTTTTTCCCCTTCGATATTTTTTGTACCCTCATTTTTTTCTCTGTATTTTTTGTACCCTCATTTTTTTTCCCCTTCTGTATTTCTTTGTACCCCTCATTTTTTTCCCCTCGTATTTTTTGACCCTCTTTTTTCCCCTTCTGTATTTTTTGTACCCTCATTTTTTCCCCCTTCTGTATTTTTTCTTTGTACCCTCATTTTTCCCCTTCGTTATTTTTGTACCCTCATTTTTCCCCTCTGTATTTTTTGTACCCTCATTTTTTTTTTTCCCCTTCTGTATTTCTTTGTACCTAACATTTTTTCCCCTTCGTATTTTTTGTACCCTCATTTTTCCCTTCTGTATTTTTTGTACCCTCATTTTTTTCCCCCTCTGTATTTTTGTACCCTCATTTTTCCCTCTGTATTTTTTTTGGTACCCTCATTTTTTCCCCTTCTGTATTTTTTGTACCCTCATTTTTTCCCCTTCGTATTTTTTTTTGACCCTCATTTTTGCCCCACCTTCGTATTTTTTGTACCTCATTTTTTTTTTCCCCCTTCTGTATTTGATTGTACCCTCATTTTTCCCCTCTGTATTTTTTGTAACCCATTTTTTCCCCTTTTCTTTTTCCTTCTGTATTTTTTGTACCCTCATTTTTTTCCCTTCTGTATTTTTGTACCCTCATTTTTTTCCCTTCTGTATTTTTTGTACCCTCATTTTTTCCCTTCTGTATTTTTTGTACCCTCATTTTTTCCTTCTTGGTATTTTGATTGTAACCCATCATTTTTTTCCCCTTCTGTATTTGATTGTACCCTCATTTTTTCCCCTCTCTGTATTTTTTTGTACCCTCTTTTTCCCCTTCGTATTTTTTTGTACCCTCATTTTTTCATTTTTTCCCCTTCTGTATTTTTTTGTTTTGCCCTCATTTTTTCCCTTCTGTATTTTTTTGTGCCCCTCATTTTTTTCCCTTCGTATTTTTTTGTTACCTCCTTTTTCCCCTTCTTTTTTGTTTTTTTTTTGTACCTCATTTTGTCCCTTCTGTATTTTTTTTTGTACCTCATTTTGTCCCTTCTGTATTTTTCCCCTTGTACCCATTTTTGTCCCTTCTGTGTTTTTGTACCCTCATTTTTTCCCCCTTCGGATTTTTTTGTACCCTCATTTTCCCCTTCTGTATTTTTTTTGTACCTCATTTTTTCCCTCTGTATTTTTTTTGTACCCTCATTTTTTCCCCTTCGTATTTTTTGACCCTCATTTTTTTTCCTTCTGTATTTTTTGTACCCTCTTTTTTCCCTTTTCTGTATTTTTTTTTTTGATTGTACCCTCATTTTTTCCCCTTCTGTATTTGATTGTACCCTCATTTTTTTCCCCTTCCCCCTCCGTATTTTTTGTACCCTCATTTTTCCCCTTCGTATTTTTTTTGGCCCTATTTTTTTTCCCCTTCTGTATTTTTTGTGCCTCATTTTTTCCCTTCTGTATTTTTTTGTGCCCTCATTTTTTCCCTTCCCTTCGTATTTTTTGTACCCTCATTTTTCCCCTTCTGTTTTTTTTGTACCCTCATTTTTTGTCCCTTCTGTATTTTTTGTACCCTCATTTTGTCCCTTCTGTATTTTTTTGTACCCTCATTTTGTCCCTTCTGTATTTTTTGTACCCTCATTTTTTCCCCTTCGTATTTTTTGTACCCTCATTTTTCCCCTTCTGTATTTTTTGTACCCTCATTTTTCCCCTTCTGTATTTTTTTTGTACCCTCATTTTTTCCCTTCGTATTTTTTTGTACCCTCATTTGTCCCTTCTGTATTTTTTTTAGTACCCTCATTTTGTCCCTTCGTATTTTTTGTACCCTCATTTTTTCCCCTCTGTATTTGATTGTACCCTCATTTTTTCCCCTCTGTATTTTTGTACCCTCATTTTTTTCCCCTTCTGTATTTCTTTGTACCCTCATTTTTTCCCCCTTCGTATTTTTTGTACCCTCCCAGTTTTTCCCCTTCTGTATTTTTTGTACCCTCATTTTTTCCCCTCTGTATTTTTTGTACCCCCCATCTTTTTCCCCTCTGTATTTTTTTTGGTACCCTCATTTTTTCCCCTTCCTGTATTTTGTACCCTCATTTTTTCCCCTTCTGTATTTTTTGTACCCCTCATTTTTTTTCCCCTTCTGTATTTTTTTGTACCCTCATTTTGTCCCTTCTGTATTTTTTTGTACCCTCATTTTTTTCCCCTTCTTCGTATTATTTGTACCCTCATTTTTTCCCCTTCTGTATTTTTTTGTACCCTCATTTTTTCCCCCTTCTGAATTTTTTTGTACCCTCATTTTGTCCCCTTCTGTATTTTTTGTACCCTCATTTTTTTCCCTTCTGTATTTTTTTTGTACCCTCATTTTTCCCTTCTGTATTTTTTGTACCCCTCATTTTTTCCTTCTGTATTTTTTTTTGTCACTCATTTTTTTCCCCTTCTGTATTTTTTGTACCCTCATTTTTTCCCCCTTCGTATTTTTTTGTACCCTCATTTTTTCCCCCTTCTGTATTTTTTGTACCCTCATTTTGTCCCTTCTGTATTTTTTGTACCCCTACATTTTTTTCCCTTCTGTATTTTTTTGTACCTCATTTTTTTCCCCTTCCCCTTTCTGTATTTTTTGTACCCTCATTTTTTCCCTTCTGTATTTTTTGTACCCTCATTTTTCCCCCTTCTGTATTTTTTGTAACCCTCATTTTTACCCCTTCTGTATTTTTTTTGTACCCTCATTTTTTCCCCCTTCTGTATTTTTTGTACCCTCATTTTTTCCCTTCTGTTTTTTGTACCCCTCACCTTTTTTTTCCCTTCTGTATTTGATTGTACCCTCAGTTTTTTTCCCCTCTGTATTTTTTTGTACCCTCATTTTTCCCCTTCGTATTTTTGTTACCTAATTTTTTCCCCTTCTGTATTTTTTTGTACCCTCATTTTTTCCCTTCTGTATTTTTTTGTACCTCATTTTTTCCCCTCTGTTTTTTTTGTACCCTCATTTTTTCCCCTTCGTATTTTTTGTACCCTCATTTTTTTCCCCTTCGTATTTTTTGTACCCTCATTTTTTCCCATTCTGTATTTTTTTGTACCCTCATTTTGTCCCCTCTGTATTTTTTTGTACCCTCATTTTTCCCTTCTGTATTTTTGTACCTCATTTTTTCCCCTTCTGTATTTTTTGTAAAAACTCCAATCCCTTTTTTCCCTTCTTTATTTGATTGTACCCTCATTTTTTCCCTTCTGTATTTTTTGTACCCTCTTTTTTTGTTTTTCCCCTTCTGTATTTTTTGTACCCTCCATTTTTTTCCCCTTCTGTATTTTTTTTGTACCCTCATTTTTTCCCCTTCTGTATTTTTTTGTACCCTCATTTTTTTCCCTTCTGTCTTTTTTGTAAACCTCATTTTTTTCCCCCTTCTGTATTTTTTGTACCCTCATTTTTTTCCCCTTCTGTATTTTTTTGTACCCTCATTTTTTCCTTTCTGTATTTTTTGTACCCCTCATTTTTTCCCTTCTGTATTTGATTGTACCCTCATTTTTTCCCTCTGTATTTTTTTGTGACCCTCATTTTTCCCCCTTCGTATTTTTTGTACCTCATTTTTCCCCCTTCGTATTTTTTGTACCCCTCCATTTTTTCCTTCTGTATTTTTTTGTACCCTCATTTTTTCCCCTTCTGTATTTTTTGTACCCTCATTTTTTCCCTTCGTATTTTTTTGTACCCCCCCCTCATTTTTTTCCCCCTTCTGTATTTTTAGTACCCTCATTTTTTCCCCTTCGTATTTTTTGTACCCTCATTTTTTCCCCTCTGTATTATTTGTACCCTCTTTTTTCCCCTTCTGTATTTTTTTTGTACCCTCATTTTTTCCCCTCTGTATTTTTTGTACCTCATTTTTCCCCTTCGTATTTTTTGTACCCTCATTTTTTTACCCTTCTGTATTTTTTTGTACCTCATTTTTTCCCCTTCTGTATTTTTTTGTACCCTCATTTTTTCCCTTCTGTATTTTTTTGTACCCTCATTTTTTTTCCCCCTTCTTCTTGTATTTTTTGTACCCTCATTTTTTCCCCTTCGTATTTTTGTTACCCTCATTTTTCCCCCTTCTGTATTTTTTTGTACCCTCATTTTTTCCCCTTCTGTATTTTTTGTACCCTCATTTTTTCCTTCCTGTATTTTTTGTACCCTCATTTTTTTTCCCCTTCTGTATTTTTTGTACCCTCATTTTTTCCCCTTCTGTATTTTTTTTGTACCCCCTCATTTTTTCCCCTTCTGTATTTTTTGTACCCCTCATTTTTCCCCTTCTGTATTTTTTGTACCCTCATTTTTTTCCCCTTCTGTATTTTTTTTGTACCCTCATTTTTTTTCCCTTCTGTAGTTTTTTTGTACCTCATTTTTTCCCTCTGTATTTGATTGTACCCCTCATTTTTTCCCCTCTGTATTTTTTGTACCCTCATTTTACCCTTCGTATTTTTTGTACCCTCATTTTTTTCCCTTTCTGTATTTTTTTGTAACCCTCAATTTTTTTCCCCTTCTGTATTTTTTGTACCCTCATTTTTTTTCCCCTTCTGTATTTTTAGTACCCTCATTTTTTCCCTTCTGTATTTTTTTGTACCCTCATTTTTTCCCCCTTTGTATTTTTTTGTACCCTCATTTTTTCCCTTCTGTATTTTTTTGTACCCCTCATTTTTTACCCTTCTGTATTTTTTTGTACCCTCATTTTTGTTTTTCCCTTCTGTATTTTTTTTGTACCCTCATTTTTTCCCTTCTGTATTTTTTGTACCCTCATTTTTTCCCCTTCTGTATTTTTTGTACCCTCATTTTTTCCCCTTCTGTATTTTTTGTACCCTCATTTTTTCCCCATTCTGTATTTTTTGTACCTCATTTTGTCCTTCTGTATTTTTTGTACCCTCTTTTTTTCCCTTCTGTATTTTTTGTACCCTCATTTTTTTCCCCTTCTGTAATTTTTTTTGTACCCTAATTTTTTCATTTTTTCCCCTTCTGTAATTTTTTGTACCTCATTTTTTCCCCTTCTGTATTTTTTGTAACCCTCATTTTTTCCCCTCTGTATTTTTTTGTACCCTCATTTTTTCCCCTTCTGTATTTTTTTTGTACCCTCATTTTTTTTCCCCCTTCTGTATTTTTTGTACCCTCATTTTTTGTACTCATTTTTTCCCCACCCCCTTATGTATTTGATTGTACCCTCATTTTTTTCCCCATCTGTATTTTTTGTACCCATCATCTGGTATTTTATTTTTTGTACCCTCATTTTTTCCCCTTCGTATTTTTTGTACCCTCAATTCCCCTTATGTATTTGATTGTACCCTCATTTTTTCTCTGTATTTTTTGTACCCTCATTTTTTCCCCTCTGTATTTTTTGTACCCTCATTTTTTTCCCCATTCGTATTTTTTGTACCCTCATTTTTTTCCCCTTTCTGTATTTTTTTGTACCCTCATTTTTTCCCCTTCGTATTTTTTGTACCCTCATTTTTTTTCCCCTTCTGTATTAGATTGTACCCTCATTTTTCCCCTCTGTATTTTTTGTACCCTCATTTTTTCCCCTTCGTATTTTTTGTACCCTCTTTTTTATTTTTTTTGTCCCCCTTCGTGTTTTTTGTACCCTCAGTTTTTTCCCTCTGTATTTTTTGTACCCTCATTTTTTTCCCCTCTGTATTTTTTGTACCCTCATTTTTTCCCCTTATGTATTTGGATTGTACCCTCATTTTTTTCCCCTCTGTATTTTTTGTACCCTCATTTTTTCCCCTTCTTGTATTTTTTTGTAACCCTCATTTTTTCCCCTTCGTATTTTTTTTTTGTACCCTCATTTTTTTCCCCTTCGTATTTTTGTACCCTCATTTTTTTATTTTTTCCCCTTCTGTATTTTTTGTACCCTCATTTTTTCCCCTTCTGTATTTTTTGTACCCTCATTTTTTCCCCTTCGTATTTTTTGTACCCTCATTTTTTCCCCTTCTGTATTTTTTTGTACCTCATTTTTTTCCCCTCGTATTTTTTGTACCCTCATTTTTTTCCTTCTGTATTTTTTTTGTACCCTCATTTTCCCCCCTTCGTATTTTTTGTACCCTCATTTTTTCCCCTTCTGTATTTTTTGTACCCTCATTTTTTTCCCCTTCTGTATTTTTTTTTTGTACCTCATTTTTTCCCCTTCGTATTTTTGTACCCCTCTTTTTTCCCCCTTCTGTATTTTTTTGTACCCTATTTTTCCCCCTTTTCGTATTTTTTGTACCCTCTTTTTCCCCCTTCGTATTTTTTGTACCTCATTTTTTCCCCTTCTGTATTTTTTTGTACCCTCATTTTTTCCCCTTCTGTATTTCTTTGTACCTCCATTTTTTCCCCTTCTGTATTTTTTTTGTTTACCTCATTTTTTCCCCCTTCGTATTTTTTTGTACCCTCATTTTTTCCCCTTCGTATTTTTTGTACCCTCATTTTTTCCCCTTCGTATTTTTTGTACCCTCATTTTTTCCCTTCTGTATTTCTTTTGTAACAGTATACAGCAGTTGAGTTTAAGTACTCTGAACAAAATAAGCTATTTTTTGTTTTGTTTTGTCAATGCCTTTTATTGCGTACTTGTTAATAATTAACCATTTTCCTGTCAACGGCAGAGACCTCATCTGTCAAATGATGCGTAGTTGCGCGCGCAAGGAAAAAAAAAGGGAATGAGAAAAAGGAGAGTAGGAGAGGAGGAGAAGAGGAATAGAGAGTATAGAGAAAGAAGAGTAGTGTGTGTGTATGTGTGTAAAAAACATTCTTTTGGAAACCAGGCTCTCTCAGACCCTTCAAAGTCGTCTTCAACTGATAAGGACCCTTGTGGCGGAAAAGGCAGACGAGAGAAGGAAGGAAATGGTGGAAAATAAAGAAGAAGAAGAGGAGAAAGAGAAGAGGATGGAATGCGAGGCACAAGGAAAGAATATAGGAAGAATTGAAAGAAACTAAACGACAAAATGGAGAGAAGAAATAAATAGAGAGAGAGGTTTTAAAGAGAGTGCGATGTAGGAAAAGATTATTGGAAGTAATGAGAGGAAAGGCGAGAGAGAGAGAGAGAGAGAGAGAGAGAGAGAGAGAGAGAGAGAGAGAGAGAGATAAGGTGCAACGAACCAACTGATAGAGAAAAAGACGAGAGGAAATGAAGCAGTAATAAACAGACCGGATTAAAGAAGATGGAAAAAAGTGTACGAACCAATTCATAGAACGAAAGATAAATGGAAATAAAGAAGGAGAGAAAGCAAAATAAAAAAAAACTATCAAAAAAGGGAAACGGGAATAATGCCAAAAATCTGTGATTGGAGAAAATCTTGTAAGGTAGAGAGGAAAGAATGAAAATGCATTTAAAGAGAATGGAAAGAAAACATAAAGAAGAGAGAGAGAGAGAGAGAGAGAGAGAGAGAGAGAGAGAGAGAGAGAGAGAGAGAGAGAGAAAAGCCACCTAGGAAATTTAAATCAGAAATACTTCTGGAAGACGAATTCTTAACAAGCAATATTCGACGAAATTGCAAAGCCAAATTTATTGGGTGAAGTCCTCCATTGCAATCTAGCCATATTGCTGTGTTTTTTTGTGTGTGAGCTTTCTGTTTATTTTATGGGGAAATTATATAAAGGAGACTATCTACTTTTGTGGGCGTTTTCTTTATGAATAGGTTTCATCCTCTGAATAATAATAAAATAATAATAATAAATATAATAATAATAATAATAACTAACTCTACTACTACTAACACACTACTACTACTAACTAATAATAATAAATAATAATAATATGCTGGAAGTAAACCCTCTTTTTAAACATGTTTTATTAAAAGTGATTGCTGGCCTCAGCTGCATTAATCTTATACAGGTTCTTCTCTATTTTTCTAATTATTGCTTTCTCATTGTTGCTGAGGTTTATTCAGACGAAACGTCCGGAAATAATCGAAAGAATAGAAAAGAAATAGAATTTAACATCAATTCTATCTACAATAAACTCTACGGGATATACCCGAAAATTTGACTACCCCAACTGAATTTTTTTTTTTTTTACCAATAAAATCCATCGTTTGACCTAATTGAGATATGTCAACCTTTGGTGCGTTGCTCACCAGTTTACGCAACAATGAGAAAGCGATAATTAGAAAAATAGAGAAGAACCTGTATAAAATTAATGCAGCTGAGGCAGCAATCAACTTTTAATAACTAATAATAATAATAATAATAATAATAATAATAATAATAATAACTATTCTTAATTACAGGAAATCTATATTCTTCCATCTTCCTTCACTTTCATGAATCTTTCATTTTGAACTCCCAATAAAATAAAATAAATATGAAAAAGAAATAAGATACATCACGAAACCCCGATTCATATATAAAATAAATAAATAAAAGGATATGAAAAAAGAGGAAATAATCAAGACGTTGATCCGAGCGTGTGCAACCATCATTTCCTCTCTCTCTCTCTCTCTCTCTCTCGGCCTCAAAATCCTCGCCAGATCTCGCCAACAACGAGTACCTAGACGCCGAGCGAATTCCAGATGATGGGTTTCTTATTCCCACCGGATTTTTAGACATAACCTACCAACCTCCACCCGTCCCCCCCTTCCTTCTCTCTCTCTCTCTCTCTCTCTATCTCTGAGACGAGCAAGATTCAAAGCGATTATTTTGCTTGAATTTTACGAGACGTGCAAGACTAAACGGTTTCCCTCTCTCTCTCTCTCTCGATAAGCAACATTAAAAATGATTTTTTTTACTTGAATTTTACGGTACGAGGAAGACTAAACATTCTCTCTCTCTCTCTCTCTCTCTCTCTCTCTCTCTCTCTCTCTCTCTCGATAAGCAACATTAAAAATGATTTTTTCTACTTGAATTTTACGGTACGAGCAAGACTAAACATCCTCTCTCTCTCTCTTTCTCCCTCTAGGTAAGCAACATTAAAAATGATTTTTTCTACTTGAATTTTACGGTATGAGCAAGACTAAACATTCTCTCTCTCTCTCTCTCGCTTGAGATGCAACTACATAAAGAAATAGATCTTTAACTTGAAATTGTTACGTGGAAGCGTTGTGTCGAACAAAGAGTAATTTTTTATTTTTCGTATATTTTCCCTACACTCGCAAAGTCATAGTTTTCACTGAAAGAACTTCTAGGATCACCCGTACTTGTTCATAACATAATCCAAAATGACAGGTCTTTCAACATATTATTGTTAATTTTGTTTTGCTTTATCACAGTCCTCCAATTCGACTGGGTGGGTATCTAATAGTGTGGGGTTCCGGGTTGCATCCTGCCTAGGCCTTAGGAGTCCATCACTTTTCTTATTATGTGCGCCGTTTCTAGGATCACACTCTTCTGCATGAGTCCTGGAGCTACTTCAGCCTCTAGTTTTTCTAGATTCCTTTTCCAAGGATCTTGGGATCGTGCCTAGTGCTCCTAATTATTGTTATCATTATTATTATCATTATTATATGCTGGAAGTAAACACCCTCTTTTAAACATGTTTTATTAAAAGTAATTGCTGCCTCAGCTGCTTTAATTTTATGAAGGTTCTTCTCTATTTTTCTAATATTGTTTTTTCATTGTTGCTTAAACTGGTGAGCAACGCACCGAAGGTTGGCATGTCTCAAATAAGTAATAGTCAAAGTTGATTTAATTTTATTAAAAATTCCGGTGGCGGTAGTCAAATGAACGCGGCTGAGGCAGCAATTACTTTTAAAATATTATTATTATTACTATTTCAGTAGATGAAACCTATTCACATGGAACACCACACCAAAGGGGTCACTGACTTGATATCCAAACTTCCAAACAATGTTGGTTTCAACCTCCCACCGCCAAAGACCCCCCAACACTGCAGCAGTAACTTATCATGATAAAGAGCCAGTGACGCAGGGGAGACGCGAACCCGCAACATCAGACTGGGACGCCACGACGCTAACCACTCTACCAAGAACCGTGCAGGGAACATCCCATCCACTTTATTGCCCAATACGACCAGCAGACGACGCCAGCGAGTGAGGACGATTTGTCCAATACAGACAACGTCGTGTTCCAAATGTAGATTACGACGTTTGTTCCTCAAGGGTTCTGTGACTGACAGAGGTAAGTCTCCCCTTCGCAAACTTTTTAACTTTTTGAGATATTGACGGTCATTAAACGATGAATTATGATCGAGTCCTTTCATCCGTCTCTCTCTCTCTCTCTCTCTCTCTCTCCTTTTCATCATCTTCCATTTCTCTCAGTCCCGTCGTTTATCGCCTCGTTATGCGGAGCTAAACTACATTTCTTTGATTGAATTTTCATCTCCGTCTCTCTCTCTCTCTGACATTAAGGTTGTCTTATTAATGGAATTTTCATCTCTCTCTCTCCTCTCTCTCTCCTCCTCCTCCCTCCACTCTCTCCTTCTCTTCCTCTCCGTCTTCTCCTCTCTCGTCTCTCCTCTGCTTCTTTCGCATCTTCTTTCATTTTCGCATTCCCAGTTGTTTTCTCCCATGAGGGGGGGGGGGGGGGGTTATGTGAAACTAAACTATATTTCTTTGATTGAATTTTCATCTCTCTCTCTCTCTCTCAGTAAGATGTAACAGAATAATTTCATGACATTAAGATTGTCTTATCAATTGAATCGTCATCTCTCTCTCTCTCTCTCTCTCTCTCTCTCTCTCTCTCTCTCTCTCTCTCTCTCTCTCAGTAAGATGTAACAGAATAATTTCATGACATTAAGGTTGTCTTACTAATTAAATATTCATCTCCCTCTCTCTTTTACACAACAGAAAACAGATAATTATTGCAAACGATGAGAAATCGGATGAAGCTAAGGTAATATCCGGTGTGCCACAAGGTACGGTGTTAGCTGCATTACTGTGTGTTATTATGAATGCAGACATAGACAGTAATGTTAAGGACTCGGTAATGAGTAGTTTCGCCTATGACACAAGAATAAGTAGAGAAATTACTTGTGATGAAGATAGGAACGCGCTACAAAGAGACCTTAACAAAGTATTTGATTGGGCAGAGGTAAATAGGATGGTATTTAACTCTGATAAATTTGAATCAATAAATTATGGAGACAGAGAAGAAAAGCTATATGCATATAGGGGACCTAATAATGAGACAATCACAAATAAGGAAGCAGTTAAAGACCTTGGTGTGATGATGAATAGGAACATGTTATGCAATGATCAAATAGCAATTCTATTGGCAAAATGTAAAGCAAAAATGGGAATGTTGTTACGGCACTTCAAAACAAGAAAAGCTGAACACATGATTATGCTTTATAAAACATATGTTCGTAGTCCACTTGAATATTGCAATATGATATGGTACCCACACTATCAAAAGGATATTGCACAAATAGAGAGTGTACAAAGGTCCTTTACAGCTAGAATAGAAGAAGTTAAGGACCTTGACTACTGGGAAAGACTACAATCCTTAAAATTATATAGTCTAGCAAGGAGAAGAGAACGCTACATGATAATTTAGGCATGGAAACAGATAGAAGGAATAGTCGAAAACATCATGGAGCTAAAAATATCAGAAAGAGCAAGCAGAGGTAGATTAATAGTGCCCAAAACTATACCAGGAAAAATAAGGAAAGCACACAGGACATTAATCCACTACGCACCAGCATCGACAATGCAGCGTCTACTCAGGGGTGGGCGTAGATGTGTTTAAGAATAAGCTCGACAAATATCTAAACTGCATCCCAGACCATCCACGATTGGAAGATGCAAAATATACCGGAAGATGTACTAGCAACTCTCTGGTAGACATTAGAGGTGCCTCACACTGAGGGACCTGGGGCAACCCGAACAAGATGTAGTAAGGTCTGTAAGGTAAGGTAAGGTCTCTCTCTCTCTCTCTCTCTCAGTAAGATGTAACAGAATAATTTCATGACATTAAGGTTGTCTTATTAATGGAATTTTCATCTCTCTCTCTCTCTCTCTCTCATCATCTTCATTTCTCTCAGTCCCGTTGTTTATCGCCTCGTTATGTGAAACTAAAGTACATTTCTTTGATTGAATTTTCATCTCTCTCTCTCTCTCTCTCTCTCTCTCTCAGTAAGATGTAACAGAATAATTTCATGATATTAAGGTTGTCTTACTAATTGAATATTCATCTCTCTCTCTCTCTCTCTATCTATCTATCTCTCTCTCTCTCTCTCTCTCTGTACGACTTAAAATAATTAGCTAACAAATGATGTTATGAGATTTAGGCTGTCAAGCCAAGCACCTGGTTCCTATCGGCCATGCAACGCTTAAGAGACAGTGGAAAACAGGGAGTTGGAGAGGCTGGACAGCAAAATTGAGAAGAGAGAAAGCAAGGATGGAGGAAAAGTAAAAGGTTAAAAAGTGGGCGCAGTTAATGTCATAAGGGAAGATGAAAAGAACCAAAGTAATGCCTACAGTGCACCACGTGAGGAGCACTGACGACAATACCTCCCGATGAGAAATGAGATTTTAAGGATTCTGAAACTTACAGACAAACAAACACACACGAATGTAAACAATTCAGGATTGGTGATTTTTTCTATTTTTTTTAAATAGAAAATAAAAAATCAGATTTTTGTTTATTTTACTTTTTGCATTTATTCGGTTTTTTACTTGTTGGATGTTTTTCCAATCCTTTTTTTCCTCAAAATATATTTCATGACAGAATTACTATTGATATATCTTTTATATTTCCAGTTCTGACCAAATATGCATAGATGGAAATTTTTTTATATAAAAATAAATAGATGCAGCACAATTATGCTCAAGTTTTTATCAACCTCCAAACTATATTTTTCAGTTTGTTTGTTTTTAGATAAAAAATAAAAAAAGATAAAAAGATAAAAAAATCATGATTTTTTAAATGAAAAAAATCAATGATTTAATTATATACTTGATTAAATCAGTTTAATTTAATCATTGCCAACCCTGAAACCATTTAAAAGGAAAAAGAAGCCACCATAATGTCAAGGTTTCAGCGAAGGCATCAATATTATGTCTCGATGAGACAGGAATTTCTGTCTAATTCGTAAAGACAAATATGTCTCTATAAGACAGGAATTTATGTCTAATTCGTAAAGACAAATATGTCTCTATAAGACAGGAATTTCTTTCTTAATTCGTAAAGACAAATATGTCTCTATAAGACAGGAATTTCTTTCTTAATTCGTAATGCGTAATATGTTCCTATGAGACAGGAATTTCTGTCTTCATTCCTAAAGTCAAATATGTCTCTATAAAACAGGAATTTATGGTTAATTCCTAAAGTCAAATATGTCTCGATGAGACAGGAATTTCTGTTTTAATTCCTAAAGTCAAATATGTCTCTATAAAACAGGAATTTATGGTTAATTCCTAAAGTCAAATATGTCTCGATGAGACAGGAATTTCTGTTTTAATTCCTAAAGTCAAATATGTCTCTATGAGACAGGAATTTCTGTCTTAATTCGTAAAGTCAAATATGTCTCTGTGATACAAGAATTTCTGTCTTAATTCGAAAAGTCAAATATGTCTCTGTGATACAAGAATTTCTGTCTTAATTCGAAAAGTCAAATATGTCTCTGATAACAAGATGTCTTAATTCGAAGTTTCAAATAAAAAATGTCTGTGAATACAAGAATTTCTGTCTTAATTCGAAAAGTCAAATATGTCTCTGTGATACAAGGATTTCTGTCTTAATTCCTAAAGTCAAATATGTCTCTATAAGACAGGAATTTCTTTCTTAATTCCTAAAGTCAAATATGTCTCTATGAGACGGGAATTTCGACAGGAATTTGTCTTGATTCGAAAAGTCAAATATGTCCCTGTGATACAGGAATTTCTGTCTTAATTCGAAAAGTCAAATATGTCTCGATGAGACAGGAATTTCTGTCTTAATTCCTAAAGTCCTCTCGACTCTGTTTGCTTCATTAAATCGTAACATTCAGAGCGTTCATTAGTTCGGCAAACAACTTCAAAAGCGGAGTGTTGGAGCACTTCACCAAGGGCTGCATTTATATGCTAAGAAATGAGTAGTGAAGTTCCTCAGATGAATGACGGTGTCGGAAATTTTGTAAAATGACGACACTTAATAAAAGGCGGATCAGGGAAAACCTGAACTTGTTAGATAACTTAGAAATTAGAAATGAACGTCTAAGCCGAAATTAAGAATAGAAATAGAAATTAGAAATTAACGTCTAAGCCGAAATTAAGAATAGAAATAGAAATTAGAAATTAACGTCTAATTTCTGAAATAAGCCGAAAGTAAGAATAGAAATAGAAATTAGGTATCAATGTCTACGTAATTTCTGAAATAAGCCGAAGTTAAGAATATGAACAGAGATTAGAAATTAACATCTATCTACTTTCTGAAATAAGCAGAAATTTAGAATTGAAATAGAAATTAGAAATTAGCGTCTATCTAATTTCTGAAATAAGCAGAAATTAAGAATGGAAACAGAAATTAGAAATTAACGTCTATCACATTTCTGAAAGAAGCAGAAATTTAGAATAGAAATAGAAATCAGATATCAATGTCTACCTCATTTCTGAAATAAGCAGAAATTAAGAATAGGAAAAAAGAGATTAGAAATTAACGTCTATCTAATTTCTGAAATACACCGAAATTAACAATGGGAACAGCTTAGAAAATAATATATATCTAATTTCTGAAATAAAGCGAAATTTAGAATAGGAACAGCTTAGAAAATAATATATACAGAGCTTCTGAAATAAGCCGAAATTAAGAATACACATCTCTCACCCCTCAATGGAATGCCAGAGAATCTAACTCGCGGCCACCGAGAAGGGGGCCAAGACCATACCGACCACGCCACTGAGGCGCTTGGGTTTGTGTTATAGACAACTATCCTGAATGCAGACAAAAAAAAAAAAAAAAAAAAAAAAAAAAAAAAAAAATCCTGTGATAAATTTGACAATAAACCGAAAGCCACTGAAGTAATCTTTAAAGTCCCAATAACTTTTGTATTATAAAAATAAAGAATAAAAAGGTCTTCTTCAGACACGA
>NC_061098.1:6232552-6246558 GCF_015104395.2 Macrobrachium nipponense
TCTTAGACCATTGTCCACTGCTACCAGAATATTTTGAGATAACCAGGGGTTCGTCCCCAGGTTATAGTTTGGTGGCAGCGGTGCTTGAACGAAAAAATGCCTTTTGTGAGATTAGCAGCAGCTTAAAAATGCTGTTTTCGGTGAGACTAATTGCGAAAATGAGTTAGGATCTTGTTACGAAGTGACGGACATAAGAATTTTGGACCCGTTCTGTTTGGTACCGAGAGAGATATTTTCTATAAGCGTAAGCAAATCCACCCGTCCCGAGACGCTCATTAGGATGAGTAGCCCAGTGTAGCTTGTGAGTGAACTGACGTCAAGTGCCTTCTCGCCGAGTGCTTTGTGCCAACTAGATTCGCATGTTTGTAATTGCGCATATTCAGGGATGGTCTTTTCCATTGACGGCGAAGTGTTACGGTGTTTTTTTTGAGGCCCTGGTGTTTTTTTTTTAACTTTGTGTGTGAACCATTTTAAAGAGGCTGTTCAGATTACCATATATTTCCCTCAAAGTAGCAGAACGTGATAAGTTTTTATCTTAGCACATGTTTAGAAGAGACGCATTCGTCTGTTTTAATACATACGTGTGCATATGAATGGTTTTCATACATGCGACACTGTGCTTGGGATGCATAGTTTTTGCCTCTGGGAGAGTTCGCTCGATCATTCATATGCACTCAGCATAATTTTTGCTGAGCGACCAAGGGTAACGCTTAAGAGGGACTTAGTGGTTAAGGGGGATGTTCTAACCCTGATACATGGGGTACTGGTACAGCTCAGAGGGAGGTGACTTTTTTTTCTCTTTGTGTCGGGGTAATGGGGGGCAAGTTTGGCCTTGAATAGGAAAGTTCAATGCCATCATGTCAGCTGATAGCCACTGGGTGATGATATGATATGCCCGTAGGGTTTCTTTTAGAAAGTTTTTTGTTCTTTCTCTTGAGTGAAGAGAAAATGAAAATGAAATGTAAATGAATGTGGTGCAAGTTTTCCTTATGCTTTGGAGAATGCCTTTACGCAATGTTAGAGGAGATAATTATGACTGGGGATACAGAGATTACTTTTTAATGGAGATTTGTTTGGGAAATGGAGATTATTTTAAAGTGGTGTTGCATCAGGTGATGCCAGTGGTGATGATTGGTGATGTCAGTGGTGATGATTGGTGATGCCAGTGGTGATGATACTGGGGAGTGCTAATTGGTGGTGATATTGGAGTTATGGGGAAATAGCATTAATATAATGGTGTTAATTGTTTAATGATTATGATTGGTGTTAATTGGTGTTGGTTAGTATCACTATGATGATGATACTGGATTATGGGGGATTGGCAAAAACTCTTACTGGTGATACGGGAGATGTTTTACGCGAGACATTTTATGGGAGATATTTTACAATGAATATTTACGGGAGACAATTTTTACTGGAGATTTGAGATATTTTATGGGAGATTATTTTACAGATAATTATTATGGAGAATTATATTACGGAGAATTACTACAATGAATTATTACGGGAGATGTTTATGGATAATTATTTACAGAGTTTCTATTATAATTCACAGTAGTAATAACTTTGGAGAATGTGTCAGTGGTTCATGGGTGATGAATCTTGCTGAATTTTGGTGAATCGCTGAATTTTGTGCTGAGTTTTTGGTGAATGGGCAAGCATTAACATTGGTGATGTTTTTTATACTAATATTGGTGATACTGATACTAACATGGGTGTTTGTAATGAATAAGGGTGGTGATGTCTAAGGGATAGTAGAAAGGGTGGTACTAACCACAACATTTAATGTTGTGTTTTATTAGAGAATATTGTGTTAATGCCATGATCGAAGACTATGGTAATAGTCTTATTGAGAAAACTTTCCGGTCTTCTTTTGCCCAGGCGTTTTTTCTGTAATAGCCTGGAGTTTTCTTTTTTTTATGAGTTCAGCAGAGAATTGCTTGACATCTACGTGAGTCTACAGATATCACAGGTGTCACGGGGGCAGTTAACAGTGCCATTGATTTTTCTTTCCTATTTTTTGGACGTTTGCCATCGCTGACATAAGTTTTGTTATCATGGGGGAGTTTGAATTTATTTTTCTCTCCAGACAGTTTGTGTAGATTTTTAATATCTCAGTTCGTGACTTGGAGTCATTATTCGGGAATGTGTTTATGATTTCAGCTGTTTGATGCTGCAGAGAGATTTATGGGAGAATTTTTGCATTTTTTGCATTTTACATAATGGCACTACATTTTTTTTTCTGGATATTTGTGTTCCGGAAATTGTTGGCCTCTTGTACAATTGTGTTTGTAGCAATTTTGCCAGAGATAGGAAACTTGGTTAAGTTTCTAGTGGCCTATGCCGTAGTGCACATTGGGAAGTCTTTGCTTAGACACTATATTTGGAGTTCTGTTGTAATAAGTTATGGCACACTGATAATTTTTTTCTAGAATTTCCTGGGCAATTTTATTTGCCAAGTTTTTGCCATTCTCAGCAGTTATGCTAAACAGAGTGTAACATTGAGCTCCTTAGAGAGACTTCTTGGGGTTATTTTACTGGAGAATTGGAGATATAATTGGAGATATAAGTGGAGATATATTTTGGCCATATGATATTTTTTATTTTTCTGGAGATATTCCACAGTTTAGGCCTATGGTGGTGACAGCTATGTTTAGTTCAATTATTTTTGCAGCCATTTTTGTTGCTAATAGAAACCTTTATTAGGAAATATGGGTCAATATTTTTGAGTGTGTCAGCTAGTGCATTTTTCGGGGATGGAGTTACATTCTTGATTATCCTGCATGGAGATATAATATTTTTTTGGAGACTTGTTCTTATTCCACATGGGGTTATTAATGAAATGGAGGAAATATTTTTAACACAGGAGTGGTATTATTATTAATATGGTGATATATTTGAGTGGCATTACGGTGTTGCAGTTTTACGAGTCCCTATGGAGATGTCACATTTTTTTATATTCACCAGTGGATTATTTTTGGTGGCATATAATTACTGAATTGTGAGTTTACTGTAGTTTGTATTCTGAATAGGTGATAATTTTTTATATAATTGAGTAATATCACGTGAGAGTTATGTCTTTGAGACAGTTTTTGGGCAACATTGGAGATAATTTTGTGAAATGTGCTTATGTGGTGTCAGTATAGAACTTTTTTTGAGAATCATGGGTTTCCGAAGTTGCAAGTCTAACTAGACATTTCTATACTGCAGTTCGAGCACCTGACGTGTTTGCAGGAGGATTTTTTGCTGATAATGCCGTGATGAGTCCGGTTGCTGACTCTTTTCCTCTAGTGTTGATTACTCAGAGTTTTGCACTATTCTGAGAGATGCTGATTTAGGCATTTCACTGAGATTTACTGCGTAAGGGGATTGTTTCCGGTCATATCGAATCGAAGAAAAAGTTGTGATGGCAAAATTCCGTAACGATACATATCGCATGTATGGGGAAAAGTTGGATTACGTATATTATGTGTATTGTGTGATGGGGAAAAGTTCACTTATTATTATTGTTATTTTTTTTCTTTTTTTTCTTCTACGAGATTTGATGTAATTGGTGTTAAGCTTTAAATAGAATTTCTGTTTTTGGACGGGAGATGTAATTTGTCGGGGTTTGTGAATTAGGTAAATGGGTGTTTGACATTGTATTCCATGGAAATTAATTATATGACAATAAAGAGGGGTTTTTGCTGTCAGACAGCTAAAGAGTTCTTACTGATTTTGTGGGTTACTGAAATATCAGAGCTTGAGAGAACATTTTTGGTGATAATTTCGGGGTTGGGCTCGTTACGTGTTTTTTTTTCAGGCTATTTTTCTTTTTTTTTTTTTCTTCTTGTGAGAATTTGTGAGTTTAAAATGTTAGTACAGTAGTCCGTAGAGTTTTGTGATTTCTCAGTTTTTTTTCTGGATTGGGGTGACTCGTGATAATTGAATATGGGGCTAGAGTTTTCTTATATATGTTATTGGAGAGCTTAATATTTTTTCTTTACGGGGCTGTGGGTGGTCTTTTGTGTATATATCATTAGTAGTGATTTACGCATCTGCCCCTACCAGGATTCGACCCAAGCCCTTTGGTTATACACATACATACATACATTCAATAGCACACTAATCCCAAAGGAAAATTCCCATGCAGGCTAATGACTACAAGCAATTACACAATTACGGTAATTACAATCCTGCTGTTATGCAGATACAATGATTACAATTATTATGGTGATAGACGAATGTGTTGACATGTTAATATCATACAATGCCAAAAATATATAAAAAAGATATAAATTGGATAAATAAAAAAAAAAAATGAAAGAAAACAAAGTCATCTATACCAGTCTTTGTGACTGGTATAGATGAGAGAGAGAGAGAGAGAGAGAGAGAGGAGAGAGAGAGAGAGAGAGAGGGCCTGTAGGAGGAATTTTTCTTTCCAGACGACCTCCCATGAAAAGGCTCCCCTGGGGTCGTTCCAATTTCTCTTCTCTGACGACCCTTTTGTTTCTTCAAATCTGGCCGCAGGGGCTTCGCAAGTCTCAGGGTTGGGGGGCGGGGGGTTCGCTTCTCCCTCGCATTTTCTCTATTTTTCTTTATTTTCTCTATTATTGGTTCTCTCTTTACGGTTCCTTCCACCGCAAAAGCCCTGACGTTGTTATTACTTGTGGTGCTTCTGGTCTAAGTCGTCCTCGAACATACTGCTAGGTCGTCTTTGTATATATGCTGTAGGTCGTCCTCGGATATGCTTCTAAGTCGTCCTCGGATATGCTACTAGGTCGTCATCGGATGTGCAGCCAAGTCGTCCTCATTTATCCTGCTATGTTGTTCTCGGACGTGCAGGAAAGTCGTTTTTTGTATATACTGTAGGTCGTCCTCGGATATGATACTAAGTCGTCCTCGAATATGCTGATAATCGTCCTTGAATATAATACTAAGTCGTTCTCGGTTATACTGCTAGGTCGTCTTCCCACGTCTCGTTCGGATATCGGTCTTTTATTTCTTACCTCTCAATCTCACTGATGGCTTTCTCAGAGAGAGAGAGAGAGAGAGAGAGAGAGAGAGAAATTTACATTTTGTTTAAATATCACTTAACGTCTAAGCAAACTTCATCCGGTAGGGAAATTTACGATTTGATTGAAAAAAAATTAACTGAGAAATATTGCTAATTACGTAAATGTATGACAGGTAATCTACTAAATCTATTCATTGATTATCATTATCAATGACAAGTAGACAAACATTTGAGTAAATGCCAAAAACAAACTATAATCGGACTCAAAGCTATAGTCTTAAAGCACTGATGAAATTTTGTAATATGCAGCAATACTGACTACATATTACATATTATGCATACCTGGCTTTTATATATCCTATATATATATATATATGGACTATATATATAATATATATATATATATATATATATATATATATATATATATATATATATATTATGTTTTAATGCATATTTGCCTTCACCCACTTTATTATGCTATGACGGGCATTCAAATTATATCTACTGGGTTGATATAACCGCCTGTTACGGAAATATGTATTTATCTTTAAATTATTGTTAAGTTGTTGTGCTGCCAGAGCGCAAATGGGTTGTTCTAGTGGTAATTGAATAGTTGAAGGACTGTTATTTATATTTGTTTCTCCCACTACGAGAGGTGAGTTCGAGTGGTGTAACCCTGAACCCGCGGTGAAAAAGCCTTGGACACGACTGCGAGAGAGGAACGGCCCTCGATACTGGTGGACTTGTTGGATAGTCTTTGATGGACCTGTTGGATGGTCTTATTTAACGTTACTGGATTGCTCAGGAACAGTTTATGGCAAGTACGACTTCAGGGAAGTCTTGGAGTTTCGCAGTCTAGAGAATGCTGGCCAGCACACTGGTAAATTTACTTATCGCCCTAGTGAAAACGTATTGTCTACCGAAATACGATTTGCTTTTCCCCCCGTCAAAACCTTGGCGTAACTTAGAAGAAATTGTCTGAACTCGACTTCAGTTGCTGATAGCGACCTCCGTATTCATCAACCAAACATCTGCTTCGTCTCCAATTGCTAGTCGACGATGGATTTCTTCAGAGCTCTATTATGGATACCTTAGTCAACGGACTTCGATGGCGCTGACCAACCTTCACGAATTCAAAACCCCCATTCATCGAATCCCATCGACCTTAAACGTTCTAAGGATTTATTTTTCTTCATTATTTAAAGTTAAGTTTTTGTAAATATAATTATTTTATTTTAAAGCTTTCTTTCTTTACGCCTACCAATATATACTGAAGGTATTCCTATAAGTATTTATATTTAATTTTTTTTCTATCAGTTAATGTTAAAGGGCGTAAGAGCCTGGAATCAGTCACAAGCAAGACCCGCCCGTAACATTAATTGGCGACCTTGCCAGGATCCTTCAGTTTATTGGTGGACGATGTGTGATAGGCTCAAAGAATTGGTGGCTTTGGGGCAGGAGTTAGGCTATGAGGGAGGTGAGTTAAGGGAGTTTGTTAAAGGTCAACAAGCTGCAGAGCGAGATGAAAGGCACGAAAGAGCTGAAGCTAGGAAATTAGAATTAGAAGCAGAGGAGAGGAAAAACTTAAGACAGCATGAACTACAAAAAATTAAATTAAGTTCTCCTAGTTCATTAGGGCAGGAGGGGACTACCATTGTGGAGACAGATAGGTTTGGGTGGACAACAGTGCTCAAGTTGGTTCCAAAATTCAATGAAAGTGAGTTATCAAAATATTTCCAGTCATTTGAAAAGCTCATGAAACAGGTAGAGTGTCCTAAAGAGTATTATTGTTTGTTGTTGCAGTCTGTTCTCACAGGTAAAGCCCAAGAAGTTTATTCTTGTCTTTCAGACGAACAGTGTGCTAATTACGAGAGAGTAAAGAAAATTATACTGAAAGCCTATAAGCAAGTACCAGAGGCCTATCGATTAAAATTTAGGCATTTTAGAAAAAATAGTAGCATGACGTTCATGGAGTTTGCTAGGTGCAAACAACAGTATTTTAATGAGTGGTGTAACTCCATGGAAGTAAGTACGTTAGAGGACCTAAAGGAGCTAATCTTGACAGAGGATTTTAAAAATAACATTCCAGCAGAGATGAAATTATATATTGAAGAGTGTCCGGTAAACAAGTTCACAAGGATAGCTGAATTAGCAGATGAGTTTTCTTTGACCCATCAATTTAGTAAAGAAGGGCAGGATAAGAAAATACATCTTTAAACTTTTGAAACTAAAGGGTACCGTCAATTAAGCGGGGAACCTGTACGCAACTCTCAATTGAAAACTACCCAGCATCTAAGTGACATGAAATGTTTTTTTTTGTGAAAAGAAAGGTCACATTATAAAAGACTGCTTCAAGCATAAAACTTATTTGGCCACACAAAAGAAACCGGTTAATTTAGTTAGTTCAGGAAGTGACTCCGTACTTCAGTTGGATGAATGGAAAAATACTATTAAAAGCTTTGGTAATTACTTATCTAAAGGTAGTTTAGCTGTAAGTGAATCCGGTATTAGGAAACCAGTTACAGTATTAAGGGATACGGGTGCGGCCATATCAGTTGTCCTCAAGTCTTCCCTACCCGATGATCCGGTTGCTGGGGATGAGTTTGTCTTGATTGGGGGGTTTCCTGATGCTTGTATTGCTTGCCCTTTGCAAACAATTTATTTAGACACAGATTACGTTACGGGTCTAGTTAAGGTCGCGGTTGCAGATACATTACCTGTCAAAGGGGTTGATATCCTATTAGGAAATGATTTAGGAAAAGAAAGTTGCCTTGTGAATCCTATTGTAATGAAAACTCCTACACCTGAAGCTGAAGTAGCAATCGTAACTAGATCTGGATTTGTTACTGATTCTGATAATTATGATTTAGATCTAGGTAGCAATGTTGATAGCTCATTAATTAGCGTACCTCTAAAAATGTCTTTACAAAGAGATGACTTAATTAGAGCTCAGAGGGATGATGTAAGTTTAAAACATATCTTTGAGAAATGTGAAAAAAGAAAGGCCTCAGGTAAAATGGAATGGATTATGTTAAGGAAAAGTTCATTTTGAAGAATAACTTGTTACATAGACTGTCACGACCGATTTTCGCTAATAGTAATGAAGTAATTGACCAGGTAGTAATTCCCTTTAAATTACGACCGAAAATAATAAGCTTGGCTCACGACAATATAATGAGCGGTCACTTAGGCGTAAACAAAACTTTTTAAGAAAATTTATGACTCATTCTATTGCCATCGTTGAGGAGGGGTGTGAAGAACTTCGTAAATTCCTGTCACGAGTGTCAGATGGCAGGAAAACATTCTAACAAACCAATTCCTAAAGCACCTTTAATTAATATCCCGGTTACTGGAGAGCCGTTTGAGCACATAGTAATAGATATTGTGGGACCCTTACCGAGAAGTAAGAGGGGAAACTGCTATATACTCTCAATTATTGATAGAATGTCACGATTCCAGAAGCAATTCCCATTCGGAACGCTAAAGCTAAGGCATAGTGCAACATCTCATCGCATATTTTACTAGATTTTGGGGTTGCCTAAACACTTCAGTCTGACAATGTGAGCAATTTTACAGGCAAGTTTTTCAAGGACCAGATGAGAAACTTCGGTATAAAAGCACATTACCTCTACCCCTTATCATCCCGAAAGTCAGGGTGTCATTGAAAGATTCCACCAGACCTTGAAACACATTCTTAGGAAGTTATGTAGTGGTGAAGATAACCTTTGGGATGTCATGTTGCCCTATGCTTTGTTTGCTTTGAGACAAGCACCAAGTGAAACATTAGGTCTTTCGCCTTTTGATTTGGTGTTTGGACATAAAGTGAGAGGGTCCTGTAGAGGTTTTGAGAGAAACTTGGATGATTGAAAGAACACAGACGTTAATGTTGCAGACAAAATTGATAATTTTAAAATTAAGTTATTTAGAGCTTGGGATTTAGCTAGAGAAAACCAGGCAAGTGCTCATCAGAAAAATAAAATAGTGTACGACAGGAAAGCAAAGTCTCGGGTCTTTGAGAAAGGCGATTTAGTATTAGCTCTTTTTCCGAAGGAGGGAAGTTCACTTAAGTATAAGTTTAGTGGTCCTTATAAGGTCCTGGATAAAAAGGGAGATGTTAATTACCTTTTACAGTGTGACGGTAAAATAAAGAAAGCTAGATGGGTTCATATTAATCTACTTAAAAAATATAACAAGGCACAGACTTCAGTTTGTAATATTAATGTAAAACTTAATATTAATGTAGAATGTCCTTCGAAGGATATTAACAATCAAACTGCTGAACAGGCTAGTAATTCCTACATATTCAGTTCATTTGATGATTATTATAATTTGGGTCCCTCTCAGACAAAAACAGATGTAAAAAGAATAATTTCAAAGTATCCTAAAGTAGTAAGGGTAGGGGTGAACCAGGTCTTACTCATTTAATTGAACATGATGTTGAACTGACTGATACAACCCCCAGTAGACAGCATCCTTATCGGCTGAATCCACTAAAAGCTGATATTGTTAAGAGAGAGATGGATTATATGATAGCTCATAACCTAGCTAAACCTAGATCTAGTCCTTGGGCTTCTCCTGTGGTTTTGGTCGGAAAAGAAGGGAACCAGCATAGACTTTGTATTGATTACAGGAAGCTAAATTCAGTGACCAAGCCGGATAATTTCCCTTTACCCAGGGTAATTGACTGTTTAGATAGAATAGGTACAGCTAAATACATAAGCAAAATAGATTGTCTCAAAGGTTACTAGCAGGTCCCCCTAACTCAAAGAGCAAGAAAAATGTCTGCTTTCGTAACTCCACATGGATCTTTCGAATGCCTTGTAATGCCATTCGTTATGAGAAACGCTGCAAGCACTTTCCAGCGCTTGATGAGCAAAGTTATCGGTGACATAGAAGGCTGTGTCGTATATCTTGATGATATTGTTATCTTTTCGGACACATGGGAAAAGCATTTGGTTATCTTAGATAAGGTGTTGGAGGCCCTAGACAGCGCAAATTTGGTTATAAATCTTAAGAAATGTGAGTTTGGTAAAGCTCTAATTACCTATTTGGGACACAAGATTGGTATGGGATCAGTCGCTCCTAAAGAAAGTAATGTAAAAGCAATAATGGATTTTCCCGTTCCGGTAAATAAGAAACAAGCTATGCGATTCATAGGGATGATAGGCTATTTCCGCAGATTTATCCCTAACTTTGCAACCGTTGCTACTCCCATTACTACCTTATTCAGAAAGAATGTACCTTTTTGTTTTAGCGATGCTTGTGTAGAAGCATTTAACAAACTAAAATCTGTTAGTATTAATAGTCCAATCTTGGCTACCCCCGATTTCAATAAACCTTTCAAACTGAATATTGACGCTAGTGATCTGGGTATCGGTGCAGTATTGTTTCAGGACATTGAAGGAATAGATCACCCAGTGGCCTACTTCTCCAAAAGACTAAATAGTCACCAAGAAAATTATTCAACAGTTGAAAAGGAACTACTTGCTCTTGTTTTAGCACTTGAACATTTTGATGTATATATCAATAATGGGACCGGCCCAGTTACAGTGTACACGGATCACAATCTAATAGTATTGTCCCACTACAAATAAAGTTCCAGGAATAAAAATAAAAGGCTTACACGATGGAGCCTGATGTTGCAGGATTACGAGCTAGAAATAAAGCATATCAAGGGTGTGGACAACCAGGTTGCAGATGCACTGTCTCGAGGCTTTGTACTTGTGTGAACAGTGGTATGTGTAAGTTTTACCTGTAAAACTTTTCTTTTGGTGGGAGGTGTTACGGAAATATGTATTTATCTTTAAATTATTGTTAAGTTGTTGTGCTGCAGAGCGCAAATGGGTTGTTCTAGTGGTAATTGAATAGTTGAAGGACTGTTATTTATATTTGTTTCTCCCACTACGTGAGGTGAGTTCGAGTGGTGTAACCCTGA
The DNA here is from genome assembly GCF_015104395.2 of Macrobrachium nipponense. NCBI lineage: Eukaryota > Metazoa > Arthropoda > Malacostraca > Decapoda > Palaemonidae > Macrobrachium > Macrobrachium nipponense. The sequence continues at coordinate 6,243,487 of NC_061098.1, forward strand.
ACCCGCGGTGAAAAAGCCTTGGACACGACTGCGAGAGAGGAACGGCCCTCGATACTGGTGGACTTGTTGGATAGTCTTTGATGGACCTGTTGGATGGTCTTATTTAACGTTACTGGATTGCTCAGGAACAGTTTATGGCAAGTACGACTTCAGGGAAGCCTTGGAGTTTCGCAGTCTAGAGAATGCTGGCCAGCACACTGGGTAATTTACTTATGCCCTTGTGAAAACGTATTGTCTACCGAAATACGATTTGCTTTTCCCCCCGTCAAAACCTTGGCGTAACTTAGAAGAAATTGTCTGAACTCGACTTCAGTTGCTGATAGCGACCTCCGTATTCATCAACCAAACATCTGCTTCGTCTCCAATTGCTAGTCGACGATGGATTTCTTCAGAGCTCTATTATGGATACCTTAGTCAACGGACTTCGATGGCGCTGACCAACCTTCACGAATTCAAAACCCCCATTCATCGAATCACATCGACCTTAAACGTTCTAAGGATTTATTTTTCTTCATTATTTAAAGTTAAGTTTTTGTAAATATAATTATTTTATTTTAAAGCTTTCTTTCTTTACGCCTACCAATATATACTGAAGGTATTCCTATAAGTATTTATATTTAATTTTTTTTCTATCAGTTAATGTTAAAGGGCGTAAGAGCCTGGAATCAGTCACAAGCAAGACCCGCCCGTAACACCGCCTAAACAAGCAGTGTATAATAACCAAATGTATATAAAAGTTATATGCACATTCATAACACAAAAGCGTTTACTATGTATTCTGTATATAAATATATATTATATATATGGGCGTATGTATGTGTTGTTAGGTCTATATATCAGTACATTCTTCCTACTCCTTCTTAACCACCATCTCCAACTTAACTCCTTTGTTTTCAACGAACTCTACATTATCCTTACCCACCACGGAACACTGCAACTTGCATCCAGCGCCAAGAACGGAAACGGGACTTGACGAAAAACACTACACTCTGACACTATACACTCTCGAGCGAACAATGCTGCGCAGTCCATTAAATTATGCAGTGTATTAACACGCGCGAATATTGCTAAGGAACGGGGGAGCGACGGACCACATTTGTATCTTGGGATATTACACCGCCACTATCTCTCTCTCTCTCTCTCTGTCTGTCTGTCCTCTCGGTTGTCTCATTTCTGTCCTTTATTTACGGCAGCTGAGTCCGCCAGCTGTGAAATGCATAGGTAGGCTAGAAAGGAAATGCTGTCGAATATATTGTCAGTTTGTTGGGTAATTATTATACTCGTCTCTCTCTCTTTTCGGTCTAAAATGCTTGTGAATTCCGTCTTCCTGAAATGAGCAGGAGAGAGAGAGAGAGAGAGAGAGAGAGAGAGAGAGAGAGAGAGAGAGATCTTCTAAGTTGCATCATGCCGCTCATCACGGGATGAGATGTTGGTGGAATGTTATCATCTGCATCACCTAATCTTGGTGGGGTCCGTATTGATGCTGCTGCAGCTCCGTATCATATATCTATCTATCTATCTACACACACACACACACACACACACACACACACACACATATATATATATATATATATATATATATATTATTATATATATATTAATTGGTTGATTGGCTGGTTGATTGCTTGTTGATTGATCTTATGTTATCTGGCGTCAAGCTACGAAAATCACTAATGATGTTTGATAAAAATATATGTATGTATATATACAAATCATAAATTAATATATATATATATATATATATATATATATATATATATATATGTATATATATATATGTATATATGTATATATATAATATACTATATATATTATATCAAATATATATATATATATACACACATGTATATATACATTTTCTCTGTCTGTCTGTCTGTCTCTCTCCCTCTGATACGCGAAGTAAGATCATTCATTACTTCAAGATAAAGGCATACTACATGACGAAATCCACAAATCTTTAAGACACTTAAGGTTTTAATATTACATTTCTCTCTGTCCCTCCTAATCGAATTAAGACGATCAATCCATTCCGAAACGAACGAATATTAAATCAGGAAATACGTAGAACAGAATCCACATCTCTGAATGAAAATGAAAACTTAACAAAGCAACTTTTTAAAAAAATATGGGTGTCGAGTCGTCATCAGCAGGAGTTTCCTGTGAAAAGATTGGCCTAGCGGATGCCTCTCCTGCCATAGGTCTCTCAGACCCAGCTAATTACCGCAACAGAAGTTGCCCTAACTCAATTACTGATTTGTTTGGTAATCAATAATTCTTGTCTGCTGTTTCCCATTCTTGGCGCCTGTTTCCCATTTTCTTCCATATTAGGGGCTCCGTTTTCTTTCGTTATACATTATATTTATTGGTGCGTGAGATTAATTAAAATGTCATTTACAATATTTTGGTGATTATTTTTACTTTCCAACAGTTATATTATTTCTCTTGAGTTAGATTTCAAATATTATTATCTAAAAACGCTTTAGTGATTGCTTTTAAGCAGAAAAATATCTTATCATTGAAATATATTTAAAACCGACAAGATATCATATCACTTGTGATAATAATTTTCTTAGTGGATGAATTTCAAATGTTATTCAAAAGCTTCTGTGATTGCTTTTAACTTTTACTTGCAAGAATATTGACACCGTCATCAAAATACATATATTCAAACTGACCGAGATTTCACTTGTGGGGTTATTTTTTATTGATGGTTGTTTAAAATATTATTATTTACAAGGGTTTAGTAGTGATTACTCTCCATATAAATCCCACCATGAAAATAATGTATTCAAAACCCACAGGGATTTCACTTGTAATATTATTCATCTTGACAGGAGTTTAAATTATAATTTAAACACAATAACGTACACAGAACCACCACAGACAAACTTAAAGAACACTTGGTTGGAAATATCTAACTGAAACAGCTACGCCTCGGATAATGTTAGATACAATATAGAATCTAGGCCAAGCGCTGGGACCTGTGAGGTCATTCAGAGTTGAAAGGGAATTTGATAGTAAGATCTGAAAGGTGTAACAGGAGGAAAACCTCAAAGTAGTTGCAATATG
>NC_061098.1:6247058-6257058 GCF_015104395.2 Macrobrachium nipponense
CCAAAGTAACAAGCAAACACTCTGGCCAAAGGAACAAGCAAACACTCTGCCAAGCAAATGCCTCGACGGTTCCTTACGGCTTCTGAAACGGTACCTGGAGATGGCAAGGAGACACTTGGCATTAGGAGCGTTTCCATGGCCCAGTTGGGTCCCAGACTGTGCATTATAATGCTAATTAGAAGCTCGAGTCTTAAGCCGACGGAAGAACATTACCATCATCTTCTCCAGAATTAGTTCCTGCCGTAGTCAACGTCTTGTGACGCCTCCAGTGTTCAGGGATGGGAAGGGTTTGTTATGTGGTCTTTTTACCTTTCTGTTTATCAGTTTTCTTGGTGTGTGTGTTTGTGTGTGTTTTTTTTTTATGGACTTTAAATGTCAGTCTTTTTCTTGGTGTGTAAGTTTTTTATTAACTAATTTTTTTAGGAAAATAATGGGAACTAGCCTATTTTGTTGAATTTGATTCTTTTAGGAGAAAAACCAAGGAAAGTAGGCCTATTGTGTTAAATGTAATAAATTTAAAAAAACTTAATGGTTATGACTTTTAAATGTCAGTCTTTCTCTTGGTGTGTATTTTTTTTAGTTAACTAATTTTCTTTAGAAAAATAATGGAAGCTACCCTATTTTGTTGAATTTGATTTTTTACGGGAAAAACAATGGAAAGTAGGCTATCTTGTTAAATGTAAGAATTTTTTAAAGAATATAATGCAAAGTAGGCCTATTATGTTAACCAATTAACTTTGTTTTTTGAAAATAATGGAGACTACCCTATTTTGTTGAATTTAATTTTTGTTTTTAGGAAAAAAAAACAATGAAAAGTAGGCATATCGTGTTAAATGTAAGAATTTTTTAAAGAATATAATGCAAAGTAGGCCTATTATGTTAACCAATTAACTAATTTGTTTTTTGAAAATAATGGAGACTACCCTATTTTATTGAATTTGATTTTTTTACGAGAAAAACAATGGAAAGTAGGCCTATTGTGTTAAATGTAATAATCTTCAAAAGAATTTAATGTAAAGTAGGCCTATTACGTTGATAAATTAACTAATTCTTTTAGGAAAATAATGGAGACCACCCTATTTTGTTGAATTTAATTTTTTTACGAGAAAAACAATGGAAAGTAGGCCTATTGTGTTAAAGGCAATCATTTTTAAAAGAATGTAATGTAAAGTAGGCCTATTATGTTAATCAGTTTTCGTTAGACTTTTGAATAATGGAAATTATTTTGTTAGATGTAATAATGTAATTTGTTTCGTCCTTCTGAATAAATTATTTTGTTTATTGTAATATCGATGTGCATGTCAAGTAGAGTAAAAAAAGCAATGAATTAACCAAATATATCAGTAGTATTTTATATCATTACGCTTATGGAGATAAAACACCGAAAATTTTTATGTAACAACTATTTTTATTTATTGAATTATCCATTCATCCCTCCAAACTGCATATTTTTTCTTTTAATTTTTATTGTGTCATCTTGTAGCTTTTATCTATTTATTTATTTTTTCCATTTATTTAGCTTTTATCTATTTTTTTTATTCTTTTATTTATTTATTTTTTGTTGTTGTCATCAGAAGCATTAATCTTTCTCAACGTCACAATTCTCGTCAGTAATCAAATACTTTTCAGCAATATTTTCATCTCTCGTACTCTCTTTTTCACGTCCTTTGTAACACATGATAATTTATGTTGACGTTTCAGACTCGGTGGAATTATGTAAATACGTAAAGCTTCGTACGGAAGACTGATGATGGCAATTATTTCCACCTTCCATGATTATTCACTCCATTTTTTAATATTTCCCTGCCGCGAAAATAAAATTAAACGCCAATGAAGAGAAAAATCATTATTTTTATTTTGTCATTACATATTTCTCGTCTTTGTATATCTATTGTTAATGTTTTCTTTGTACAATATTAGGCCAACGCTTCCTAGCAAGTGAGATGCTTTGAATTCTATTGTCATGAATATACTGGTAAAGTAAATGAAGAGAAAATGTATCATTTTCATTTTGTTATCACGTATTTTAGTCCCTAGATAATCTGTGGTTAATGTTTTCATTATGCGGAATGAGGGCAACGCTGCCGTTAATGTTTCCTTGTCATGAAAATACTGCAAAAATGTAAATGAAGAGAAAATTCATTTTTTCATTTGTTTTTACATAGATTTTTAGTCTCTAAATCTTCTTCTTGCTTCTCAGTGTCTTTTCCCGCTTCTATGTCGGGGTCGATATTTCTGACAATTTTCCTGCAACTGGCTCGGTCAAACATATCTTTGACGATAATTGTCTGCCAAGCAGATCTCCTTTAATTACGTCCATCAGATATTTAGTCTCTAGATATCTGTCGTTAATGCTTGCGTTTGTACGAAATGAGGCCAGCCCTGCCAAGCAAGCAACTGAGACCTGACAAAACTATCCCTATATTGCATTCTTTCGCTCGCGCGCGTCACAGCGTCCCGCAAGGTTTATTGCCTTCATCTGCATAGCTTCAGTTTGTCAGTTTTTATTAAAAAAAAAAAAAAAAATACGGGCGCTGAAATGGTGGGTCAAGTAAGGCTAGTGTCATTCTCTCTTGATGTGTATGTGGTTGTTTATTCATTTATTTATTTATTAAATGTTTGCCGTGATTGGCGGTGTTATTTGAGTATCATCGCTTTCACAGTGGCCGAATTTTTTTCCCCCTTTTTTTTATTTAGAAAAGTTGACAGCTCTGGACTTTTGGTAATGAACTTTGAATACGTCTTCATTTGCATATTTAATTTATGTTTATATGACTTTTTGTGTTTTTTCGAAAAGTTGACAGTGCTGGACTTTTCCTAAGGAACTTTTTATACATTTTCATCTCTAAGTTCAGTTTTATACTAATTTAGCTTATGTTTATACTTATTTCAATATAAACCTGTCATTGTGATGCTCTACTTCATTACAAAACTATCATTGTAAAGCTCTACTTACATATTTATAAACCTGTCATTGTAATGCTCTACTTACTTCATTATAAACCTGTCATTGTAATGCTCTACTTACTTCATTATAAACCTGTCATTGTAATGCTCTATTTACTTGGTTACAAACCTGTCATTGTAATGCTCTACTTCATTACAAACCTATTATTGTAAAGCTCTACTTACGTCATTATAAACTTGCCATTGTAATACTCTACCTACCTCATTATAAACCTGTTATTGTAATGCTCTACTTACTTCATTATAAACCTGTCATTATAATGTTCTACTTACTTCAATAAAAACCTGTCATCGTAATGCCCGACTGACTTCATTATAAACCTGGCATTGTAATGCTCTACTAACTTTGTTACAAACCTATTATTGTAATGTTGTACTTACTTCATCACAAACCTGTCATTGTAATGCTCTACTTCATTATTAACCTGTCATTGTAATGCTCTACTTACTTCATTATAAACCTGTCATTGTAATGCTCTACTTACTTCATTATAAACCTGTCATTGTAATGCTCTATTTACTTCATTACAAACCTGTCATTGTAATGTTGTACTTACTTCATCACAAACCTGTCATTGTAATGCTCTACTTACTTCATTATTAACCTGTCATTGTAATGCTCTACTTACTTTCATTATAACCTGTCATTTAATGCTCACTTACTTCATTATTAACCTGTCATGTAAATCTCTACTTACTTCATTATTAACCTGTCATAATGCTTATTATTCTTCACAAACCTGTCATTGTAATGCTCGTTTACTTCATTACAAACCTCATTGTAATGCCCTATTTACTTCGTTGCAAACCTGTCATTGTAATGCTCTACTTACGTCATTATAAACCTGTCACTGTAATGCTTTACTTAATCCATCACAAACCTGTAATTGTAATGCTCTATTTACTTCGTTACAAACCCGTCATTGTAATGTTCTACTTCATTATAAACCTGTCATTGTGATGTTCTACTTTAAAGAAAAGAACAGATTGAGTGCAAGGGTCATTATCGTAAAGTTCTTGAATATACAAATAATGAATGAAATCGACTGAATTTTTATTCAATAATGAATTAATTAAGAATAAAGAAGTTTTCACCAAAAGCATTTATTCCAATTACACCGAGCGATTAACATCTTTATCCAGTTAAACTTCTTATTAAGCAGGCTTCTAAGTAGGAGGAGTTAACCCTATTTGCATAATGATTGTGAAGTCAAATTTGCTCATTCTAAAGAGAAGAGGGAACAGCATAACGAGTGCCAAGGTGGGGCGGGGACTCTACTGAATATTATTTCTGGAATCTTTTTTTTTTTCTTTCTTTCTTTTTTTTGAGGGTCTACAGCAAGAGAGGCGTGTATTGAAATAGCAAGGTTTTTCTCATGGGCAAGATTATTTCGTTGCTCTCCCGACGACTTCTTCATGAAAACGATCATTTATTATTATTATTATTATTATTATTATTATTATTATTATTATTATTATATGTATAAACAACACACACACACAACACACACACACACACACACACACACATATATATAGATATATATATATATATATATATATATATATATATATATATATATATATATATATATTGTATATATATATATATATATATATATATATAATAACAACAAAATAATAATAATAATAATAATAAATTATCGTTTTTATGAGGAAGTCGTCGGGAGAAGCAACGAAAATAATCTTGCCCATGAGAAAAACCTTGCTCTTTTAATATACGCCCCTCTTGTTGTAGACCCTACAAAAAAAAAAAAAAAAAGTCTCCAGAAATAAAATTCAGGAGAGTCCCCGCCCCACCTTGGCACTCGTTATGCGTTCCCTCTTCTCTTTAGAAATGAGCAAATTTGACTTCACAAATCATTATGCAAATAGGGTTAACTCCTACTTAGAAGCCTGCCCTAATAAGAAGTTTAACCTGGATATAAGATGTTTACACAAATATAATATCTATCTATATATAATATATATCTATCTATCTATCTATCATATATATATATATATATATATTATTATAATATATATATATATAATCAAAGCCATTAGGAAAAATGAAAGGCAGCAGTACCTAGCGCTTTCGTGTATTCTTGAGACACCTCATCAGGGTACAATATATATTGTACCCTGATGAGGTGTGTCAAGAATACACGAAAGCGCTAGGTACTGCTGCTTTTCATTTTTCCTGCTGGCTCTTGATATACAATCTTCACGTGTTACTTGTGATCGTATAACATATATATATATAATATATATATATATATATATATATATATATATATATATATATATATATATATATATATATATATATATATATATATATATATATATATATATATATAGAGAGAGAGAGAGAGAGAGAGAGAGAGAGAGAGAGAGAGAGAGAGATTACACAATAAAAAGACGAAAACAAAAGAGTTTGATTGCGTACCTTCGTAGACGGGGTCTGACTGAAGAAAATGATCACATTGAGTGAGACAGACGCCTGAATAGCTCTCTCTCTCTCTCTCTCTCTCTCTCTCTCTCTCTCTCTCTCTCTCTCTCTCTCTCTACCTCTCTTAATCCCTTTGATACGTAAAGAGAAACAAACTTTGACAAAAATAACGGAGATGAAACTCCTTATCTCTTGATAAAATTCCCGCGGCGCTACTGAGTATTACAAGATTAAAGTCAAGCGTTTATTATTGTTATTTTAAAGAAAGTAGGAAAATCCCAGAGACTGAAAGAGAGGTTGAATTAAATGTTGTTGGATAGAAAGCTCTGTATTGCAGGGCAATTGAATAAATCTGTTTGATCTCTCTCTCTCTCTCTCTCTCTCTCTCTCTCTCTCTCTCTGTAGTGTGTCCTTGTGTCTCATTGTCAGACGTTTTCAGGTAGTCATTATTATATTATTATTATTAGTATTATTATTATTATTATTATTTATTGGAGTTCTCAGTCTAACGAATGAGTTTCGTTGTAGAAGGAAAATTATTATTATTATTATTTTTTTTTTTTTTTTTTTTGCTCTATCACAGTCCTACAATTCGACTGGGTGGTATTTATAGTGGGGTTCGGGTTGCATCCTGCCTCCTTAGGAGTCCATCACTTTTCTTACTATGTGCGCCGTTTCTAGGATCACACTCTTCTGCATGAGTCCTCGAGCTACTTCAGCCTCTAGTTTTTCTAGATTCCTTTTCAGGGATCTTGGGATCTTGGGATCTTGCCTAGTGCTCCTATGATTATGGGTACGATTTCCACTGGCATATCCCATATCCTTCTTATTTCTATTTTCAGATCTTGATACTTATCCATTTTTCCCTCTCTTTCTCTTCAAACTCGGTGTCCCATGGTATTGCGACATCAATGAGTGATACTTTCTTCTTGACTTTGTCAATCAACGTTACGTTTGGTCTATTGGCACGTATCACCCTATCTGTTCTGATACATAGTCCCAGAGGATATGCGTGATCGTTTTCTATCACCCCCTCAGGTTGGTGCTCGTACCACTATTACTGCAAGGTAGCTGATGTTTCTTGCACAGGCTCCAGTGGAGGGCTTTTGCCACTGAATCATGCCTCTTTTTGTACTGGTTCTGTGCAAGTGCCGGGCATTCGCTTGCTATGTGGTTTATGGTTTCATTTTTCGTATTGCACTTCCTACATATGGGAGAGATGTTATTTCCGTCTATCGGTCTTTGAACATATCTGGTTCTTAGGGCCTGATCTTGTGCGCTGTTATCATTCCTTCGTTTCCCTTCTTTAGCTCTCCCCTCTGTAGCCATTGCCATGTGTCCTCGCTGGCTAGTTCTTTAGTCTGTCTCATGTATTGTCCGTGCATTGGTTTGTTGTGCCATTCATCTGTTCTGTTTGTCATTCTCCTGTCTCTGTATATTCTGGGGCCTTCGTCTACTTTTATTAGTCCTTCTTCCCATGCACTCTTTAGCACTCGTCTTCACTGGTTTTCAAATATTGCCCCAGTGCTCTGTTCTCGATGTTGACGCAGTCCTCTATGCTTAGTAGTCCTCTCCCTCCTTCCTTTCCTTTTGTGTTATGTATAGTCTGTCCGTATTTGCTCTGGGGTGTAGTGCTTTGTGTATTGTCATATGTTTCCTGGTTTTCTGATCTATGCTGCGGAGTTCTGCCTTGGTCCATTCCACTATTCCTGCGCTGTATCTGATTACTGCCACTGCCCATGTGTTTATGGCTTTTATCATATCTCCGGCGTTGAGTTTTGACTTGAGTATCGCCTTGAGTCTCTGCATATATTCTTTCCGATCGTGTCCTTCATCTCTGGTGTTTTATATCCCCTCCTTCCATTATTTCCAGGTATTTGTATCCTGTCTCATCTATGTGTTTGATGTTGCTCCATCTGTAGCTTTATTCCTTCAGTTCTCGTTACTTTGCCCTTTTGTAGTTGACTAAGGCACATTTTTCTATTCCAAACTCCATCCTGATGTCCCCAGATACAATCCTTACAGTCTGGATTAGGGTATCTATTTCCTTGATGCTCTTACCATACAGCTTGATGTCGTCTATGAACATCAGATGGTTGATTCTGTTACTCTTTTCTTGAGTTGGTACCCGGCATCCATCTTCTGTAGTACTTTTGTCCATGGGAATCATGGCTACTACGAAGAGTAGTGGGACAGTGAGTCGCCTGGAAGATCCCTCTCCTGATATTAACCTCTGCTAGTCTTATTCCATTATTATTATTATTATTATTATTATTATTATTATTATTATTATTATTATTATTATTATTATTATTATTATTATTATTATCGTTTGTTTTGTCACATTACTTTATTTCATCCATTGATTAACTTTTTGCTCTTAAGTATTTTTCCTCTTTCCCTCGTCAACGTTCACCTAAATTTCTTGCTGTTTTTATTCCTAAGTCATTATCTACCCTTCCGTTCTCTAACTTGCATCTTACCAGCCACTTTCTTCAACTTTCTTACGCTCCTTTCCTCTCCACTTTCTTAATTTTGTACTTTGTCGTTGCATTACTACCATCATTCTTTTACCATATTAATTCATTTATATTCATTCCTGTATTATTTGCATATGCAACATATTTAATTCATGAATATACCCATGTTCGCTTTGTGATATAGTGTTTAAATTTTAATTCATGACTATATCTTTCTTCAGTTATTGATACATTTCACATTTTGATTCAGGAATATATCCTTCTTCAGTTATTGATAAATTTCACATTTTAATTCATGACTATATCCTTGCTTCAGTTATTGATATATTTCACATTTTAATTCATGACTGTATCCATCTTCAGCTTTTGGTAAATTTCTCATTTATATTCATGTATATAACCTTCTTCAGCTTTTGAAAAATTTCACATTTTCATTCATGAATAGATTCTTCTTCAGTTGTTGATATATTTCACATTTATATTCATGAATATATCCTTCTTCAGTGATTGATATATTTCACATTTTAATCCAGTTATTGACGTATTCAAATTATTATTCATTAATGTATCCTTCTTCATTTATTTCCAATATTTACATTTTTACACCTTTTTCATTCCATCCAAATGTCTTTGTTTTACCATATTCCATCTCAGTATCAACCCTCGACAACTTTAGCAGCAGGGTCCTCGCCGTTTGCAACCCCTTCCATCTCTCTCTCTCTCTCTCTCGTCTCTCTCTCTTTTTCACGTCCCTTGCATAATGAAGCATTAATGCAGGTGCTCAGAGAGCCTTATCGCCCTCATAAAGTACAAAACACACACACGCCGGCTCTAATGACCTGAAACTTATAGGTCTTGGTTCATATAACCCAAACTCCAGTGTCTAGACCCCAAAGTTTTTTGTTTTGAAAGCTCCTCCTCCTCCTCCTCCTCCTCCTCCTCCTCCTCCTCCTCCTCCTCTTCGTCTTCTTTCTTCTTCTTCGTCTTCTCGCTGTTTTAGGTAGATAAAGACTTCCTCTTCTTCTTCTTCTTCTTCTTCTTCTTCTTCTTCTTCTTCTTCTTCTTCTTCTTCTTCTAGATAAAGAAGGACCCAGAGAATCTTGGATCTGACGTTATCAAAGTTTTCAATTTTAGAATATGTTGAATGAGTACTTATATACTTTACTTGACAGTTTTTTCTTAGTGTCTTATTCCAGGAACCAAACGCCTTTTCATTATTATTATTATTATTTTGGACATTTTATCCTTAGAACGTTACAAGTAAGGAGGACTTTATGTTATTATTGATGTTTGTTGATGCGTTTTCAGGATATCGTAAACCATCGTTATTATTTTAACAAAGATTGTATACCCTTTTTATAATCATGTAATTTGAAATTAAGTAAGTGGGTACTCTAGTATCTCACCAATTTCGACCCATTTTATTAAGTAACTAAGTAAGATATTGTACATTTTTAATCCCATTATATAAAGTAAGTGGGTGCTCTAGTATCTCTCCAATTTTAAGCCCGGTTTATTAAGTAACTAAGTAAGATATTGATTAAGTAAACTAAGTAAGATATTATGCATTTTTAATCATATGGTATTTTGTAAGTGGGTAATCTAGCATCACTCAAATTTTTAGCCCTTTTATTTTAATTAAGTAACTAAGTAAGATATTACACATTTTTAACCCCATTATTATTAAGTAAGTGGAACCTCTTTAGTATCTCTCCAATTTTTAGCCCATTTAGCCCATTTTATAAAGTAAACGAAGTAAGATATACATTTTCAACCCCCATTGTATTAAGTAACTGAGTAAGACATTATACAACCCTTTTTTATAATCTTATATGATCCTCCTTAAACTAACATCCTTCGCTCAATTTATCAAATGCACTTCAGTTTCCTCACCCGTTCCTCGTCTCCAGCCCTCAAATGAAATCCACGTCAGGAGACACTGGATAATGAAATATCTTCCTCAACTTTTCACTGGCAGGATTTGCATAATGACGCTGGTGTTCCTGAGGGAGGATTTCTTTCTCCCCAACCCTCCCTCCCTCCTCCCTGTTGCTCAGATAGGCACCAGGCCCTCCTCCCCCGCCTATTTTTGCGATTT
>NC_061098.1:6264558-6267972 GCF_015104395.2 Macrobrachium nipponense
ACTTAAGTCAAGTTAAGCAACATTGGGCTGGTCAGTCGTTGGATGGGTGACCGCTCTCCTCGGCGTTGATTCTTGGGAAAGGATCTTTACCATAATTTCCTCAGTCTACTCAGCTGTAAATGAGACCTATCCCATGATGGGGTAGGGTCCAGCTATGGGTTAAATAGCAAAACTCAGCAATGATGGAAAGAAATGAAGGAATAAACGACAACGACGTAAATGGAAACCTCTGGCAACAGAGGAGCTTCGTCCGGCAACCAGGTATTCAACCCAATTGAAGGGGAAGACGGTCAGGTACTTGGAGGTCGTCATCCAGCAACTGATCACCACAACGAAAGTAATCAACAGCCTGAGATTGGAGCTACAGAGGCAAAAAGGAAGAAATGGACAAGAGAAGAAAATAGAAATATGGAAGATGCTACATCAGAAGCAACCCGACGGAGAGAGGATATAGAAGAAGATTGATCAAACATATGGAATGAGGGGAATAAACACCCCCCAAACAGAGCAGAGGCTGGCAGACCAAGTAAGGAACATAAAAGAAAAAGAACTGCTCTCCCCAACAGAAAGAGAAGAACTGGGAAAGGGAAATGTCACACGACAACGAATTACACGAAGACGAACTGAGAGACGATGCCACAGAAGACGACAGGGAGGATGAAGTATCAAACAACGACACACGAAGAAACACCGACGAAGTAACAGAGAGGACGGAATGGGTAGAAAAGATTAGACAATGGATGGAGCCAGATACAGAGAGAACAAAGATCCCCTCCATGAAAGCCTACACCAAGAAATTAAGGGAGAAAACAAGTGAGGTCAATGAATAATGGGGAATAATGGGCAATACACCCACCGTATCACAGAAACAAATAACTTGACATATGCAGGAGCAAGATTAGTAGCAGAACTGATGATGGGATTCGAACACCAAACACCACCGTCACAACCAACCCAACAGAAACCAAAACAGCAACCACCTTGGAAAAGGCGCCTGGAAAAGCAAATCATGGTGATGAGATCTGACTTGAGTAAACTGAAAGAGATGGCAGAAAAAGGCTAAGAAGCAAGAAAACAAGGGAGGAACTCAACGAGAAATACAAAGTACAAGAGAGGGGACTAAACAACACAATAGAAGATGTAAAACAGAGGCTTAAGGCCAAAGCACACAAGATCCAACGGTACATGAACAGGAATAAGGGATACCAACAGAGCAAACTATTCGGAACCAACCAGAAAAGACTATACAGCCAACTAAGAGGGGAAGACAACCACCCAGAAATTCCTGAAGCCGAACCAGTAAGAGACTCTGGGAAAACATATGGAGCAACTCCGGTATCACACAACAAACATGGCACATGGCTTCCAGGAAGTCAAGGAAGAAGAAACAGGAGAAATAAAACAAAGATTCACAGAGATCACGACAGACACAGTCAAGACACCAACTAAAGAAAATGCCAAACTGGCAAAACCCCAGGTCCCGATGAAGTCCATGGATACTGGCTCAAAAACTTCAAGGCCCTACACCACGAATAGCAGAACAACTCCAGCATTGTATCTCAAATCACCAAGCACCCAAATGGATGACCACAGGAAGAACATCCTTAGTACAAAGACAAGAGTAAGGGAAAGGGTATAGCCAGTAACTACAGGCCTATCACCTGCCTACCAATAAATGTGGAAGTTACTAACAGGTATCATCAGTGAAAGGCTATACAACTACCTAGAGGAGACAAAACACCATCCCCTACCAACAGAAAGGCTGCAGAAGGAAGTGTAGGGGCACAAAAGACCAGCTCCTGATAGACAAAATGGTAATGAAGAACAGTAGGAGAAGAAAACCAACCTAAGCATGGCATGGATAGACTATAAGAAAGCCTTCGACATGATAACCACACACTGGCTATAGAAGCCTGAAAAATATATGGGCAGAGGAAAAATACCATCAGCTTACTCAAAAATACAATGCGCAACTGGAATACAATACTTACAAGCTCTGGAATAAGACTAGCAGAGGTTAGTATCAGGAGAGGGATCTTCCAGGGCGACTCACTGTCCCCACTACTCTTCGTAGTAGCCATGATTCCCATGACAAAAAGTACTACAGAAGATGGATGCGGGTACCAACTCAAGAAAAGAGGCAACAAAATCAACCATCTGATGTTCATGGACGACATCAAGCTGTATGGTAAGAGCATCAAGGAAATAGATACCCTAATCCAGACTGTAAGGATTGTATCTGGGGACATCAGAATGGAGTTTGGAATAGAAAAAATGCGCCTTAGTCAACATACAAAAAGGCAAAGTAACGAGAACTGAAGGATTAAAGCTACCAGATGGGAGCAACATCAAACACATAGATGAGACAGGATACAAATACCTGGGAATAATGGAAGGAGGAGATATAAAACACCAAGAGATGAAGGACACGATCATGGAAAGAATATATGCAGAGACTCAAGGCGATACTCAAGTCAAAACTCAACGCCGGAAAATATGATAAAAGCCATAAACACATGGGCAGTGCCAGTAATCAGATACAGCGCAGGAATAGTGGAAGGACGAAGGCAGAACTCCGCAGCATAGATCAGAAAAACCAGGAAACAAATGACAATACACAAAGCACTCACCCAAGAGCAAATACGGACAGACTATACATAACACGAAAGGAAGGAGGGAGAGGACTACTAAGTATAGAGGACTGCGTCAACATTGAAAACAGAGCACTGGGGCAATATCTGAAAACCAGTGAAGACGAGTGGCTAAAGAGTGCATGGAAGAAGGACTAATAAAAGTAGACGAAGACCCAGAAATATACAGAGACAGGAGAAAGACAGAAAGAACAGAGGACTGGCACAACAACCAATGCACGGACATACATGAGACAGACTAAAGAACTAGCCAGCGATGACAATTGGCAATGGCTACAGAGGGGAGAGCTAAAGAAGGAAACTGAAGGAATGATAACAAGCGGCACAAGATCAGGCCCTAAGAACCAGATATGTTCAAAGTACGATAGACGGAAATAACATCTCTCCCATATGTAGGAAGTGCAATACGAAAAATGAAACCATAAACCACATAGCAAGTGAATGCCCGCACTTGCACAGAACCAGTACAAAAAGAGGCATGATTCAGTGGCAAAAGCCCTCCACTGGAGCCTGTGTAAGAAACATCAGCTACCTTGCAGTAATAATGGTACGAGCACCAACTGAGGGAGTGATAGAAAACGATCCAGGCAAAGATCCTCTGGGACTATGGTATCAGAACGGATAGGGTGATACGTGCAAATAGACCAGACGTGACGTTGATTGACAAAAGTCAAGAAGAAAGTATCACTCATTGATGTCGCAATACCATGGGACACCAGAGTTGAAGAGAAAGAGAGGGAAAAATGGATAAGTATCAAGATCT
>NC_061098.1:6268472-6300972 GCF_015104395.2 Macrobrachium nipponense
ACCTCGTCTTCCCATTCCATTCCTGAAAGATCCCCCATTCCCAAAGATTTCCTCTTCCCTTTCCATTTCCGAGAGACCTTCTCTTCACATTCCAATTTAACTCAGCCCCATTCGCATATATTCCCATCCCAATTTACCTTGGTCCCATTACCTTATCTTCCCATCCCAATTTATCTCAGCCCCGCCCCTCTTTGAATGACCTATTTCCCTAAAATATTTAAAAAAAACTAACTTAAACGCTCCCCCCCCCCCTCTCTCCTCTCGCCTTTCTAGTCTCTCTTTTCTCTCTCTCACTCTCTCTCTTCTTCTAGTCGTGTCTTTGCCTTCACCCTTCACCTTTGAGTTTCTAAACGGTTTTAACAGATTAAAAAATCTCTAAACACTCCCCCCCCGCCCATCTCTTTAAAATCCCCGACACCCTCTTACTCTTTTAAAGTCCAAAACCTTCCCCCCTTTATAAAGTACCTAAACTCCCATTGCCCCACCTTTAAGTGTCCTAAACACCCCTTCCTCCTTAAAAAAAAAGTGGATTGACCCTTAACCTTCAGAATTCTTCCGGTGGAGTTGAGAGAGAATCGGAGCTCAAGTGGGTGAATTATTTTCCTGAATTTTTTTTCAGGGATAATTTTTACGAAGACAGATGACATCTGTTTTCCGTGACACCCAAATCAAGGTAGATTACATCGTGGAAGTTTGTAGTTTGGTTTTTAGTCAAGTTGTTTGTTTAGGGGTGAAACAAAATCATATAGTGTCGAATTCCCCAAAGTGATAGCTTTGGAGTATTAGTCAAAGGATGTGAATAAGTAATTGTCTTTTCACTTGAGTTATTGTTACTTTCTTATTCTAGCTGCAATATATAATAATATATATATATATATATATATATATATATATATATATATAGTATATATAGATATATCTATCTATCTATCTATCTATCTATCTATCTATCTATCTATCTATCTATATATAATTAATATATATATATATATATATATATATATATATATATATATATATATATATATATTGCAGCTAGAATAAGAAAGTAAACAATAACGCAAGTGAAAAGACAATTACTAATTCACATCCTTTGACTAATATATATAGATAGTATATATATATATATATATATATATATATAATATATATATATATATTATATGTGTGTGTGTGTATGATATATATGTAGATATATATCTATCTATCTATTCTATCTATCTATCTATATATATATATATATATATATATATATATATATATATATATATATATATATATATATACATATATATATTGCAGCTAGAATAAGAAAGTAACAATAACTCACGTGAAATTGACCAATTACTTATTCACATCCTTTGACTAATACTCCAAAGCTATCACTTTGGGGAATTCGACATTATATGATTTTGTTTCACCCCTAAACAAACAACTTGACTAAAAACCAAACTACAAACTTCCACGATGTAATCTACCTTGATTTGGGTGTCATGGAAAACAGATGTCATTTGTCTTCGTAAAAATTCTCCCTAAAACAAAAAAAAATTCAGGAAAATAATTCCATTCCCGAAAGACCTAGTCTTCCCATTCCATTCTCAAAAAGGCCTCGTCTTCCCATCTTCCATTCCCGAAAGACCTCGTCTTCCCACTACAATATATATATATATATATATATAGATATATATATATATATATATATATATATATATATATATATGCTTAAAAATCACTGTAGATGCACGTGACTTCATAAATAGCGAATCCCACAGGAAAATGATAGTCAGAAATCCAAGCGCTTTTGTCTTTACTCAGACATTGTCAAGGAGTTAATGAAGTACAATTGGAGAGAAGGTCTCAGGTACAAAACAGATCAAGAATACCAGATGGTTAATGTCAAAAGGGTAAAAATTAAAGGAGATAATCCAGATTATTGGATATCACACGGTCACAAACCTAACCGAAATTACAAAGTACCTTTACGGTCCAAAACATGTAAAAACTGAATATATTAATTTTGTTGCTTATATTTATCTACAATTTTTTTCATAATGAAAGCATCAAGTTTACATTTTAAATAAACCAAGACTTAAATTCTTAGAACATTGTTTCTATTATTTGACTTGATGAAACAAGATTCAATTATATTCCTTTTAACTGTGTCATTGGGATTAAGGCTCTTGCTTGACTCCAGTTAATAGGATGGTCTAAATCTCTCATATGTACGAGTAATGCATTCGATATTTGCCCAGTTCTCACAGAATATTGATGTTGTTTAAGACGTTGTGAAAGAGATTTACCGGTCTGTCCGTAATAGGCTTTATCACACTTTTTGCAAGGAATTTCATATATGCAGCCTGGAAGATCTTTAGGAGAATTTTTGATTATTAAACTCTTGACATTAATATTACTGAAAACATTTATGTTAAAAAGCTTTAAAATTCTAGGAATATCTAAGAACCTTTCATCATAAGGTAATTTTAGAATGTTATGCTTACTAAATTCAAGTTTGTCATTAGTTGAATAAAATGTTTTTCTAGCTCTTTTCCATGCCACATCTACAAAAGTCCTTGGGTATTTAAGTTTCTATGTAATATCATAAATATTTTAAATTTCAGCGTCAATAAACTGCGGGCTCAGACACGTAAAGCCCTTAAGAACATCCCAGAAAAAACAGAGAATTTAACATTTTGATGGTAATTGGAGTAGTAATGTACAAAAGAGGCAATGTTAGTTGGTTTTCGAAAGACTGAAAAGGAGAAATATGGACAGTTACATCAAGAAAATTCAAATTACAATTTCTTTCTTCCTCTACAGTAAATTTTATAGAAGGGACTAAATTATTGAGATTATTACGGAATTCCTGGAGATTTTCGTGAACTGGCCAAATACAGAAGATATCATCCACATATCTAAACCAAATAACTTTTTGGGCCAAATTTCTTGGTAAGAGTTTTGTCTCAAAAAATCCCATGTAAATATTGCTAAGGACAGGAGATAAGGGATTACCCATAGCCATGCCAAACTTTTGTACAAAAAATTCCCCATTAAAACAAAATCTACTATCTTTGATACATAATCTTATGAGACTAATGAGGTTTGCTATGCTTAAGGGAATGTCATGACGTTCTAATCCCTCCTCCAAATATTCAAGTAAGTCATCTACAGGCACTTTTGTAAATAAAGAGACAACATCAAAACTAACCATATTAAAATCAAAATTCAAATTTAAACTATTAAATTTGTTTATAAAATCAACATTGTTTTTAACATTCGTGTTTGAAATGTTTCCTACCAAAGGAGTAAGAATTTTTACAAGCCATTTAGATAAATTATACGCAACTGAGCCCACTGAACTAATGATTGGTCTGATAGGGTTATTGATTTTATGTGTCTTGACTAAACCATACATATAAGGTAGGGAGGCGCATTGCGGTGTAAACTGTTTAATTAAATGAAAACATTTCTAACACAAAATGTTGACAATGTTTGAGTAAAGACGAAAGCGCTTGGATTTCTGACTATCATTTTCCTGTGGGATCGCTATCATACCTGGGATTAGCTTATATATATATATATATATATATTATATATATATATATATATCTACTATATATATATATAGATAGATAGATAGATAGATAGATATAGATAGATAGATAGATAGATAGATAGATAGAGATAGATAGATAGATAGATAGATAGATAGATAATCTATATCTATCTATATATATATATATATATATATATATATATATATATATATATATATATATATATATTTATGCATATATATTGAGAATCACCATTGCAACTAAAACTCTTAGGTAAAGCAATATTTAAAACATATTACTAAAAAGTCCATATGGCAGATTTTGTTTGCAGAATAGGCAAACACTTAAACATGAGAGAGAGAGAGAGAGAGAGAGAGAGAGAGAGAGAGAGAGAGAGAGAGAGAGAGAGAGAGAGAGCACACATGCATTCAATCTGCCAAAGGGCTTTACATGAACCACTGACTGAGCCTCTTATATATTATAAACTCATAAAAAAAATACCCAGTCACTGAAAGGACTTCAAACTCAATAAGAAGTCTCAAAGACTACTTTTTTTCTTTTTGGTTTCTTGGCATATATTTGTTTACAAAAGTTTTTTTTTTTCAGAATTCTTAAAAACTTATGAAGATATCAAATTCCGACTGAGAACCACAAGGAAAGCTTATTTCTAAAAGTTGAAGAAAAATTTTTAATACACATTTAAAAGCATCACGGCTTTGTTCGTTAATAAAAATCTACAACACCAATTATATTAAACTTCTTTAAGGAGAGTTTTTCCAGATTTTAACGAACTTCTAATAGTTCAAGAAAAATTTTTTAATACACAATTTAAAGGATAACTCACTTCTTCATGGGAATTTTTCACGACATTTTGACGAATTTCTGAGGCACTAAATACTTTCATACAAAGATTTTATAACACATGTTCAAGGATATTTTTCAGAATGAGTAAAATTTGTAAGAGGTGTAAAATTTGCAAGAGGTTGTAAACTCAAATAAAGATTTTTTTTTTTTACAGAACTTTCAGAAAACCTCTGAAATTAATAGTCAAACATGAAACCAAAAAAAGCAGCTCACTGCTCACAAGAAATATTTTTAAACAATTTCAGCAAACGTTTCTTAACTTTTAAACCAGGGTTGGGGATTTCTAATTTTTTTTAATCAAAATAATAAAAGAAATCAGTGAGTTATCTGATATTTTATTTATTTGGTTTTTTTATTTGTTAGGTGTATTTTCAATCCTTTTTTTCCCGCAAAATGTATTTTATAACAGAATTACTATTGATTTATCTTTTAAGTTTCCAGCTCTGGCCTAAAGCATGTACTTGCAGTTTTTTTATTAACCTTCAAACCATAATTTTCAATTTGTTTGCTTTCAAATTAAAAAATAAAAATCTAAAAAAAATCATGATTTTTGAATGAAAAAATCAATTATCTAATCACTTGATTAAATCAGTTTGATTTAATCGTTGCCAATCCTATTCCAAACTACAAATTATGTCTTCGAACATTTGTCCAGCTTTTGGACAAAAAATATTTCAGAAAGAGAAATATAAATAAAGAGACTAAGATACGACCTGTTTTCTCTCGGAGAATTTCTTTCGGCCCTCTCACTAATCCCTGCAACGAAGAAAAATCTAGAGCAGGTGTTTCAAACACGCTCTCTCTCTCTCTGTCTCTTTCCTTTTGCGAATTTCCCAGCCTTTTGGTAAATAGGGGAAGGTAAGTAAACTTTGTCAGACTAATACAAAGCTACTAAAATGTAGGCTTTGGCCAGAATTTTCCAAGAGGGCTGAGTTCTTGTTATCATATACCATGCGCACTCTTGGTAAATATTAATTTAATAAAAATTGAAGCTTCATATTAATAATAATAATAATAATAATAATAATAATAATAATAATAATAATAATAATAATAATAATAATAATAAATTAATAAAAATAAATGATAAAAATAATAAAAAATAAGAAAAAAAAAAAAATAATAATATAAATAATAATAATAATCATAAAAGAATAATAAAAATAATAGAAAATAATAAATAATAATAATAATAATAATAAAAAAATGAATTAAAAAAAAAATAATAATAATATATGTTTGGTAGAAGATCCTCTTTTAGGCAAATACTCTTAAAAAGAATGGCGGAATTAAGCGAGTTGATTTTTTATATTGTTTTTTCTATTTTCCTTACAATTCGCTTCTCAGGCTCAGCGATGTTCCTGAGTAACTGGCCAATATTCATATTGGGAATTTTCAAAAAATTATAAATGCTGACCGGCACTGACGACGACCCCTGCTTGACCTGGACCTGAGATCCTGTTCTAATAAAAGATCACCTTCGGCATTTATAATTTTTTGAAAATTCCAAATATGAATATTTGCCAGTTACTCTGAAACATCGCTGAGCCTGAGAAGCGAATTGTAAGGAAAATAGAAAAAAACAATATATAAAATCAACTCGCTTAATTCCGCCATTCATGTTAACAGAATAATAATAATAATAATAATAGTAGCCATGATTCCCATGACAAAAGTACTACAGAAGATGGATGCCGGGTACCAACTCAAGAAAAGAGGCAACAGAATCAACCATCTGATGTTCATGGACGACATCAAGCTGTATGGTAAGAGCATCAAGGAAATAGATACCCTAATCCAGACTGTAAGGATTGTATCTGGGGACATCAGGATGGAGTTTGGAATAGAAAAATGCCCCTTAGTCAACATACAAAAGGGCAAAGTAACGAGAACTGAAGGGATAAAGCTACCAGATGGGAGCAACATCAAACACATAGATGAGACAGGATACAAATACCTGGGAATAATGGAAGGAGGGGATATAAAACACCAAGAGATGAAGGGCACGATCAGGAAAGAGTATATGCAGAGACTCAAGGCGATACTCAAGTCAAAACTTAACGCCGGAAATATGATAAAAGCCATAAACACATGGGCAGTGCCAGTAATTAGATACAGCGCAGGAATAATGGAATGGACGAAGGCAGAACTCCGCAGCATAGACCAGAAAACCAGGAAACATATGACAATACACAAAGCACTACACCCAAGAGCAAATACGGACAGACTATACATAACACGAAAGGAAGGAGGGAGAGGACTACTAAGTATAGAGGACTGCGTCAACATCGAAAACAGAGCACTGGGGCAATATCTGAAAACCAGTGAAGACGAGTGGCTCAAGTGCGTGGGAAGAAGGACTAATAAAAGTAGACGAAGACCCAGAAATATACAGAGACAGGAGAATGACAAACAGAACAGAGGAATGGCACAACAAACCAATGCACGGACAATACATGAGACAGACTAAAGAACTAGCCAGCGATGACACATGGCAATGGCTACAGAGGGGAGAGCTCAAGAAGGCTGAAGGAATGATAACAGCGGCACAAGATTAGGCCCTAACGAATGTCCGGCACTTGCACAGAACCAGTACAAAAAGAGGCATGATTCAGTGGCAAAAGCCTTCCACTGGAGCCTGTGCAAGAAACATAAGCTACCTTGCAGTAATAAGTGGTACGAGCACCAACCTGAAGGAGTGATAGAAAACGATCAGGCAAAGATCCTCTAGGACTATGGTATCAGAACAGATAGGGTGATACGTGCAAATAGATCAGACGTGACGTTGATTGACAAAATGAAGAAGAATGTATTACTCATTGATGTTGCAATACCATGGGACACCAGAGTTGAAGAGAAAGAGAGGGAAAAATGGATAAGTACCAAGACCTGAAAATAGAAATAAGAAGGATATGGGATATGCCAGTGGAAATCGTACCCATAATCATAGGAACACTAGGCACGATCCCAAGATCCCTGAAAAGGAATCTAGATAAATTAGAGGCTGAAGTAGCTCCAGGACTCATGCAGAAGAGTGTGATCCTAGAAACGGCGCACATAGTAAGAAAAGTGATGGACTCTAAGGAGCACAGGATGCAACCCGGAACCCCACACTATAAATACACCCAGTCGAATTGGAGGACTGTGATAGAGCAAAATAATAGTAATAATAATAATAATAATGATAATAATAATAATAATACACGCACTCTTGTGAACTGTTAATTTCATAGTTAATTCAAGTTTCTTTCTTATAATAATAATAATTAATAATAATAATAATAATAATAATAATAATAATAATAATAATAATAATAATAATAATAATAATAATAATAATAAGTCTTCGCCACAATCAATAAGAATTCTGAACTGCTAATTATCATCAGAACATTAAACTTTACACCAGTTAATAAAATCACTAAACTATATTTTGAAATATTCCAAGGAAAACCAATTAACGTCTTAAGAAAAAATACTTATTTTAGGACAGAATAAGGCTCAGAATCCCTCTCTCTCTCTCTCTCTCTCAAAGTCACCAGCTCCTGAAGTAAGTCTCTGAAACAAAGCGTGATCCGACCTCCAGCTTTATCGGGACACGTTCAAGATCTCCCCCCCACAAAACACCCCCTTCCTACGCACAAGTTGTAAAGATTATATTCCTAACTTAACGTAAATTAAAACGTGGTAAAATCAACGGTCAAATAGAGCCTTGTTACATCTTCATTCTAATAAATAAATCGTAAATATCCTATCGTAAAATTCCTGTATCTTTAAGTCGACGAAAAACACTTTTTGGTTCCAACATAGACCTTTCCTATTCCCCCCAAAACAAAAACAACGACAACAACAACAACAACAACAACAACAGCAACAAAGTAATTTCTAGGCTTACTCCCCGAGTAAGTGAAAATTCACAGTGAGTCTTGAAATTCATTCAGGAGAGGAGAAGGTTCTTCAGTTCGTGGTTTCAATATATATATATATATATATATATATATATATATATATATATATATATAGAGTAGACTGTTTAGTAAAGGACGAAAAGTCGAAAGGCCTTGTAGCTGTATTCTATTGTTTCACTCTTTCCTTTGTGGCTTTTGCCTTTATCTGTGTATTCATCGCGTTCAAAATTTTCGTGATTAAGTTATACATCATATATATATAATTATATATATATATATATATATATATATATATATATATATATATATATTATATATATATTATATATAATATTATTTATATAGATATGTAATATATATATATATGTTATGTATAACTTAATCACGAAAATTTTGAACGCGATGAATACATAGATAAAGGCAAAAGCCACAAAGGAGAGTGAAACAATAGAGTACAGCTACAAGGCCTTTCGACTTCTCGTCCTTTACTAAACAGTCTATAGAGTACAGCTACAAGGCCTTTCGACTTCTCGTCCTTTACTAAACAGTCTACCAGTCTACTTAATAAAGGACGAGAATCGAAAGGCCTTGCAACGTTACTCCAGCGTCTCATTTCCCTTCAAGACTTTTGCCTTTATTCATATATTTAATTATGCAACTAAATATTGTAACTGGCAGTTAAAATGGAGAGATTTATGATAAGTATTTTTTTCACACTTAATATAAGCCTATTTCAACTAGCAATTAAATGAGAGATTTCTGCTTTTCATGGACGATGAATAAAACAAATGTCTGCATTAGTTAGCTAAACTCACATTAGTCTTCGCACCGATAATCCCAATACTGTATTATTGAAATAAGCAATAAAAATGCATTGATCTGCAATGCACGGAGATCCAGAAATCTATACTAAACACTCACTCGACGTTTGCCACTTTTCGAAAAACACGGAAACTGGAATATATCCATAAATAAATTCCCTTCATCCTTCTGTTCACCTTAGCACCTTAGGGACAGCGAGCATCTTCTAAAATAGGGGTTCTTAACCCTTTGATGGCTCCAGACCCCCCCAGGTGAATTACCCAATATGGTTCCATAACCCCTTTGCTTAAGTCTACATAGTCAAAGAAAATCAAAAGCATTTATAGTTTTATATGGTTATTCATTTACAAAATGTATACCCATGTGCACACTGACGCATTAAAATCGAATATACACATACCCAGAGATCAAGTCCCACACCGCACCTCAGTAGTGGTCTTCATACCCCCAATGGGGTACGGATACCCCCCGTTCAGAGCCCCTGTTCTAAAGGGATGCTAGCAGCCCTTGGCGTGCTGAATTCTACTTAGCGCAAAGACAAACTCTTGACATAATGAAGTCGTTTCTTTCCAAAATTCAGAAATCACGCGATGCTGTAAACAGGTAAGTCTTACGTTAATGCTCCACGCTAATATCGAGATAAATCTCACGTTAATACCCGCTCGCTAATATTGGGAAAGCAGGCAGATCTTGTGGAAAATGCTCTTAACTTGTCTTGGCGAAGCAGCTGCGACGCGGACGTTTTCTATGAATAGTTAGTCTCATGGGGATACTAAACAGTTTTCGCGAACGTTTCCGAATACTTATAAAAGTCAGGATATCTGAATTTACGAAGTTGCTTACAGAAGCTTACATGATCCCAATGGAACTGTAGGCGATTATTTTGCGAAGGTAGGACGGAGATAAGTGGAGATTTGTGATAGTGAAAGAAATGTGCTAAACAAGGAACATAATGTTGCTTATTCTTTTTTTAATGAATCCCAACACAAGTAAAGAATATTAGCATAAAAACGACCTGTTAACCAATAATAGCTTCGTGCATTAACTTGTGTTTGTTTGTTTGTTTGTTTTTGTTTGTATGGTGTTTTTACGTTACATGGAACCAGTGGTTATTCAGCAACGGGACCAACGGCTTTACGTGAATTCCGAACCACGTCGAGAGTGAACTTCTATCACCAGAAATACACATCTTTCACTCCTCAATGGAATGGTTGAGAATCGAACTCGCGACCACCGAGGTGGGACGCCAACACATACCAACCCCGCCACTGAGGCGTTACATTGTGATTCACCGGCTATGGTCATGTTCTATAGATGCTGGAAAAAAATTGCCTTATCTTATCAAGCGTTAGTACTCTATATACTTAATTAGGATAGTAGATTCTATATTCTATATTGGAGTCTATATACTTAAGGGCCGCAAAATACACAAAACACTTCTTTATGATGGGGAGAATGAGTCTAATCTGGCTTCACCAAATGTACGAAATCGACAAATGAAATAGATTTGTATGTTTTGTCTGCGACAACACCACAGTTAAGGGACAAGGTACACAAAACACACTCACAATATATATTATATATATGTGTAGGTATGAATCATAAACTCTTTTGCAAGTACACAATCTACCAGAGGAAACGTGTTAACGAAATAAACATTCAAACTCAATCCCGGTAAGTGAACGACATCAAAGCCTCCCGAACCTGCAAAGATAAGCATTAATTAATAAACAACAGAATAAATTTACATTTTTAACTGTCAAAATTGGTCTAACACTGACCAGGCTAAGCATTCTTCCTTTTCAATCTGCTCATAAACAGATGTTGTACTATTTTCAAATAAATCATGAACAAGTACTCCCAAACTTTTTCATTACGTGACATAGGCCTATCCTTCGTAATGATATCGTTCGAAAACTCTGTAACGTTGCCTTATAGGCTAAACTATACTCTGTTTTTTTCCATCTGTCCACCAGCGTGAGGTGTTCGCGTATGGTAACACTGCGTCCCGGGTTTGGATAGTTACATTCAGCTTACATTCAACAATAATAATAACCTTAATTCGAATATTAATGGTGTAATTCGTATACTGTAAATTATTAAAATACTTTTCAGTTGCAAATGTACACCCAGATATCCTTTTATTTACCTAAAACTTACACATAGCTTAACTATGTAAAGCCCGGGGCGCAGTGTTACCATGCGAAAATACCACAGGCGGATGGACAGATGGAAAAAAAAACAGAGTATAGTGTAATGGTGTTCCTTACAATTACCCGTCCGTTAACAAGAATTCTATTCAATTGCACAATTTCCCCGGGAGGAAAATAGTTTCCGGACACACCTAAAATTACTTCTTACCTACTCAGTAACAATACTAGGCCTAATTTTCTTAGTCGAGTTTGTTCACTATGGCTTAGGCCTACGCTATTTTAACCATTTACACTTCTTTTGTTTCCTGTCAATAGCCCAGAGAGCACTAAATTACAAATTTTACTTAAAACATTACGCTGCGTGTACAAAATTATACTTTTTTTTATATATAGTATAACAGTTAACGGTTCTTACGTACTTCGTATTAAACGATTTGATCAATAGAAGCAAATACAAAATCACTGATTATGGAAACACTCTTTAACAAAAGCAAAACCTTTATTCTGAAAAGCGTGACTACTACTGTCCATAATATGTATGATTGCAATGCAAAAAACAAACTCCTGAAAAAAAAAACTTCTCTGGCACTAATAAACGCACATACACACACACAAACATGAACAAACAAAGAGCATCGCAGACTCTTGTAACACCGTTGCATATCACCATTTCCTTTCCATCACTTTCCCCTGCATCTTCAACCCACCTGCGTCTACATTAATCCCCCTCCCCTCCCCCTCCCCCAAAATCCCTCGCCAAGGGTCCCTTGGTCGTCTAAGAAGATCATGTCGGTCTCCGGTGTAAGTGCTGTTTTTAAAGCCGAAGTCGTCAACGGTCCCGACTAAAACCGACAAAAGCCTTGTTCTCTCTCTCTCTCTCTCGCTAAAACAGTGTTGCTTCTATCATGAGGATATAAGCTCTGACTGAAGCCTTTTTTTCATTGTGAGTTGTTTCCCCTCCTAGGCTTAGGCCTAGTCAAGAATTTTCACATGTGATTCACAAAGTATTTATGTTCGATGCTCCTACTTGGGGCAGATCAGGGTACCCTTAATAGTGCTACATATATGTGTGCATTATGGAAACCTGAAATATTCTTGGTCTTTAATGTTACCAATGTCCCTTGCCATGAAAACAACATTGTAGCCTTATCACCTTCTCACTTCCATCTTCTCTTTTCGTTTCACGTCATTAAGTTATTATTCCCGTCTGCCCTCATTTACGAAAAATATCACAAACTTGTTATTAGTCCTATGTAATCTCACTACATATTACCTGTTGCTGATGTATTAGGCCTAGACCACACACACACACACACAAATTAGCCCAAATGCAGCCTAAGTTCTGGAAGGTTAAAATAAATATGAGACTAAAAGAGTCACAATGGACTCTTCTCTTTAGGTTAGGTTCAACTATCTTCTGGACCTGAAACATCTGTTGAGGTTGGCAATAGACGAAGAATTTCATCCCTATACGACAGAGAAATGACGTACTAATCAAATACGTGGGATGGGATAATAGACGAAGGACTATTTTCATTAGAAATATTACTAAAATCAAAGAAAAATTAAGAGCACTATGGTGGCTGAATTGTTCGTAAAACGGCACCGTTCTCCGCAAACGCCACCGACTATAATAAGAGTTCGTTTAATCGAAGTTCAGACGATTCCTCTCCCTTCCCGCCGTCGCCTACAGCCATGGCCATTAATTAACATTCATGACGCATTCTATTAAGAGGTCGTAATTTGCCCGGAACTTCCGGCGGGATAATGAATCATGTCGCCGGTCGTTTGTGAGGCATTCAAAAGGAAGGCGTTTAGGTATTTTTGGCTTTTATTTAATTTTTTTTTCGGGCGATGATATGAGCCAAAAATCACATGTCTTTTCTGTTTATGAAGTTCGTAGTCTGAATTTTCAATATCAAAAAACCTGAACACACGCTCACTCTCTGTGTCTCTCTCTCAGATTCGAGAAGCCAGAACGGCTCCCTCCAACATCCGCCTTAAACATTCTTCGCGGAACTGGTTATTCGTGTTGAGGGGGAATCTTGGGAACGCCTGGGAATTCCAGCACATTGTGGAAGTCTAGCAATCCTAGGAATCTCTATGAGGTGAGCAACCCTCCCACCTCCCTCCCCCAACATTCCCCCCCTGGGGCAGAGTGGCATGGCACCCACCAACTCCAGGAACACTACTCTCATATGATGATGCCCGCAAACAATTGAAATGTAATTAAACTTTCACCAATGACTGACTGTCTGAGAAACCAAGAGGTGGTAGGGTCATCCCCATATTGATATGTCTCGTCCAGGGATACTATGTCTATCATCCTTGAAAGTAAGGTTCCATGATCTGCATTATGATTTTCGTTTATTCAGGGAGTAAGCTTACAAACTATTTTGTTGTTTTGCTGATGTTGTGCTGTGGGTAGGAAAGCCTAAAAAGGTCTGAAAAAGGCATTTTGCATTGACTTAAAGATAAAGGAATTTTAGGATAGGATATTTAGGATTTATTTATCTATTAGAACGAAAATGTAAAAAATAAATAATGTGCATGTTACACAGTACAGACAAATTATTTCTAATAAAATATAGCGCATTTATTTAAATTTTTTTTTGGTGAAACAACGCACTGTTTGACAGCAGACTTTAGCACATGCTGGAGGTCGGATCATTCCTTGTTGTTTCTACGAATATAAGAAACAGCTGAAAATGTATCATTGCTCAGTAATTTGGGCAAAAGGTAATGCACTGGGCATTATGGCGTCACTGAACGAAATTGGAAAACAAAATAAAATAAAGTTAGACTGTAAAGTTTCTGAGGTAAAGAAAACGAATAAAATACTTTTGCTCAAAACATATGATTTTGCACAAATAAGCTTTTACTAAAGCTATAATTTACTAATAATTTAAAATTAATTATGTTTAGTATTTTAACATATTTACACAAATCTTTAGACTACTGAACAAACCTGTCACTAATAAAATAGAAGTAAAATATCTGTGATTATTTATGTTAATTTTATGAATTTTAGCTGCATGGTACATAAATGTATGTGCCAATTTTCTATCGAAGATTTCTGCACTGAATTTCATTTCTAACTTATGCAAGTTCTGTTATAATGCTATATATTATTTGTTGATGATTTGATAAAATTGAGAAGTCCCGTGTACATTCCAATTTTTTCTTCTATTTGCATAATTTGAACTAATAACATAACTTACTTTTGTATATATACAAGAACGAAGTCTAAGTTTTCCCCTCCCACAGTTTTAACAATTTTGTTTAACAGGTTTGGATATAATGTTTATAATTGCATATTTTATACTTTTATTTTGTCCATACATCACTGGAATTTATACCTGACCACCTCAACAATCTTAGTTGATTTTATTGTAATCAAATTTTCATATTGAATGCCAACTCAAGTTCCTACCAACTTAACACTAGTACAAATTAATCGTGATGAACCCATCCCCATTTATTAATAAAATCCATGGCGCAAACTAAATCATTCAAGCTTTCAGAGCACACAAGATCCTCCTAACATAATTATGGTAAGCAGTGTAAATTAGGTTGGGGTCTAGGGGAGAGAGCACTTGGCTAAGTAAAACCATGGCATCCTTCATCAAATCATGCATCCATTCATTTTCCTTTATGATTATGGTATTTTAAGTAAGATTAAGTTAGGTTAAACCGTTTCTTTGTACGAGCCTCAAGACAAAATGCTTTATATTTATCAGCGCATTTGTTTATTCATATAAATATGACAATTTGTCGAAAATTGCATTTTTCCTAACTATACAAACCTGAGGTCCTTTAACAATAGGAAGGTAACTAGCGGCAGCTGGGACGGTCGTAAGCTTCGAACAAAAGGGAGAAGGGGAGTAACGGTAGTTAACTGCTTTGTCCGATCGTGCGCGCGCGCGCCCGGAGTGAAGAATCACTTTTGCTTTAGGCCCATGCAAAAAGTTGCAGAGTGAGGGGTGGCATGAGGTGGGACTATATGTAAAGGACCTCAGGTTTGTATAGTTAGGAAAAATGCAATTTTCGACAAATTGTCATTTGTTCCGATACGTAATACAAACCCTCGGTCCTTTAACAATAGGAAGACTCACTTCTTGGTGGGAGGAATCTGAGTCTTTTTGGTGAACAGACTGGTGTTCGTCCAACCCTGGAGTGCCCTCCCTGGTCGTAAGAGCAGGGAGGGAATCCAAACCTCTGTCCGATTGATCGGGGTGTGCACCGCAGGATCAATGGTCAGACCTCTGGGCCAAGTCAAAAATAAGAGAGAGGCAAGCGTATCTCTTTCGTACCAGCAAGCAAGAACTTGTTCCTGTTTGCAAGAGACAATCATAATATGATGGTTGTCTCAATTTGGCATCCACTTCCTCCCCCTTGTTGGAGGGGAAGTGGTGGATATTTACTCCTATCCCTACTGAAAGGGATAGGATGGTGCTCTATTGAGTAGCTCACCTGCATCTCGTC
This sequence comes from Macrobrachium nipponense, assembly GCF_015104395.2. NCBI lineage: Eukaryota > Metazoa > Arthropoda > Malacostraca > Decapoda > Palaemonidae > Macrobrachium > Macrobrachium nipponense. The sequence continues at coordinate 6,284,259 of NC_061098.1, forward strand.
CCTTACCCACGCAGGGTGCGACCGTGTCCCTCTACCCAAAGGTAGAGGGAAGAATAAAGATGGAAGAGGAGCCAGTCACACTCTCATTCCTCATCCATTCTTACGGTCACACCAGGACTCGATGCTGTTCAGCCTGCGAGGGTCTGGGTTAACTACACAACGTGTTGAGCAACCACCACGGTTCCCAAGGAAAAAGATCCAAGGAACTGTGGGCAATATCCTGAAGGTAGAAGGAGGTGGCATGCGGTCCGGTTGGACCACGCGCCTGCCTTCATTACCTGCGCCACGGAGAAGTTCTTGCGGAAACGCGAGAGAATGATGAAGAGGCGTCCGCACTCATCCTGGGTGTCGAGTTTTCTTCAGACAGCTCCGTCGCACCTTCACAGGACAAAGCAGCATAGCCTTCGTATCGGAGGCGGTGACGTCCATTAGGGAGGGTATTGTGAAGGACTCGAACCAATCGTCAGTTACCGAAGGGTTCCGAGTCTTCGCTACGAAGATCGGTACGGAAATCGCGCGTCACAAATCCCCATCCCTTTGTGCTTGGCTTCTCAAGAGAAGTCATGCAGTTACCTAAGACGAAAAGAAGGGAATAGTTGTATGACCTATCCCTCTTCTCGACTTTGGTTATGTACAGTACTCATACTGACAAGCTATTAAGACGAAGTAATGATTGCTCTGGAACAACCGAACTAAGTCCACAGCATAGTTCGTAACTGACTCGGGCGCTCTGACAGCTGCCGACTGACTGGTTCGGAATCAGTAGAGCAAGTTGTCCAAGCATCCGGGTAAGTCACAGTGACCTTCGCCCTTTAAGAGTTATGCTGAGAGACCAAACAAATAAATATTTGTTAGTCACCGATGCCGGACGCGCGGATGATTCTCTTAATGCATAAGCTCAAAAGGCGAAAGTCAATTGCCTTCAAAAGACCGAGGTCCCCTGATGGCAAGAAAATCTCATAGACGTTTGAATCTCAGCTTAAGGAAGAACAACACTATGTGACGTTGAAGACGAAGGTAGGCAATGAATGCAACCTACGTCTTCCAGCTGAATCGAGAGAAGGAATCTCAAGATTCTAAAACCTGTGCTTACAAATGACTGAAAACGCTAACCGCCATTCATTGCTGTCCGTTGTGCAATGAAAGGGGGCGTTCTTCAGTAATGAAACACAAGGGGTACAGGAGCCGCTTGAAGGAACTGCTTCTTCTCATACGGGTGGGCTTGAACGTTTGGAAGTAGAGCTGCAGGTGTGGGAGTAGGCGATGTCTTTCAATCATCTGCTAATCCGTGAACAATGAACAATTGTACACCTCCGAATACAAGATATTTTGAGGACAAACTCAGATTCCGCAAAAATCATTCGCATTATCGGGATACGATGCAGCAAGAGACTATTACAGAATTCTTTTACGTGCGGTAAACAGAAAGATGAGAGTCTGAATAGATATCTCTGTTTTAAAATTCTCGCAATACCGAAGACGATGAATACTAGCGTCTCTCAGCAGTAGATGGTCATTCATGTATGCGAGAATCCCCTAACAGAAGACTTAGTTAATCAGAGACTTAAGTCGTGATTGATTGTTGGGCAGAGATACGGTTGTTATTCAATCAAAGCAGGTGAGAAAGACATAAACAACCGTCTATCTCAAAGCGGGCAGCTGATACTGAAATGCCTCGGGCAATTCAATACGCAGTAGCTGTCGCTGACTCGTCATCCTGAGTTGCCAAGTAATTCTTTCCACGAAGGAATGCGTTCGGCTAGAACCACCGAGCATAAAAAGATATGCTCGAGCAATTATATTTAAGCGAAACGAATTTCGGTAAATATAAAAGCTTAAAATGGTGTTGTTGTGACAACACCATAAGTATATAAAATTGAAACTGGAAACTCCTGGGAGGTTGCAGGCAACCCGGGTTGCAGTTCAATTAGAATACTTTTCGTCTAAGTCGCAATCCGTAGAATAAAACCAGGATATGCGCCTACCCCTCGGACCATTCAACTGCTTAGCAGAATCATGTCGCGAGGTTAATATACGTAGTATATTTGTAGGATTCTGAACAACGATCTCCATCCTAAATTCTTTCCTTCAAGAACAAAAATAAGGATTGGAGATCGACCACCTTCGTTCTCTATTAAAGAGAGTGAAGGAGAAGTCTTCCTCGAAGGAAGCTTCAATGGGTGAACAGAATACTAAGACGATAGTTCCAGCCAAACTGGATATTCCCGTCCGTTCTTCTCTATTCCAGGTTGGTCGCCTACTGTGAGATAGTCTTCTTTCAGCAGCAGTCTTCTTCCTAATGCTAGAAATTCCAGGAATTCGAGCATAGGCGAGGTTCCCGATTATCGTGTAACATATCGGGATTCTCGTCTCGCTCACTTTGGACCGTGGTCTCGCCTAAGTGTTTGGAGATCGTAAGAAACTCTAACACTCTGAATGCGCTAGAAATTCCGTAGAATTTCTAAGCAGTCTGCGAACCCCCACCGAATTCGTCAAAAACGATATCGGCTGGTGGTCCTCTCGATTCCCGTAGAAATCGAGAATGGGGCAGGATCCCTCCTCAACGACCGGGGCTTACGTCAGGTAGGAACCGAAGGTCCCCCCTGGTAGCGCAGGTCCCCAACGTGGATCCTACAGAGAAATCTTCTGTAGGATCCTTCCCCTTTCCCTCGTAGCCGTAAGGAGAGAGGGAATGGGGGAGGAATTGGATACTCGCTCGCCTTCCCAGTGGAACTAGCAGTTGGAGAAGAGTAGGAGCAGCCACATCGCCTTGCGGCGATGGACCTCTCAGAGTCTGGGAAAAACGTATCGTCAGGAGAAAAACGTTTTCCCCGAGGAGGGTTACGAACTCTCACTGTAGGTAAGGGTCTGCCGCCACTGTGAACGTCGTCTTGGGTGGGGCTGATCGACACCTGACAGGAGAGAGCCGATACCGTCCTCCGACTCATTCCAGTCCTCGTCGAGGTCGAAAACCTCTCAGGAGGACCGAAGGAGTATTTAAATACGGTGTCCGAAGACACGTAGAAACGCCGCTGTCGCAGTAGAGGAGGTGGAAGTAGCTTGATCGACCGGCCAGAACTGAGAGAGCCTTCTTGTCCGGAGACGAGAGACTCTGGTTCAAGACAGAATCGGCAAGCTCCGATCGCGGCATACCCACCGTCGGTTTGGTTCCCTCTCGGGCCCCAAAACGACTCGAGCAGAGACATGGGCTCTGCTGGTGGGAGCGGCGATCCTTCCCCCCGGTCGTTGTGCTGACGAATCAGTCCAATACCTGGGTAAAGATTACTCTGAATCTCGGAAGTTACAGCGTCTTGAGGAGTAGGACCGTCCAGTCCCTCCAACAAGAGCAGCTCCCAGGACCCTCCTCCTTCAGAAGAAGGACCAGCAACAGATCCCTGACGGTTTGCCTCCAATCACTTGCGCGTACGTCCTGGTTGGTCCTAAGACCAACCTGGCACGTGCGGCGTCGTGACGGGATCGTGAGCGGCGCATCTCTCACGATCACTCCTATATACCTCGCTCTTCCTGGCGTATGCCGAGGAAGTTGAAGGTATCGGAGAGACAGAACTGACGCTACCCCCTCTCCCCCTGACGGTCGCCTCCAATCACTTGCGCGTACGTCCTGGTTGGTCCTAAGACCATACGTGGCACGTGCGGCGTCGTGACGGGATCGTGAGCGGCGCACCTCTCACGATCACTCCTAGCTACCTCGCTCTTCCCGGTGTAGCCCGAGGAAGTTGTTTTAAGGTAGTGGAGAGACAGACTGACGCTCCCCCCCCGCTCGCTGGCAGGACCAGCGTACGTGGGGGGCTGCAGCCGATCACCACCCCGCGGTGGGGATCGATCTGCAGGCCTGGCCGTGCCGCTCACCTGTGGCGAGCGGCTCGACTGAGCACGTCGACCCCGGTCCCGTGCGTCAGACGAGCTGCTGCTGGTCACCGTATTCGCCCGGTCCCTGTGGGAGCGGCGGTCAGGTGACCTGCAGAGCTCGCTTTCGCCGTGAGACCGGTGAGCGTCCTCGCGGCACGTCAAACCGCTGGTACCAGCCGAGGCTGGTACCGTCGGTCGAGGGGACCTGGGGACCTCTTCCCAGCCTTAAAACCGTGGCCGGTCAGAGACCGTCACGTTCACCCCGAGGTACCGGCTGGTCGCTGCGAGAGACGGCCGCTGGCCTGGCGAGAGTCACCTGAGCGGCTCTCGACAGTCTTCTGCTCCGTCCTCGGTCATGACGCTGAGCGAACTCAGGCGTCTTAACTTTGGCTGCACGGTCACCGAAGGAGATCGTACACTCGGGACTTCTCGCGGACGAGAAGAAACCGAGCCGGTACCTGGCTTAGCAGCAGAGCTGCCAAGACCAGGCGAGGGTGTACCAGCGGTAGCCAGCACACCCTTGGTCCCCGCTTCTTCTTCTTCTTCTCAGAAGGGGTAGACGGGCCCCGTTCCCGAAGGAAACAGGAGGACCAGCAGAAGAACCCCCCCGTCACACCGGAATGTGACGAGCCCTTCGAAGTTCCCGAAGGAGTCTTCTTAGGGGGAATAACAAAACCCGGTTACCAGCTGGTCGCTGCGAGAGCGGCCGCTGGCCTGGCGAGAGTCACCTGAGCGGTTCTCGCCAGCCTTCTGCTCCGTGCCGTGGTCTTGGCGCCGAGCGAACTCTGGCGCCGAAACTTTGGCTGCACGGTCTCCCGAGGGAGAGCGTACACTCGGGATCTCCCGCGAACGAGAGACCGAGCCGGAACCTGGCGTAGCGGCATCGCCGCTAGCACAGGCAGGAAGTACCAGAGCTAACCGATACTCCTCTGGTCCCGTCTATCTCTTCCTTACGGAAGGGGAGACGGGACCCCCGGCTCCCGAAGGAGCAGGAGGACCAGCAGAAGGACCCCCCGTCCCACCGAGTGGGACGGGCCCTTAGAAGTTCCCGAAGGAGACTTCTTAGGGGGGGTGGGGGGGGAGGCAGCCTTCTTCTTCTTCGGCTTATGGGCCTTAGAAGTCGAAAAGGGGAAGAGGCAGCAACAGACGAAGACGAAGATGACACCTTTCCTCTTCTTCGTCAGCTCACGCAGGACAGTCGTCAGGTCCTCCATCCAGGCCGGAGTCGGGCCTATTGCCGAAGCAACACGGCCCGACTGCACCTGTCCGGAAGGACCTGGGACTGGGGAAGACACACCATGGGCAGGACCAGCATGGACAGGCGCAGGAACCAGGAGCGACAGGAACAGCAACCAGCTCAGGAGCGGCAGGAACAGCGGCAGCGGTAAACACAGAAGGGACAGCCAGCCAGTAGCGGGAACCACATCAGCGACAGGTACGGCAGCCCAGCCATCGCCTCGTAGATCATCGGCAGCCAGCGTGGTACTGGCGGCCGGTCCAGGGGCGAGCTGCTGGAACAGCGGAAGTCTGGGCAGGCAACACGAAGAAAACACAGGCGGCGGCGGCATACCCCTCCTCGGTACGGCGGCGACCGGCCCCTAGAAGCGCAGACGGCGTCACCGACACAGCATGGGGAGTGTAGACCAGCGGGGGGAAGCAGCAATAAGCGGCTGTGAAGGTTGTAGTGGAGACCACTCCAAGGTCACCCGCCCCAGACCTCGCTAGACTCTGCAGCTGATCGTGGATGCTAGGCACGCCCTGCAGCCGCAGTGGTCCATACCTGTCCAAGGTCGTCTCCCACGGCTGTAGCACCTGCGGTAGCACAGACAGATTAGTAAGTGGGGTTCCCTCACGCACGGGGGGGGAGACATGCCCCACCCCGAACGGAAGGAAGACCCCAAAAACAAAATACGAGGAAGCTGAGCGGGGGGGCGGGGGGAGGAAAGAAGACGAAGAATCGGATACCAAGGGAGTCGCGGGAGAGCTTTCCGACGACTTCCTGGCAGACACCTTCGCTTCCCCTACCCCCGCACAGCAGTGAAAAGTAATATGAAAATGAAACAGAATACTGCACTTGCGATTCACTTCATAGAACTTAAAGAGGGAAAAATCAATTCCCGGTAAGAGCGGAAACTTGATCCATAATAATATGATGCTATCATAAATATATATGAAAATGAACAATACTGCACTTGCTATTTTCACTTTCACAGCAATAAATCGTAAGGATTAATTCCCGGGTAAGAGCGGAAATTGATCCAAAATTAATTTTGATGCAATTAATAAATGAAAATGAAAAGAAAACTGCATTGCGAATCCACTTTCATTGCATTCTATTCATACAAAATAAGAGGCTCTTGCCGAGCGCAATCAAGCTCTCGGCAACGAACGCACAGGGCAAAAATATAATGAAAAAGAGTACTTACATCTTTCAATTACACACTTTCGCCCAAAATACATGACTCGGCGCGAGTGCGCCCGCCCTCGGCACCGAGACATAATTCAAGGGTTCAATTCATGAAAAGAGCGGAAATCGCCGTCTCTACGGCGATACTCCCATGTTGATTCATAATTAAGTAATGAAAATGAAAACAGTGTACTTACAGTTTTCATTTTCAAGTCAACCAAAACCATTAGTAGAAAACGAAAACAAAATATACAAAGCATACGACGATGAAGCGGGCAGAGAGCGATGACGAACACGTCCTTCACACACCCGCGGCCGAAAGCAAAAGTGATTCTTCACCTCTCGGGCGCGCGGGGCGCGCGCACGATCGGACAAGCAGTTAACTACCGTTCTCCCCTTGTTCGAAGCTTACGACCGTCCCAGCTGCCGCTAGTTACCTTCCTATTGTTAAAGGACCGAGGGTTTGTATTACGTATCGGAACAATGTGTATTTTTTTGACATATTGTTACCATATCATAGGCGAATCAGGATGACGTCATAAGCGTTGAAATGATGGAAGTCGATCTGTTAACAAACAGTGGTACCAAATGAGGTTGTTTACCAGTGTTTTTACTCTGCTCACAAGTCAAAGACAGGCAGACAATTGTTAATTGGTAACAATGTTTGTCCGTCGGACATTGTTCGACCGTGTGGACGCACCTAAGATATCGTTAGCCTACGCAAGGCTAGGTTAAAGCGTTTCTTTGTACAAGCCTCAGAAAATTGTATATTTATTAGGGTACCCATCTGTTTACACATATAAACGATATATCTTTTATATATTACCTAATGATATATGTATTTCCTACCATTCGTGTTAGCGTAATTCACTTGTTTCGTTTTTACATCACCCAAAATCCCCGGTTCCCCAATGGGAGGTATAGCCTGGGCCTCATTATCAGATATCGTAAAGGGAAAAAATATTTAGGTAATTTTTCGTTAGACTCCAGCCAGTCATTTCAAAACATAGGTATATTGGTAATTTTTCGTTAGATTTCAGCCAGTCATTTCGGGAACCCCAGCTAGCCATTTTTGCATGAAAAACAAGTCTAGGAAATGACAGGCCACTAAAAGAACCTATATATATCAACCTAATTAAAGTAGGGGTGTTCATTGGTTACGATTTTGCCTTGTAAGCTAGCTATGGAGCTGGGGGGTGGGGCCGGTATTGTCTTACTTTCTTAAGTCGTAATTTGATAACTTTTTTTGATTATGCATTTGCGCAGGCCATATATTGAAAATTTATTTATTTTGATGTGTTTCACCCAAGAAAAATATAAATTATAACGTGGGAAGTAGCTGGAGTCTTCCGATAAATACATACCAGTTGGGTAGGCGGAGTTGACTGAAATCCTCAGCTACCGAACCGAAGATTACCAAGCCTATTTTGTACCTGCTGGTTTACACGACATAAGTGTTTGTTAATTTGGCCTAGATAACCGATTTACCCAATGTTAACTGCGGTTAACAGGTGGTTAAATTGACGCAAACTTACCTTACTGGAATAACCGTCTAGGGGACTCAGCAGCAGCCAGCAACAGGTTATCACGGGACATGGCGTTAATTCGCATTAAAATCACTCGTCACTCCCTATTTATACGTTAGCAGTAAAATAAAACGTTAAAAACGATCATTTTAAACAGTAGTAATACCGGATATGACGAAATTCAAAGCTAGAAACGAATAAGTACGAGAACAATGATAACAAGAACGATTCGTTTTTGTTGACATAATTCGTGGCACATTTATCATTAAATTAGGGTTGCGTAATAATAAATGTTCCCTTCACTTAAGTTTTAAATCGAATCATAAACTTATAAAAGGTTATTTATTACAATAAATTATAGCTAAAATATTAATATTAAAGACTAATAATTTAGTTTAATATAGTTTATTATTGTTAATATATAAATCAGAGAGAAATCTACCGTAATGCAAACAGGAATTACTGGAAGTCAGTACTCGTAATTCTATGTATAACTACCTGATGTAGTCATGTGCAAATTTGTGTTTACGTCGATATTGTTTCAACCTGTTGTATTAACTCTTGTTATATCAATTCAGTATCACGAAAACACAATAATTATGGTCCATAAAATTGCTTCCTAGGACTGGTTAGACAAAATAATTACATGATGGTAAGTTGGCCAACCTAGGCCTATGGTTAACCCTGATGATTTGGAATAAAAGTTTTTTGTTTTTTTCTACGTTACGTAATTTATTTTAATGCTGATAAGCAGAACGAATGTGAAATATAATTTTTTTCTAGTTTTCCACGTAATTTAGACAAGTATGGATCAGATTTACGATGAAATGCACCGTTAATTCATTTTATTGTCTTACCGGCTTCGGTACCGTAGGCCTACAGCTTAAACCTTGATATTTGAAGTGATGGGAAACGAAAAAAGTAATTCTTATTTTTTTCTGGTAAAATATACCTTTTATGATATCTCCTAATGTGATTCTGACGATCATTCTATTAGAATGTGCCAGAAATAAGTAGTAAGCTGGTAAGCTGACATAGTCTAGCCTAGGGCTTTGGTGAGGCGGTTTCGACCCCTCCCCAGATCGCGCCAAAACCTAGTCTAGGTCACTATAAACTATACTAAATAGGTCCTGATATGGTTATGACCTATCCTAATCTACCATAGGGTGCCAGGTCCTTTTCTGGCTTAATTTTTGGCCCGCTGCTTAACACAACCGAGGGAGTGTAAATTTGAATTGGATAAAATACCGAATGGCCGGCCACTTTCCCGAAAAAGTACTTTAACACGACCTGTAACCCAGGGATAGGCATTAGTCAAGAGCCAGCGTCCGTTGGAGCAACACCTCCAGACCTCTACTTTCCTTTCGAATTAAGTTTTTTCTTACAAGTCACAAATTAAGGCCATAATTTCCCAGTTTCGGGAAGGTATTATTACCCTTGATAATAGGGTTACAACTTAAACTTCCCGTAGGGGGGCAGTGCTGTCAGTGGACCTCATGCGGTGCACTGTAGGCATTACTTAAGGTTCTTTGCAGGTTCTTTACAGCGTGCCTTCAACCCCTAACTGCAACCGCTTTCGTTCCTTTTACGGTGCCTCCTTTCATATTCTCTCTCTTCATCTTACTTTCCACCCTCTCCTAACACTAGATTCATAGGTTTTCCTCCTGTACGTCTTTCAAACCTCTTACTGTCGATTTCCACTTCAGCGCTGCATGACCTCATAGGTCCTGGTGCTTAGCTTTTGGCCTAAATTCTATATTCAACTCAACTCAGCTCCCACTTAGACTGTGCATGCTGTTACTCCTGAAATATTCAGTAAGCCTTAGGTGCCAAGCCCGTACCCCGAGTTTTTTATGGGTGGGTGGGGTTGACGTTCGTTTTTCCCAAAACTGGATCTTTCTTTCTCTAAATATCATTGCATATACATAAGTATATACGAGATGAAATAAATGAAAATGTTATTTTAGTTATATTAAGAAGAAAAATCGGGTATGAGGTCTATGCACTTCTACCCGATTATAGTAATTATTCAAAGTACTGATTATGGTTAACGGAAAATATGGACTTCCAGAAATTTTAGAGGTGGGGAGGTCGTTCGATCGCCCCCCCCCCCCCGATCACCCCTCGATACAGGCCTGGGTACTGTAATATGAATCAGAAATTGCAGAAATATCACGGTGCTAAATGTCTGTTGACTCATCTTTGTCGTTCCTTGATGTTGAAGGCTGTTGGATTTGAGATGGGGAAGGTAGAGCAGACTTTTTATTGTAAAAAAATGAGTGCAGCAGCTGTTTTTTTGAAAGTCAGTGACTTAAAAAAGACAGATATATATTTTTGTAAATACTCCAAGATGTATATTGTTTGAACTATACTCCAATTGGTTACCAGGCATCTTAATCCATTCTTTGACCCCTCTGTAAAGACATTGTATATATGGGTTAGTGGTGTCCAGAAAATTTTCACAGGAATTCACTGTCTTTTGCAAGTAACCAGAAGACATTAGAGATTGTAGGCAAACTATTTATCGTTCATAATATATGCTGCAAGAATGAGTATATTATTCAGTAAAAGGCATCAAAGTGGCAGTATTGCCCTTATGAAATGTTTAGTTGTTGGTTTGATTTACATTGCAAAGTTCATATCTGAAGCAATTTCAGCACCAAAATTAGATATTCATTCATTTAATTCTGCCACTTTTCTGATCTCTCCTTTCTTTGCTAACTGTTCTGGTATGAAAAGCATAAGAAACCGTTTCATATTTTTTTAGATTCATGCATTTATCATAAGAAATAAACTGGTCTCAGGTTTTTCAGTCTAGTTTATATTTTCATTAGTATCATTTTGAAAGGAAGTTAAGTTCAGTGTATATTACAATTTTTGCTGCTATTTATTCATCCTTTACATGTTGCTATTAGAGCATATTTAACACCGCTACTGTTCATATTATTGGTGAAATCTCGTCAGATAAAATGACCATTTAATAATGCCATTCCTCCTCCAAAACAGGCTAGAAATTCACTTGCATATGCAGAAAACGTTCCAGGTCCCACAGAAAACGCCGCAGGTCCTGTAGGAAACGTTTCATCCCACATAGTAGCCTACAGGAGACGTCTGGATCCCGTAATTAATCCACGGATACCGACCCTTCCTCAAGGGACCCAAAGTCGCCACGCTCGTTGGTGGGCTGGACAGCGTTTAATGTACTCTAGGATCTCTCGTCAGTTAAGGTCGGTTAACGCGGTGGTCTTGACTCTGGTCCTTCCCAGCAGCTGCTGTGATGAAATGTAGCAACGTAGCCAGTGATGACATTTCGGTCTATTTCTAGTAGGAATTTAGAGCAAATTGGTGCGTGCGCGTGTGTTGTGTGTCCCCGTGGTGTTTGTTAATTATTGTTGGTGATATATTGTTATGGTATCTGGGTGTATTGCTTTTATTTTATTCTCATAACGTACTAGGTTTTGGCTGTATGATTCTTAATTAACCTTATTACAATAATAATTTTTTACGAATATTTTATTCAGTTATGTGCTTTTGCTCGAGAATATTTGTCTGAAGTATCGGTTTCTGGTTGACTGGGATTTTTGTTGGTACTATTCCTGTTTTTTTTTTTTTTTTTTTTTTTTTTTTTTTTTTTTTTTATTTTTTTTTTTTTTTTTTTTTTTTTTTTTTTTTTTTTTTTTTTTTTTTTTCTTTTGATGAGTTTGGTGTTTGTCGATGTCTGTTGTATATTCGTCAGATTTTTCTTGTCTACATATGTGAGAGATTGTATTAATTACTTCAGTCTATCTTATATATTTTATAATTTTTTTCAATATTCTCAGGGTAAAATCTCTTTGCATAATTTGTTAGAAAATTCTGACATACATTCGTTCGCTTAGTTTTGGCTGTATGATTCTTAATTAACCTTATTTCAATAATAATTTTCACGAATATTTTATTCAGGGTTTTAATTTTTTTTGGTTTGATCTTGCCCGAGAATATTCATCTGAAGAATATTAATTTTTCATAAAGTTGCCCTGACGTTTTTTTTTTTTTTTATTCTTATGGCTAAAATTGGTGCATACAGTTTAAATCTTACTTTTTCCTTTGTAATAACTAGGTCTAATACTGCGTAATTGTTCGCCCAGTCTTATCAGAGAGGGCCAGGTGTCGTATCCGGATTTCTTGCTAATCCGGATTCTTATCCGCAGTTCTGATGAGGTGGCTTAGGGAGGGTTATGTGTTTGTCTGTAAATATTTACAAAATCTGTTAATGCCAAAGTAATGAAATTTTTATGTGGCTTTTAAAAGTGCAATAGGATTAGCTTCATGAGTATCTCTCTCTCATAGTTTAGCTTTGGAGTCTCTAGCTTAGTTAGAGCTCTCACAAGGTTTTAGCGTAAGAGTCCCGTAGCCTTAGCTTTAGTCACAGCTTTAGCTTATGAGTCTTATAGTCTAGATTATAAGCCATAAGTTTAGCTTACGAGCTTTGTAGCAGTAGCTTATGAATATCATAGCTTCGTTAGATCTCGTTTAGCTTTAGCCCTAGTTTCCATAACTTTATAGAGTCTCCCAGAGCTTGTAGCTATGGAGTCGTGCATAGCTTTTAGTTATGAGTCTCCAGAGTGCATAGATTTATAGTTTATGAGCCTTCACTTTAGCTTTTGAGTCTCTTATAGCTTTTTGTTTATGAGTCTCTCAGAGCTTTAGCTTGTGTCTTATAGCTTTTAGTTTATGAGTCTCTCAGAGCTTTAGCTTGTGAGTCTTACAGCTTTAGTTTATGAGTCTCTCATAGCTTTAGCTTCATCGAGTCTCTATAGCTTTCTTTTTGTTTTAGAGTCTCTTCATAGCTTTAGCTTATGAGTCTTAATAGCTTTTAGTTTATGAGTCTCTCGTAGCTTTAGCTTATGAGTCCTATAGCTTTTAGTTTATTGAGCCTCTCATAGCTTTAGCTTATGAGTCTTATAGTCTTTTTAGTTTATGAGCCTTGCTTATAGCTTTAGCTTTATGAGTCCGGTATATCTTAGTTTTAGTTTATGAGTCTCCCATAGCTTTAGCTTATGAGTCTATAGCTTTTAGTTTATGAGCCTCTCATAACTCTAGCTTATTAGAGTCTGCATAAGCTTTTAGTTTATGAGGCCTCTCATAAGCTTTTAGCTATGAAAGTCTTGATTAGCTTTTTAGTTATGAAGGGTCTCATAGCCTTTAGCTTAATTAGTCTTATAGTGGTGTTAGTTTAAAAATTGGAAGAGTCTCCCATAGCTTTTAAGCTTTTGAATCTGATTTGGGTTAGTTTATGAGCCTCTCATAGCTTTAGAGCTTGTGAGGCTTAAGATTTTAAGTTTATGAGTCTCTCATAGCTTTAGCTTGTGAGTCCTTATAGCTTTTATTTATGAGTCTCTCATAGCTTTGCATTGTGAGTCTTATTAGCTTTTGTTTATGAGGACCTCTATAAGCTTTAGCTTATGAAGTCTGATAGCTTTAGGCTTCTTTTAGTTTTATGGAAGCCTCTCATAGCTTTAGCTATTGAGTCTTAATAGCTTTTTAGTCTATGAGTCTCTCAGAGCTTTAAGCTTTATGATGAGTCTTATAGCTTTTATTTAGTTTATGAGTCTCTCAAAGCTTTAGCTTGTGAGCTTAATAGCTTTTTCGTTTTATGAAGAGGTGCTCTCATAGCTTTAGCCTTGCTGAGTCTTACAGCTTTTAAGTTTATTGAGTACCCTATAGCTTTCTAGCTTTATGAGTCTTAATAAGCTTTTGTTATGAGTCTTCTCAATACGGTTTTGCTATGAGTCTTATAGCTTTTAAGTTTATGGAGTCTCTCGTAAGTTTAGCTTTGAAGCCTAATAGCTTTTAGTTTTATGAGGCTCTCATAAAGCTTTAGCTTATGAGTCCTTATAGTTTTGTTTATGAGCCTCTCATAGCTTTAGCCTTATGAGTCCTATAATCTTTTAGTTACTGAAGTCTGCCCATAGCTTTAGCTTATGAGTCTGATAGCTTTTAGTTTATGAGCCTCTCATAGCTTTAAGGTTATGAGTCTGCATAGCTTTTAGTTTATTGACCTCTCATAGCTTTAGTTATGAGTCTGCTAGCTTTTAGTTTTAGAAGCCTCTCATAGCTTTAGTTATGAGTCTTATAGCTTTTTAGAAATTTATTGAGATCTCATAGCTTTAGCTTATGAGTCTATAGCTTTTAGTTTATGAGCCTCTTCCATAGCTTTAGCTTAGAGTCATTGCTTTTTAGCTTTGAGTCCTGCCCATAGTTCTAAGCATATGAGTCTTGCATAGCTTTTATTTTATGAGTCTTGCATAGCTTTTATTTTATGAGTCTTGCATAGCTTTGACGTTCAGATCTCTAGCGAGATGAAAGATTTAAAATAAAACTTGTGTTTATTTATTCGTTTTATGCTATGTTTAATCACGCGTGACGTCATATCCTCATGAAGATTTAATTCAGCAAGATTTGCCATTAGTTTTAACATAACTCACTCGGCAGCATGACAGCTCACAAATGCATATTTGATAGACTACCATCAGGCAAATAAATAAGTGATCGCGTCGCAAACATATCAGTCATTTGATTTTATGAGTTCCAGCATCAAATATGAGTAGTTTATCATCCGAATCGCTAATGTGGCGCGATTAACTTCAAACGCGTAAATTTTGTTTCGTGGTTTGTATTTGCATTTAGTTTTTTTATATATTCAGAGTTTTAGCAGATAAACACGGTTGGCATTTGTAGCAATGAATATACAGAAGCAAGAGATCTAAGTTGGTAACCGATAACATACGTTTATCGTTTCGAATAACGTAATATTTCTTTCTCTTTGACGAACACAATCTCTCTCGAATGCGCCCTTTTGAGCTGACATAAAATATGTCGGTATATTTTCTTCATAGGAGTAGCTCGTTTCGTGTTGAAAGGTGTCGTGTAAGGATCTCTCTCTCTCTCTCTCTCTCTCTCTCTCTCTCTCTCTCTCTCTCTCTATTTCAAGACTGTCAAAAGGCGTTATGTTTTTGAGTTAGTTTATATGATTGTTTTTAGGAGGATTTCAATGATATATGTGGATATATATATATATATATATATATATATATATATATATATATATATATATATATTCGTTTGTATGTTATGTTTGTTCAGGGAACAAACAAACCCGACATCCACAGACATGCAATAAAAGGCCCGGGTAGTTTGTATGAAGTCATCATTTCGCCAGTAGTGTAATCCAGACTTAATTGACTGGAATTTCAATATCGGTTAATCCTTCCGATCTCCCCCCTCCCCCCCTTTCCAATCGCCCCCATACCATCCCCCCCCCCTCCTATTCTCCAACGTCTCCCTTCTTCAAAATATAAAAAAAAAATAAACGTAAAAAAATATCCAAGTTTAACCTTCATTCTCAGAGGCACCATTGTCTCAGCGGACAAAAGATATTTGCCGGTGGATATAGTAGTAGTATGCAGTTTTAATGCACCCGGGGAAGGAGGAGGTCTGATCCCCGCTTCATTACTCGCTATTATCCTCTTTCATTTCACTTTCGTTCCACCCTTTCATTTTCACTTTTTTTTTCTTCTTTTTTTTTTTGAGAGAGCGACTCATCTCCCTGTTTAGTTATGATCATCACCAGTTTTTTTTTTTTTTTTTTTTTTTTTTTTGCTTTGTTGGAGAGGAAAAAGTTTAGCTATGAGGAGGAGGAGGAGGAATGAGAGAGAGAGAGAGAGAGTGTACCATTTTCCTTGATCGACTTTTCTTGGGATTTAAATCTTCGTTTATTAGCTCGATAGGTGTGTGTATGTATGTATGTATGTATGCGTTTATTTGTATACGGTGTCTTTGCACGGAAGGTACGATTGTATGAAGTGCTTGTTTCGATTAGCTTGATTTTGTTATATCCTGTAAATCCGAATGAAAAAGTACATAATACAAACGTACTTAAGTGAATAACTTGATCACGAAATATATATAACGTGGTGCGTACATGCGTATGTATTGGTATGCGTATGTATATATATATGTATAATATATATAGATATATATATATATATATATAATATATATATATAGATATATATATATATATATATTATATATATATATATATATATATATATATGGAATGTTGGAATGGAATGGAAGGTAGAGCTAAGGCCAAAAGCCAAGCCACTGGGACCTACGAGGTTCATTCAGCGCTGGAAAGGAAAGGAAATTGAAAATGGGTAAGTTTGTCTTCCCAACATCATTATCTCCTGCAAGGTGCACTGTAGGCATTACTAAAGGTTCTTAGCGGCGTCCCTTCCTAAGGCCCCTAACTGCAACCCCCTTTCGTTCCTTTTACTGCACCTCCGTTCATATTATCTTTCTTCCATCTTACTATCCACCCTCCCCTTTTACAGCTTTCAAACTTACCTATTTTCAATTTCCTTTCCAGCGCTGAATGACCTTGTAGGTCCCAGTGGCTTGGCTTTTGGCCTTTTAGCTCTACCTTCCATTCCATTCCAACATTATTATCACAGCTTCCTTTCTCCTTCTCTCTCTCACTCCTCGTCTCTCAGTTTTCTTTACAGGTTTGAATGACCTCGTATGTCCCAGTGCTTGGCCTTTGGTCTAAACTCTAAATTCCCTTCCATTCCAACATTATTATCTCAAAACATCCTTTCTCCTTCTCTGTCTCTCCTTGTTCGTGCAAGCGAGACGTAAATCGTCTCATTCCGTGAGATCTTGCTCGGCAAAGCTGCTCGCCGCCCCCGCCCCCGCCGCCGCTGCTGCTGCTGGTGCTGTTGTTGGAACCCGGCCTCATAATCCATCACTGTCCGGAAAGTTGTTAAAGTCTTTCAAAGGGTTGAAACTCCCGACTGAAATTAATGTCTTCGAGAAACAAAAGAAGTTCATTGCTCGGAAAGCCCTTGTTTTTTTTTCTTGTTTTTTT
>NC_061098.1:6305972-6320972 GCF_015104395.2 Macrobrachium nipponense
GGTGTAGGTGGTGGCCAGGATTTGGCTAAAGACGTTTGATACCTGTGTGTGATCTTTGTTGACTTCCTGGAGACGTAGCTGTAAACTTGGTTGACTTCCTGGAGACGTAGCTGTCAACTTGGTTGACTTCCTGGAGACGTAGCTGTAAACTTGGTTGACTTCCTGGAGACGTAGCTGTAAACTTGGTTGACTTCCTGGAGACGTAGCTGTAAACTTGGTTGACTTCCTGGAGACGTAGCTGTAAACTTGGTTGACTTCCTGGAGACGTAGCTGTAAACTTGGTTGACTTCCTGGGGAGACGTAGCGTAAAACTTGGTTGACTTCCTGGAGACGTAGCTGTAAACTTGGTTGACTTCCTGGAGACATAGCTGTAAACTTGGTTGACTTCCTGGAGACGTAGCTGTAAACTTGGTTGACTTCCTGGAGACGTTGTTGCTTGATACTCCTTTTGTCGTTCTTTACGCCTTTGCAGAATAGGATGGAGTTGTTGTAGTATTTGTTCTTGTCAATGGATCACGCTAAATTCAAGTAGAAAATACACTAGCGCCCATTACCACGCGATTTTACTTTGTGGAGTACATATTCAAATCAGGCGTATTCTCGCTTGTATTTTGTGACTAATATTAAAGAAAAAAAAAAAAAAAAACTCCAGTTTAAGGTCAGAGTCAAGAGAGAGATTTTGCCTTTCCAGGAGGGTGGGGAAGAGAGAGACTGAAAACAGACACTGGTTGGAATGAGGAAATGAGAGACCTTCAAGAACAACAGAAATAATCTGAGGTGTAATCGCAGGACAGAAGGGGAAAGACGCTTACAGTCTTGCAGAGGGAGAGATAAGGTGGCCAAGAGGAAGGTGAGAAAGGAGGAGAAAGTTATGCAATAAAAATGGAAAAGGGGAGAAGGCGAACACTGGCTCTAGGGAGAATAGGAATTTAGCCCGTCGGGAAATAAATAAATTTTGCAGAAAGATTATTGGGTAAATGGATCTAAGAAGAAAACATGAGGAAGCGCCTTAGTAACGTGATCGGTATGGTCTTGGCCTGCCAACTCGGTGGCTGCGAGTTCGATTCTCGGTCATTCCACTGACGGGTTAGAGATGTGCAGTATTTCTGGTGATAGAAGTTCACTCACGACGTTGTTCGGAAGTCAAGTCAAGCGTTGGTCCCGTTGCTGAATAACCATACTGGTTCCATGCAACGTCAAAGCACTAAATAAACAAACGAAAAATGAATCTAAGAAGAAACATGAGGATAAAAAGATTGTTCGATGGAGTGAGTATTTTAAAATTCTGTTAACTGCGGAAGATAGCAGCGAGGCAGAGTTGAGTGATGCAGGAATGGAAGGTTTTATTGTTTTATTGTTCCCTTAGAAATCATTTTCAACCAGGCAACCAATCATAGAGGTAAAGAATTTGGTGTAAACCTATCTCTTAGAAAAAAACCTGTTATCAGATGTGATGGAAATTCCTTGGAGCATAACTTATATTTATATATACAAAGCAGGATAATACCTCCTTCTCATTAAAATGTAAAAGGACGATACGTAATATATTATGCTGTTAGTTGCCAGTTTTCCCATGATGAAGCTTTTGCATATATATATATATATATATATATATATATATATATATATATATATATATATATATATATATTATGTATACAGTGTCCATAAGTCCCAGTACCATTACAAGTATTTAGTGCTCAGAATGGTACTGGGAATTTATGGACAACCCCCCCCTCCTCTCTCTCTCTCTCTCTCCTCCTCTCTCTCTCTCTCTCTCTCTCTGTATATATATATATATATATATATATATATATATATATATATATATATAAATATATATATATATATATATATATATAATATCTGTGTGTGTGTTTATGTGTGTGTGTGTATACACACGTAGCAACATCAGGCATTTTGGTGTAATGGATCCAACAAAGACCGTTCAAAATGCCCAATAATTCTTCACTAATGATGGTCTAGACAAATTCGGGCGAATTCCCAATTCAATAAAAAATGTCTAGCACTGACGTTGGCAATTGCCAAATATTGCCAAGGGTATTTTTGTGTCGATATAAATACAATAGTTTTAATTCGTACAATCCAGCGCATTTCGCGGATACGAAGATTATTCAAACTCTCTCTCTCTCTCTCTCTCTCTCTCTCTCTCTCTCTCTCTCTCTCGTGTTGTCCCTTGTATGAGTAGGAGATGAAATGGTGATGTAAGAGGGAGAAATACCATTATTTAGTAAAGAGGGAGAAATACCATTATTTAAATAGAGGGAGAAATACCATTATTTGAATGAAGAGGGAAAAATACCATTATTTATTAAATGAAGAGGGAGAAATACCATTATTTAAATAAAGGTGAAATACCATTATTTAAATAAAGAGAGAGAAATGCCATTATTTAAATAGAGGGAGAAATACCATTATTTGAATGAAGAGGGAAAAATACCATTATTTAAATAAAGAGAGAGAAATACCATTATTTGAATAAACGTAATGAATAAAGGCTTCATTATTTTAGACGTTCCACGAGCAATGGTGAATTGGAACAATTTAGAACGCTAAAAATAATGAAATCTCAATGATTATGTATTTTCAGCCATGCATACATACCTAGAAACACACTCACTCAGTGGCATGATCGCTATGGTCTTGGCCTGCCACATCGGTGGCCGCGAGTTCGATTCTCGGGCATTCCACTGAGGGGTTAGAGATGTGTATTTCTGGTGATAGAAGTTCACTCTCGACGCGGTTCGGAAGTCACGTCAAGCCGTTGGTCCCGTTGCTGAATAACCACTGGTTCCATGCAACGTCAAAACACCATGCAAACAATCAAACAAACTCACAACATACATACTTGCAGATAAATGTAAAAATTTGATAAAATAATAATAAAACGCTACCTTAAAGAATTGTGGAAAGAGGATCATGGCCATCCTCATCCGGGCACTCTTGAATCCTCCCAGTGGCTGAGACGCTCAGCGTTGACGGGATCAGACAGTGGTCTTCGAATAATAAAAAAAGAGAAAAAAATTAGTAATTCTGATTTTCTTTGCATCTTGTTATACCTGCATGGCTGGGCTGATTAGGGAATTTTAATAAGCTTCTGGTTACTATGTCAGCCTTTTCTTATGTCTTCAGTGTTCACTTCCAATAGATGTCTTAATCTTACGTTAACCCTTTGACTTAACGAGGATTTATGTAGACGTCATCCAGACATAATGTGGTGATTTCCCGGGGTTTATTTAATAGGGAAACTTTGCAACTGGTTGTGGATTGCATTCGTAGCTACGTACATGCATGTATGTATGTATGTATATATATATATGTATATATACATATATATATATACATGTATATATACATTATATATATACATATATATATATATATATATATATTATATATATATATATATGTATATATATATGTATATATATATATATATATATATATATATATATATATATATATATACATGTATATAAACATATATGTATATGTATATATATATGTATATATATATATAGTATATATTATACATACATATATATATATATATAATATATATATATATATATATATATATATAATACACACTACATACATACATACACATTAAGGAATATACAAACGTATTTATATAGCAGCTCTGACCAGGGGGCATAAATCCGAACTCTCTTATAGTACATTATGAAACAATCCGGTCATTAGCGGTATGACGTCATCAGTTTGCAGTTTCTTAATCCTGACTTAATTGCCGGAATTTCATTATCGGTTAATCCCTCTCCCTCTTCATCACCTTCCTCCTACTCCTCTTCTTCTCCACGTCTTCCTCCTCCTCCTCATCATCATCATCTTCCAGAAATAAAAAAGAAGACTCCATCTCCTCAATTGCATTCTTAAGAACATCGACGTCTCAAAAGGCAGGAGAATAATTTGTCTCTGGATAAATTTGATCTTCGCTTCATTAAGGTGTATTATTCCCTTCCATTCTCCCTCTCATTTGGATTTTTTTTTTTCCTCTCTCTCTCTCTCTCTTTTTATTTCTCTCTTCTATCTGTAGCTCCAATCATTCGTGAGGATTCTGGGGTGATGTTTTTGGGAGGTAATGAAATGAGAGAAGTTTGGAGTTATTTTTATTTAATTAATTATTCATTCATTCATGTATAGTATACTATTTATTTATTTTTTGTTTATTTAAACCTTTCTTTATTTATCTCCTATCTCTCCGTAGGGGTTTAGTGCCGTCAGTGCACCTCACTTTGTGCACTGTAGGCATTTATAAAGAGAGTTTGCAGCGTCCCTTCGGCCCATAGGCCTTTTACTTTACCTCCATGCCCGGCTCCTATCTGCAGTCTTGATATCCCTACGCTTCATTACCTTTATGTTGTGGATCGCTGATATCCAGCTGTCCGCCTCAGTGGCGTGATCGGTATGGTCTTGGCCTGCCACCTCGGTGGATGCGAGTTCGATTCTCGGGCATTCCATTGAGGTGTGAGAGATGTGTATTTCTGGTGATAGAAGTTCACTCTCGACGTGGTTCGGAATTCACGTTAAGCTGTTGGTCCCGTTGCTGAATAACCACTGGTTCCATGCAACGTAAAAGCACCATACAAACAAAGATATCCAGCTGTCCAACTTCTCTGAGACTTTTCTATTTAAAATCAAGTGCAAGAGTTCTCATTGTACAGAAAGCTACGTTGTGACAGTTTGCCAGTTTCTCGACATTGTTGGTCCTGGTCGTGAGGTTTCTGACCGAACTTATTTACCGATTCCTTATTTAATCTATCTATCTTTGTCTATTGAAGTCAATTTCATGACCTCGCTTTTAATTCCGTGTTTGTGCATGGGACAAGTTCCTCGTTGGACGAGTGGTTTTCGCGCTCGGCTGCCAATCCGGTGGTCCGAAGTTCGATGGTTCTCAGCTCGACCAACGCTTGGAATCAGAGGAATTTATTTCTGGTGATAGAAATTCACTTTCTCGATATGGTGTGTTTTGGATCCCACAGTAAGATGTAGGTCCTGTCACTATACTCTGTTTTTTTTTCATCTGTCCAGCCGCCTGGTGGTGTTTTTGTGTGGTAAGGATCCCATGATAAGCTGTAGATCCCGTCGTTAGGTGACCAGTTGGTTCCTAGCCACGTGAAAAATATCTAAAATCCTTCGGGCCAGCCCTAGGAGAGCTGTTCATCAGCTCAGTGGTCTGGTAAAACTAAGATATACTTAACTTTTTAACTTTGTGCAAGGGACGTATCGTCTGATTCCGTCAGATCTCGCAGGGTGAGGCTGGTTGGTCTCCGTCGTCTCGTTGTTGGAACCGGACTCATAATCCATCACTGTCCCGAAGTTGTGAAAGTCTTTCTAAAAAGGTTGAAACTCCCTAATTGAAATAAACGTCTCCGGGAAGCAGAAGAAATTGATCGTTGAGGTTTTTTTTTTTTTTTTTGGTTTTTTTTTTTTTTTTTTTTTTTCTCCGACGGAACAGGACGGTTCAAATTTGAAAGTATTTTGAGGAACGGTTTCAGTTTTTTTTTTTTTTTTTTGAAATTTCGGTTGTCATTCGCTAGGCGTATGTGCGCGCGCGCAATGTTTTGACATTTAGTTGGTTTTTGCTCTCTCTCTCTCTCTCTCTCTCCTCTCTCTCTCTCTCTCTCTCTATATATATATATATATATATATATATATATATATATATATATATATTATATATATCTATATATATATCATATATATATATATAGATATATAGATATATATATATATATATATATATATATATATATATATATATGTTCGTATACATGGACATATGTATGTATATTATATTAGCACTTGTCACCTTTACACCCTTTGTGCCCTTAGAGTTGTGCCCAGAATCTACTAGCATTCTAGTTTCCAGCTACTACCCTATTTTTCGGTACAAAGTAGCTAGTTCATGCCTCTTCTTCTCCCTGGGTACTATACCACCTCAGTCGACCAACTACCATGTTCATATTTGTTCACATTTCCCCATTTAGGTCATCAGAGGCGTGGTTGGTATGGTATTAGCGTCGTACCTCGGTGGTCGCGGGTTCGATTCTCGGCCATTCCATTGAGGAGTGAGAGATGTGTATTTCTGGTGATAGAAGTTCACTCTCGACGTGGTTCGGAAGTCACGTAAAGCCGTTGGTCCCGTTGCTGAATAACCGCTGGTTCCATGCAACGTAAAAGCACCATACAAACAAACAAACAAACAATAGGTCATCAGAGGCTCAATAGATTGTAAGAGAAATTGGCCCAAAATCAACTCATGTATCGAGATGGAGTGTAGGACTTGAGTTAATACACATGCGTACATATCCACAATTAAGACTTGTATTAATATGCATGAGTACACATTCACCACCCCTCATCTCTCCCACACGCACAGAAATGTATGTATACACGTCTATATTCGCGTATGCATAAACGCACTTAGATACCAATATACGTACAGACATACATAAAGGTGTAAGCCACGAAGGAGAGTGAAAGATCTTGCAGATACCCCAGTGTTTCACTTTCCTTCGTGGCTTATACGTTTATTTATGCATTTATCACGTTCCAAACTTTCGTGATCCAGTTATACGTACAGACATACATATATACTTGAACTATGAGGACGCGTCAACAACTTCCAGAGTCGAGAGATGAAGGCAAAATACGATTTATTATCGAGACCCGAATCCATTCGCCTGAGGCAACGTACGAGCATTTTTGCTACCCGATAAAATACGACACAGCAGCTTAACGAGGCGTGTGTAGCTCAGCGAGGAACACTCAGGTGTAACTTTGCAAAACAGGATGTTATTAGGCCGAACATCGTTGCTATTAAGTCTTCGTGCTCAGTGTGGCGTGCATGACTGAAGTGTTCGATAACGAGAGCTGAGATCGTGTAGCTCTGCGTCGTACATTTTTGGACGTGTTGTAAAAATGACGTGTTGTTTGTTTTGTTTGTTTGTAGGGTGTTTTTACGTTGCATGGAACCAGTGGTTATTCAGCAACGGGACCAACGGCTTTTACGTGACTTCCGAATCACGTCGAGAGTGAACCTCTACCACCAGAAATACACATCTCTCACACCTCAACGGAATGCCCGGGAATCGAACTCGCTGCCACTAGGGTGGCACGCCAACACCATACCGGCCACGTCACTGAGGCGCTGACGTGCTGTTTGTCTAGATGAATCTTATGAGAACATGGCGTCTGCTTGTGAAGCCAATATTGTCTAGAATAATGTATACATTTAAGGACTAGATGTTATATCTAGATAAAATATTGTCTTAAATTTACTTCCAGATAACCCCCGTAGGGGAAGAGTGTCATCAGTGCACCTCGCGTGGCGTACTGTAGGCATTACTGAAGGGCGTTTGAAGCGTCCCTTCGGCCCCAAGCTGCAACCCCTTTCATTCCTTTTACTGTACCTCCGTTCATATTCTCTTCCTTCCATCTTACTTTCCACCCTCTCGTAACAGAGCTTTTTACTGTGAACTTCACCTCGTGGGTCCCATTCTTCATTCCAACTATTCCTTTTACTTTCTAGATCTATTCATTTTGTTGTCTTACCACTCTCTTTTTGTCAGTGTCTTAAGGGCTGAATGGCTGAAATTGCCTCAGTTCTTGGCTTGACAGCCTGAATGTCGTAAATCAATCAATCAATCGGTCAATCTGTCAGCTTGCCAGGTGTGGAGTGTTTCCCGTGGAATATAGAAAAAGAATAAGCAGCAATTTTGGAAAGACGCGTTATTGGCTTTCGTTCTTATATTCTCAAGTCACTTTTGTAAGTCTTTAAAATGTTAAAAGCCCTTAACTTAGGCTTCATATCCTGAATGATAATAATATAATAATAATAGTAGGTTTTATTAAAAGTAATTGCTGCCTCAGCTGCGTAGATTTAATAAAGGTTCTTCTCTATTTTTCTAATTATTGTTTAAGCAACAACGAGAAAACAATAATTAGAAACAATAGAGAAGAACCATTATAAAATTAACGCAGCTGAGTCAGCAATTACTTTTAATAAAACATGTTTGAAAGAGGGTTTCCTTCCAGCATACAATAATAATAATAATAATAATAATAATAAAATAATAATAATAATAATAATAATAATAATAATAATAATAATAATAATAATAATAATAATAATAATAATAATAATAATAATAATAGTAATAATAATTATAATAATAATAATAATTATAATAATGATAATAATAATATTATTATTAATAATAACTTAAATCGCATGTAGATGCATACACTTATAATTCTCTGGGCAAAAGTTTTGACAAACCCTGCTCCTATGGAAAACGTATCTTTGATGTTAGATAATAATAATAATAATAATAATAATAATAATAATAATAATTAATAATAATAATAATAATAATAATAATAATAATAATAAAGACACTTCAATCGCTGGTAGACACGACACTTTTAATTCCCTGGACAAAAATTTTGAGAAAACCTACTCGTATAGAAAACATATCCTTGATGTTAGTTTATGAAAGTGAATGTTCCAGGGATAATAAAAAAGAATTTTTCATCAGCCTCATTCAGTAGCTAACATACCGTCTCCAAGACTTCATTTTGGGAACTTTGCCTCTTACGAAATTACTGCTATAATATGCCAGTACGAAAATATACCGGAAGTATGAAGGGTCCTATGAAAAATCTGTATTGCATGAATTATGTGGCCGAACCTACTAAGTCCTTCAATGGTCATAGTTGGTCAACGAAATTGTTAGAGTTATGTTATAATTTATGACCATGAAATCCGAGTACATCTAGACTATATAACGAAGTTTGGAGCATATAGATAGTTTTTATTTTAATAAAATTACCAATATTGATTTTATATTTGTATGCAATATTCTTTTGTAAGTTAACAGGCTTGATAAAAAACATTATTTTATATGAAATCTATATAATGTGCTGAAATAACTGTCTAGATATCAATGTATATATTTTATTTTGTAGAATATTCTTTTGAAAGTTAACAGGCATGATAAAAAAATAACTTTGTTATTTCATAGGAAATCTATAGAATGTGCTGAAATAATTGTCTAGATATCTATAGACCGAACAAATTTGAAGTACTTGTTTTCGAAATAGAAGATACTCTTTTATTTAGTATTTTCACACGTATGAATATTGCAGTGGCATGACGCTTATTCATTATGAAATAGAATACACTTTCTACTAATTAATTTTTTCAGCGCTATAGAACCGACGCTAATAATATGGAAATATGGAGCTAAATGGAGTTTTTACTAGATAAATCGCTCTAAATTCCTTTTCACGAAACCTTAACATGGCAAGGATTTTATTTAAAAAAGAAAATTAATAATAATAATAATAATAATAATAATAATAATAATAATAATAATAATAATAATAATAATAATAATAATAATAACAACAATAAAAGTCTTTGCTAGATTAAGATACCAAATGGCAATCATTTTTCAGCTTCTTTTATAGTAATTAATTTTTTCCATGTTATATTTAAAATGATATTATTTTTTCAGTTACTAAAAAAATACGAGAAAATATGAAATTCTTCGCTAGAATAAATAATGTCAAATGGCATCTATATTTCAACTTCCTTTATGATAAGACCTTTCTTTCCATGGAATAATTAATCATTCTATTTTTTCGGTTACTCAAAAAAAAAAAAAAAAAATAATGCGAAAATATAAAATTCTTCGCTAGAATAAAAAGTCAAATGGCATTTATATTTCAGCTTCCTTTATAATAAGAATTTTCTTTCCATGGGATAATTAATAATTATATTTTTTCGGTTACTCAAAAAAAGAAGAAAATGCGAGAAAATATAAAATTCTTCGCTAGATTAAAAATTCAAATAGCATTTATATTTCAACTTCCTTTATAATAAGAATTGTCTTTCCGTGGAATATTTAGCCCCTCATCACATAATTACCCTGGACATAATTAGCGTGTAACTGGAATGACAGCTGTTTAGCAATGCATATTTTGACTTCAATTAGCTTCCCTCGTGAGCTGTTCATTAGATTATGGCTGGCCTCTCTCTCTCTCTCTCTCTCTCTCTCTCTCTCTCTCTCTCTTAAAATCCACAAAACTGCATAAAAGCAGAAAAGAAGGTACAGAAACTAGTGGGATACATGAAATGGCAGTTCAAATACAGAAACAAGCAAATGTTGCTGCAGCTCTACACATCAATAGTTAGACCCATCTTGAATCTGCAGTACAGTTTTGGTCACCAACGCTTAGAAAAGACATAAATAGATTAGAAGGAGTACAAGCAAAAACCACAAAGCTAATTCCATCCCTAAGGCAAATAGGTTACCGAAGACGACTAGAGAGCCTGAACATGTATGACTTAGAAACACGACGAATGCGAGGACAACTAATAGAAACATTGAAAATTCTGAAAGGCATAACAAAAGCAGACAATTACCTATTTACGTTAAACGAAAACCAGACAAGAAATAATGGATGGAAACTAGAACTGAAGAGATACAACACATCCCATTGTGGGAACTTCTTTACATACAAGATATGGGACACGTGGAATAAACTGCCACCAGAAGTTGTAAACAACAACAGTGTGAAAGAGTTTAAAAGAAAGCTAGACAAAATTATTAGGACACTAAATGCACAGTAAAACCTGCTCCTACAGATAAGTGAGCGCACGATGTCTCCTTGGATGGACTAACAAGTCTTTGAGACATCCTAATCCTTGTAACTCCTTTTAACTCTCTCTCTCTCTCTCTCTCTCTCTCTCTCTCTCTCTCTCTCTCTCTCTCCATTATCATTACACAAAAATATTCGTAATTTCATAACGGGTAATTATAATCACTTAATAGCATTTTGAGTACTGGTGTTTTTTTATTGATAAAATTTATTCGTTTATTGTTCATATTATGAGAATTCATCAATTTATTTATTTATTTTTTTTAATTAAAAGCAGGACGTTAAAGGAAAAGGATCTTTATTAGACGCAATACATGGCAACGGGCGTTCCTCGCTTCTTTATATATATTAAGTGTAAGAATTGCAGCAGATGGTAAGAGAGAGAGAGAAAGAGAGAGAGAGCTATGTTATTGGTCAGCCAGAACACTAGGAGTGAGAGAGAGAGACAGAGACAGAGAGAGAGAGAGACAGAGAGCTGAGCTACATTATCGGCCAACCAGAAAACTGATTTATAATGAATCAGGCAAACTTTTTCGACCCATGAATTTTTATTATTTAGGACGGAGTAGAAGTTTAGCAACCCCTTCCCTCCTCCTCCTCCTCCTCCTCCTACTCCTCCTCCTTCTCCTCCTCCTCCTCCTCCTCCTCCTCCCCTTTGTAGTTACTAGCAAAATCCCAAATTTCTTTCGAGTCCTGTGGAGTCTCGTGTACTGCTCTGTGACATCCCCTTGTGTTCCCTATGTTGCTGACAATTGAATTCCAGTCATTTTAAAGTCTCTTTGTTTTGGGTTCCCATCCAAGGGGGGTTATTGCCCCCTTTCCCCCCTCCCTCCCCCCCTCCCTCTTATCCCGGATCCAAGGGGTCATTCCATCCCCTGCGCACACACACACTCGCACCTCTTTTGTCCCAGATTTTTGGCAAGATATTGCCACGCAGATGTGGTCTGCTGTGACTGCTGCCCTGGGCAGGGGGTTGCTGGGGAGGGGGGGGGAAGGGTGGGAGGGGGTTATAGGTAGCTAGATGTTTTGTTGAGGCATTTGATACGTCAGTTTGACCTTTGCTGATTTCCAGAGAAAAACTTTTTTTTTTCATTTTGGTTTAATGAATAAAACATTATGCACTACCTTATTTATGATAATTTGATAATGGCAGTATGTTTTTTTTGTCGAATCTTTATAGAATAAGATAAAAATGGTGAGATATATGAGATATGAGATCTCAATACTTTTAATAAAAAGAAAATTGTATTTGCCAACAACGTCTCATAGAGAATGAGGAATAAAACACGGTGAGCCAGGAATGTATATAAAAATTTTGATGAAAATAAGAGTGATGATAGCAGGGTCGGTAGGGGAAGAGTCGCGTGACTTTGGAACAAGATAGTCGGTTAGAATCAAGAAGTTCTTATGAAAAAGTAAAGACAAATGACGGAAGTGTTGGTAGGTGAAGAACAGTGGGGTTGTAGACGTGGAGGGAAAGAATATGGAGCAAACTCGAGTTCCAGGAAGAAATAGAGTAGATTGAAGATAGAGGCGGATGATGCAATCGTTGTCACGGCGTTTAACGTGCTGATGAGCTGCGTGAGCTATCTGTGCGGTTTAACTGCGTAAATGACACTTTAATGATTCATCAATAGTAGAGTTAATGTGACAGTGATCGTTGTCTTGCATTAAAATGATTTTTCAGTATTA
This sequence comes from Macrobrachium nipponense, assembly GCF_015104395.2. Lineage (NCBI taxonomy): Eukaryota > Metazoa > Arthropoda > Malacostraca > Decapoda > Palaemonidae > Macrobrachium > Macrobrachium nipponense. The sequence goes on from NC_061098.1 coordinate 6,318,378, forward strand.
GGTTTAAATGGTTAATATTTCCTTGTTTCCAGAACATTAAATATTTCGACTATTCATAATTTGTACTAAATACACGCCTTTCCCTGGAAATACTCCGTAGGGGGGTAGTGCCGTCAGTGTTCCTCACAAAGTGCACTGTAGGCATTACTTTAGGTTCTTTTTACCGTACCTCCGTTCCTATTCTCTTTCTTCCATCTGGCTATCCACCCTCTCCTGAAAATGGTTTTATAGTGACCTGAGAGGTTTTCCTTCTTTCTGTTACACCTGCTAAACCTTTTTGCTCTTAATTTCCGCTTCAGCGCTCAATGACCTCACAGGTCCCAGCGCTTGGCCTTTTGGCCTGAATTCTATATTCCATTCCATTCGAGGGAAATAGTCCTCTTCGCCTGGATTGGCAGATGTAATACGAAGCCGACGTGTGTAATTACACCAGAATTACATCTTGGGGGAAAATGGCGTTGAAGCTGAGGTTGACTATAGAATTATTATAACCGCGTCGTTGGATATATTGAGGTTCTATTTAAGCTTGGCACTGCTTTTAAGTAGGCTGGAAATCGAGCTTAAATTCGTCTGTCAAAAATAGTGGAGGCTTTTCATACCTGCAACAGTTAGATTTTTACTTTGTTTATTCAGTTGATTTGTTTATTAGATTCAACTTGGATGTTCAGATTTTAATGATAAGAAATTTAAACACTGCAGGTGTACAGAAAAAAGTAAAAGAAAATTACAAAGAATATTAAGGTAAAATATGTTTTCATATTTTACCACAGTATTCTTTGTTAGTTTTTAGGTTTTATATTTTTTGTACACCTGCAGTGTTTAAATTGTTAATCTATGAAACTAACATCAAAATCTGAACATCCAGGTCGAATCTAAGAGACAAATCAAATGAATTAAAGCTCTGGTGTTCATAGACTTCTAGAAAGTGACGCCAGATACTTTCTAAAAGTCTATGAACACCAGAACTTTAAGTCAGATGGTGAATATTCTCATCACAGCTCACCGAGATATTTTAGTGATATTAGATATTGGTGAGACACTATTTATGAAAGAAAGAGCAAGGATGGGGGGGGGGGGGGGTGGAGTCAATGCAAATCATTAATTTAATTTACAAATTGAAACGTCGCGCGTTTCAATTTATGATCCCCCTGCAGAAATACATTACGAGTAAATACATTAAATACATTAGCTTTCCGGAATGAATTCCGTATTCGACGCGTGTCATCGAGTTCCTGTTATATAAAAAAAAAAAGAGGAAAAACGCAAGTCTCTTTCGTTGGCTGTCAGCCGTTGATGAAGGACGGTATAGCAGATAATTGATCCATTAAGAGAATAAGAAAGAAAGGAGAAGCGGTGGAACTAGGAGGAGAAGAAGAAGAAGAAGTGAGAGAGAGCCAAAGAGACGAAGAAACGTTGTCGTCGTCGGAGAGCGACGGAAAAGCAACATCTGGCAACCGCGCGGCTCGGATGCTGGTGGTGGTGGTGGTGGTGGTGGTGATGCTGAACTTTGGTGGGATGTTTTCCGTGTCCACACTCAGTGTTGGATCTCCGTTTGACGTGGAAGGAAGCCTCGTCTCTTTTCTCTCCGCTGCTGCATTTCTCCTCCTACTGTTGCCTCCTCCAGCTACCGCCGCCGCCGCCGCTGCTGCTGCTGCTGCTGTTGCTGCTGCCGCTGCTGTTTTCGCTGCTGTACTGCTGCTGTCGCAGTCGCCCTCGCAGCTGCTGTTATCCGGACGCACGTGTGTTTTAGCAGCGAGAAACGTCTTGTGTCATCTGTCATCGTCAGCTGATTGATTGCGTTGCGATAATCAAAACACTGACCATTTTTTTTAAATGTGATATTTTGTATTAAGAAATTAATACAAAACTAGAATTTGAAAAAACAAAGATAATCAAAATGAAGCGATGAATAAAAGAGGCGAAATGGAGTCGAGATGTTGTTGATTGACAGATTCGTGGAAATCAAAGTTAAGAGATAACTTGACGAAGATAAAAACAATCTTAAAGAAATAAAGAAAAGAACAAAATACAGAAAAAAAAAATTAAATCAATAATTAAAGCCAAATACTGAAAAAAAAAGTGGACGACCACAAATAAATAAAAAATACCAAGAGTTACAAAAATAAAAATGTAAATAAAAAAAAAAGCTGAATATCAAAATCTAACTTTAAAAAAAATTAAAAGAATAAGCTCAAGTTTAATCGAGGGGGTTCCCAGCAAAGTACCACAAGATACCCCCATCGGAGATTCCCTTTAAAGCAACAGACAGACAGACAGACAGGCAGGTACCCACAGAGAGAGAAAGAGAAAGAGAGAGAGAGAGAGGAACAGATACCCGCAGCAAACATGTGGTGGTTACACGGATCTGAGGCGGGGTTCTATCCCTCCGTCAGGCGGCCCTCCTACGGGAGGAAGGCGCCCCCGCCCTTCCTCCACAAGACTCACTTCTTCGGACCGCCAAGGGCATTCCCCGGAGCCCTCTCCGAGGGCCTTTCCGGCATGGCCCTCGACGGGCACTTCAGGAAGCGGTATTGGCAAGGTAGGCTTCGTCAGGAGGTTCAATTTTGTGTTGATTGAAACGTTCTCAAGATTATT
>NC_061098.1:6328472-6400695 GCF_015104395.2 Macrobrachium nipponense
ACTCTGGATGACATCAAAGAGCATATGAAGCATAATTAAATTATGTGTTTTGGGTTAGAATTCACGGTATATTCAGTGTGTTATAGATCTCTCTCTCTCTCTCTCTCTCTCTCTCTCTCTCTCTCTCTCTCTCTCTCTCTCTCTCTCTCACCAGTCTTTGAGTATTATCTCGATGATTGTGTGCATTGTGTCATTCTTTTGTTATCTCAGAAATATTTCTTCTCTTATTTGAACTTTAAATTTTATCGAAGTCTAAGGCCCATTTAAAGTTAGCTTTTACAATGTTAAATTTAATACTGTTTAAGACCTTAGTGGGGGTGATCTATAATTGTTATTTAGAACAAACCTGCATATCCATTTCTGTTATTAATAGCACATTCCAGCTACATCGCAAAAGACAATAATATCAACGGGAGGTCGAAGGGTCGTTTGTACACTCTGCGGACATCACTAACCATGTTTCACTTACATATGGCCGTTAAGGGCCTTTTTGATTTTCGGGTTTATTTTTTTATATTTATTTTTTTAGACACTTATTATGACTATATTTCCACATTTACCAGCTAAATTACGCGTCATAGCACATAATATTGTCGTAGTGTCTTAAAATTAATTTGGAATAATTGCTCAAATCCACTAGTAAGGAGTTTTTCCCGTCAATGAATTTTCGCTTAATTACTCAGCCAATTATAGCCGGTCATTTCTCTATCATTATCATTAATTTCTTTCATTTACTCTCAGCCATTAGTTTATTCATTTACCCGGAATCTTCACAACTTTTATTGTCTCATTGTTGAGTATTTTTTTTACACAGAACTCACCATCATCAGTTTTATAGTCTCGTCTATGAGTCTGCACCTTCCACTTGAATGTTTCATGGGCGTGGGAGTAGTCCTCTATTTTTTGGGCCGTTTGTACTTCACTTATTTATTGCACCAAATGCATCACGCATAGTTTTCAATTGGAAGAGATATCCGATGCTGTTACAAATTTCATCTACAGGTTTGGAAACACACACATTATGTATTATATATATTTTATATGTAGCTTTCTATGTGTGTATGTGTATACTTATGAATGTATATATATATATATATATAGATATATATATATAGATATATATAGTATACATATATATATAAATATATATATATATATAGATAGTATATATATATATAGATATATATATATGATTATACATATATATATATATATATATATATATATATATATATAGATATATATATATATATATATATATATATATATATATATATATATAGACATACATACTTACACACACACATATACATATATATATAATATATATAATATATATATATAAATACATACTACGCACACACACACACACACACATATATATATATATATATATATATATATATATATAGTATATATACATATGAATATATTATATATATATATATATATTTAGTATATTATATTATATATATATATATATAATAGATATATATATATATATATGTGTGTGGTGTGTGTGTGTGTTTGTGTGTGTGTAAAACAGACACTGAAAGCTATATGCTTTAATTAAAAGACATGGTCGCCAAGCTGAAAATGTTGATAGGAGAAAGCACTGTAACTGTTTCATACTTTTGAGTGGCGGCTGCATTCGTCCACGAACATGTTTCCCAAAACGAATACAACAATCACTAAGATAAATTTTAACAACCATATCAATCTTCAAAAAGATATACAACCCAATCGGCGACAAACTAACACTGAAATTAGTAACACACACACACACACACACACACAAACAACCTAAACGTCCTCCTATCTCACTAATTAATTAATATAACGATTTACACATCAAACTGCACTGCCGCCAACGTGACATCCAGCAGTCGGCTCAGGAATCACCAGTCATCCCTTTGACATGTGGCTGGGGGTCTCTTGACAGCTCAAGGGTGCCACAGTTGGCAAACTTTGCTGATAATGTCACTGCCAGGAGAGCTGGCCATTCAGTCGTCAAACTGGGACCATAGACCTCAGGTTTATATCGGTCTGTCTAAAGCTCCTGTGGACATGGCGGCAGATTTGGAAAACTAACCTCTAATGGCCTTGTCTGCTTGTCCGTCCGCGCCTTTTCTCTCTCCGCCCTCAGATCTTAAAAACTGCTGAGGCTAGAGGGTTGCAAATTGGCATGTTGATTATCCACCCTCATATCATTAAACATACCAAATTCCAGCCCTCTAACCTTAGCAGTTTTTTTCATTTTATTTTATTTAACGCTAAGTTGGCCATAATCGTATTTCTTGAAGTGATATAGCTCAGGTCACCACCGGGCCGTGTATTTATACTATTATATATATATAATAAGTATCTATATATATATATAGTATATATATATTTATTATTATATACTACATAATATATATTATATATATATTTTGTATACAGATTTTGGTAACAAGTTCTGCGCTCAACAACCCACAAGATATTTCAATGGCTCGCGGATCTCTTGGGTTATTAAGGAATTTTCTTGTTTAAGATACGTTTTTAAACCAAAGTTTTCAAAACTTGCCATTTTGAAAAAGTATTGGGGACAAACCAACCATTAAATAGAAGGACTTATTGCCTAGATAACTTAATATTCTAAAACAATTCCAATCAATTCTACCTGAGTAAATTTATTTTCACGATATAACTATATTTAAAAAAAACCTATTCAAACGAAAAAGTATAATCAATTTCGTTTTGTAATGTAATATTCGTTCTTCTCCAAAATATTGTGCAGCAAGAGGGAACGGTAATTCAACTATGTTAATATATTAGTATATATTAATACATATATATATATATATATATATTATATATTGTATATATAATAAATTATATCATATATTATTATATTATATATATATTATAATATAATTATAATATATAATTTATGTTAATATATTATATATTTATAATTATCTGTATATTATTATATATTACATATTATATTATATTATATAATATATAATATATATATGTATATATATATACATATATATTATATATATATATATATATATATAATAGTATGTATACTATATATACATATATACACATGTGAATTACCGTTCCCTCTCTGCAATATTTTGGAGAACGATATCATTACAAAACGAATGATTACTTTTTGTAGGTTTTTATAGTTATCGTGAAATAACTTACTCGGTAGAATTGGATTATTGTGAGATTAGTTCTGGCAATAAGTCTTTATGGTTTGTCCCCAATACTTTTTCAAAATGGCAAGTTTGAAACTATAATCTTTTTACAGGGTACGAATGCACACTTTTTATGTCAAGAGGAAATTGTGCTGAAACTAATTTTAAAAACATTTAATGGAAATTTCGCAGAACTACTTGAAAGCCTCACAGCAAAAAAAAAAAATCCTTTTATCCGCGTCAAAATTCATAAAGTAAAACGACAGTTTCACTGCGAAACAAAATACAGATAAAAGGAAATCGCCGGTTAGGTGTATAGCTTTTAGTGTCGAACTCAGTGGCCCATAAAATACATGTATTCGGGGACGCCAGGGTAATACGCTGTTCTAATAAATATATATTGTTTCTTTTACATGCGAGCGTCGGCTGTTACGTTCGAGGATATATCTATTTCATGGCCATAGGGAACGTCTCGAATTTCATGGCTTTACTGTATGAACGGGACAATTTTATCTGTTATTTACGTCATCTTGAGATGAGAATATTAGTACCTTAATTAAATTGGGGGGGTTGGGGGGTTGGGGGGGGGGGGGGGGAAGAAAATAAAATGCAGTTGAGATATGAGTGATTTTAAAGATAATTAAACTTAAAATTCTACCAAGGAAACTGTTCCATCCACGAGTATTAAAACCCGACAAGTAATCAGTCGCCTCTTGATTATATTGTAGTTCAAAATGCTGTCTGGAATATTGGCAGTAAAAAAGGTGGGTTTATGATGGTATACGTAAAAAAAAAAAAAAAAAAATTTAGGCTGCTGTAAGAATGTGTCATGCTGGTAATTATATTTTAAGAATATATTCACGTTCCAGAATTCGTCTGCCTTCCAGAGACATGTATGTTGGGTGGGGGGGGGGGGTTTTCATTTCTGGTGTTTCATATGTAAGCTATATTCAGCGTTCAGAATTCGTCTCCTTCCAGGACGTGCAAGTGTTATGCTGTGGTGTTATATGTAAGAATATATTCACGTTCCAGAATTCGTCTCCCTTCCAGAGACGTGCAAGTGTTATGCTGGTGGTGTTTATATGTAAGAATATATTCACGTTCCAGAATTCGTCTCCCTTCCAGAGACGTGCAAGTGTTATGCTGGTGGTGTTTATATGTAAGAATATATTCACGTTCCAGAATTCGACGCCCTTCCAGAGACGTGCAAGTGTTATGCTGGTGGTGTTCATAGTAAGAATATTCACGTTCCAGAATTCGTCTCCCTTTCCAGAGACGTTGGCAAGTGTTATGCTGGTGGTGTTTATATTTAAGAATATATTCCACTTTCCAGAATTCATCCTCCCTTCCAGAGACGGCCAAGGTGTTATGCTGGTGGTGTTTATTGTAAGATATTTCACGTTCCAGAATTCGTCTCCCTTCCAGAGGACGTGCAGGTGTTATTGCGGTGGTGTTTATATGTAAGAATATATTCAACGCAGAATTCGTCGCCCTTCCAGAGACGTGCAAGTGTTTATCTGTGGTGTTTTATATTTAAATATATTCACGTTCCAGAATTCGTCTCCCTTCCAGGAAGAACGAATTTGCAAGGTGGTTAGTTTGGAATTTTTAAATATTGTAAGAATATATTCGGGGTTCCAGAATTCGTCTCCCTTCCAGAACGTGCAAGTGTTATGCGGGTGGTGTTTTATATGTAAGAATATATTCAGGTTCCAGAATTCGTCTCCCTTCCAGAGACGTGCAAGTGTTATGCTGGTGGTGTTTATATGTAAGAATATATTCAGGTTCCAGAATTCGTCTCCCTTCCAGAGACGTGCAAGTGTTATGCTGGTGGTGTTTATATGTAAGAATATATTCACGTTCCAGGAATTCCGACGCCTTCCTGGCAGATGTGTTCTTTGATTCCGCTGGTTTTTGTTTAAATGAATATGTTTATAAGAATATATTCACGTTCCAGAATTCGTCTTCTTCTAGAGACCTCACCTGTGCGTTACGGCTCTTTCATGTGTGTGTGTGTGTGTGTGTGTGTGTCACCTCTCCTCTCTTTGGCCCGAGTAGAAACGTGACAATTAAAGGCACGTCAACACAGCCTCAGAATCTCATCTCCTTCTTCCTGGTCATTTAGCCTCCTTGGGACAAGGGACGCGGTCTCTTGTGCTTCCTCTTCAAACAATGCAATGCGGATACTGCAAGCACAACTCCTTGACTTCCTGGAGGAGGAGGAGGAGGAGGAGGAGGTCTCCCTTGACCCTCCTCCTCCTCCTCACTACTCACTCACAGACCTCTTCCTCCTTCAGGTTGTTCAACATGGCTCATTCAAACCCACTTCGAGGACAATTGCTGATCCTTCAAGGGATGGCTCTTGACTTTCTCTCTCTCTCTCTCTCTTTCCTTCTCTCTCTCTCTCTTCTCTCGTCCTCTAACGATTTCGAGTCATGAGGTCTTCCCTTTTTCCGCTTTGTTTAGTTTTGTCTATCTTTTTAGAATTTACTTTTTTTTCTTACCTACTCGGTTCAGGCATGAGATGTTGTGCATTTTTTAAAGATTTTTCCAGTCCCAGTTATTGATAATTTGATGGTGTCATGTATGAGTTTGTGCTATGTAATGTTTAATTGATGTGGGAATCGTGAAAAAATTTTACTTAAGAATAACCTTTGTGAACTGGTGAAATAATTTTACTTAAGAATAACTTATTTGAACTAGCAAGTTTGATGATTGGAAATCCACGGGAAAATAAGTATTCTGTTTTCGTAATATACATTCTGCTTGTAATTCATTGATAGCCACAAAAAATGACTATATCAACAATTACCTGTATTGGTAAAAGGCACAATGCTTAACGTTCCATATTGTTTTAGTGGAATGCTATTAGATTTTTAAAACTGGGTAATTCAGAAAATGAAAATATAAAAGAGAAAATAATTGACAAATGTCGCGCTTTTAAAGACGTGTTATGTATCGTGTGTCTTGGATTAAGGTGGTGGGTAACATATACATATAAATATCTAAGAATCAACAATAACGCTATTAATATCGTCAATATAAAAATAATCAATGAGAAATGAAGATAATGGGAAAATCTATCAATTGAGGAAGAAAAATTAAAATATGTAAATAAATTTGAAAGATTTGATTAAAGTTTGAAAATGCTAAGGCAAGTCTTTGGCGGCCATCATTGGATACTGTAGTTTAGAAGTGAAATACAAAATGTTCCGTGTTTTATCGATCAGCTGATTCCTGTCAAAACAGCCCGTTTTTATATTGACAGATCCTCCAAATTAAAACAGGTTGCTGATCGGGACAGCATTCATAAGCAAATGTCAACACAAATTTTACTGAATATATCGGAACGTTCATTAACATATTACAAACTGAAAGTAATTTCCTTTGAAAACTAAAACGTTACTGTATGCTTTGTGATTTGAAATTTGAATGTGATTCGTTTCAAATTTAAATGTGATTTGGATAATGCCTGGTTCTGTGTTTCGTGCATTGAATAGATATTTGAAAGTCACGATTCGCCAACGGATAATGTTATTTGATATCTTGCTGCTGATTATTAAATAGCTTTATCAGTCTGTTGTGTTTACAGCATCAGATATCCGTCGTTCCTATATATTATCGTCCTATTATGAAATAGATGCTTGAATTTTGTATTCGCCTCCGTAGGGGGTAGTGCCGTCAGTGCTCCTCATGCTGTGCACTGTAGGCATTACTTAAGGTTCTTTGCAGTGTGCCTTCGGCCCCTAGCTGCAACCACTTTCGTTCTTTTACTGTACCTCCTTTCATGTTCTTTTTCTTCATCTAACTTTCCACCCTCTCCTAACACTTGATTATAGTGCAACTGGTTTGAGGTTTTCCTCCTGTTACACCTTTAAAATCTTTTACTGTCAATTTCCATTTCAGCGCTGATAGAACTCATAGGTCCCAGCGCTTGGCCTTTGGCCCAAATTTTATATTGAACTCAACTCAATTTTGTATTCGCGTTTGGTTTCGTTGTTAGTTGGTTTGTGTAGAATATTTTTCTCATCGACTCTTTATGAACACTCAAAAAAATATGAATGTGACATTTAATTTTGTTTATTTTATTACATTGTTCTCTTTAGTTATTTTTGCTATTTTATTTTTTATTATATACTTGCGGTAGTATATTTAATCTCGTTTCAAGGTATTAAGACCTACTTCCTGACAGAATAAGATGTAGCATAATGGGTAGAAATGTGATAAATCTGTTGATAACACTTACAGAATTGTACCAGCTAAATATAACGACTATAATATATATATATATATATATATATATTATATATATATATATATATATATATATATATATACATATGTGTGTGTGTGTGTATGTTATTTGTCCAACCTGTATTGTGAATATGTATTGTGAACATGGTTTTGTTTACCAAAGTTCTGAACAGCTGTCACCTATAATTCTTTAATTGTCTTGTCCTTGTATCTGAGATATATATCTTAAAACTTTAATCGCCACCCATTGTTTATGTCTTGTTGGGAAGGTTTCTCTCTTCCAGGTGTGTCGGATTTTAGGTACTAACTCTCTTTATAATTCCTATCTGTCAGTTATACGAATCTTCTGTTTTGTCTTTTGTCCCATGTATGTCAGTTCTGCTCAGTAAAGGACGTGGAAACGTCGAAAGGTCTCGCAGTTACTCATGTTCGTTTATTTTTCCTTCGTGGCATATATCTTTATTTATATATATATATCTATATATATATATATATATATATATATATATATATATATATATATATATATATATATATGTGTGTGTGTGTGTGTGTGTGTGTGTGTGTTGTGTGTTTTTTTATTTTTTTAGTGTTTATATACAGTATATATTAAGTAGTTGAAGGAGCCAAAAGTGGGGACATGAAATTTGGCCAATTCATAAGTGGTGGTATCATTCTTAATCCCACTTATAGCTCCTTTAACTACTAATGAGTATAGCATAAAAAATTCAGAAAATTTAAAAGACAGTATATATTATATATATTGAATATACATATACTATATAAGATATTTATTTATATATATATATATATATATAGATATTGTATATGTATATATAAGAAATATATTTATATATATATATATTTATATATATATGTATATGTATGATGTATGTATATGTGCACACAGATGACCCGGTGAAAAAAAAAAAAAAATGCAAATTCAGTACTAGGCCTTGTTAATTAAAATGACCCGTGCAATATATTTATTACCCTGTCCAGTCACCGTTTGTTGCGAGTATTTATTCAGGGTTTAATAATGGGTTATTACATTAAATTTTATTGGGATTTCATTCAGAGGCCTCCTTTATGACGTCTGTTTATTCATGGTACAGTGTTGTTTGGACGTGTGTTTCATTATTTGCTCACATTCGTGGCTCTGGTCTCTCGTGGTCGTGGGTGCTTGAGTATGTTACATATATATATATATATATATTATATATATATATATATATATATACTATATATATATATATATAGAGAGAGAGAGAGAAGAGAGAGAGAGAGAGAGAGAGAGAGAGAGACTCCCCCCCTACAAGCACCCAGCTTTCTCGCGTTCATCCGCGCACCCATATGTTTACGTTCACATAAATGCATCATCATCCGCAGTGCATATAAGAGCCCATTACAATAGCCACGACTAACCATCGTCGTCGTCGTCGTTATATATCTCACGACCCCGTCAAAATACCGGTTGCGGATTTATGCCGTATGAGGAACGGAGGCCCTTCATCGTGAACACCAGCTAAAGGATTCGCCTCCCTACCATCTTTCATGCCCCACAGGGCAACTGCCCCGGCAACAATGGCAACCACAAAACGCTGCCCCCCATAAATTCGGGGCCGTGAGTTAAGAGATCCAATATAAGCCTGACGACATGGCCTGCAGTCGGAAGGAGAGAGAGAGAGAGAGAGAGAGAGAAGAGAGAGAGAGAGAGAGACCTTACCTTACCTTACAGACCTTACATCTTGTTCGGGTTGCCCCAGGTCCCTCAGTGTGAGGCACCTTTAATGTCTACCAGAGAGTTGCTAGTACATCTTCCGGTATATTTTGCATCTTCCAATCTTGAGTGGTCTGGGATGCAGCTTAGATATTTGTCGAGCTTATTCTTAAACACATCTACGCTCACTCCTGATATATTCCTCAGATGAGCTGGCAACGCATTGAATAGACGCTGCATTGTCGATGCTGGTGCGTAGTGGATTAATGTCCTGTGCGCTTTCCCTATTTTTCCTGGTATAGTTTTGGGCACTATTAATCTACCTCTGCTTGCTCTTTCTGATATCTTTAGCTCCATGATGTTTTCGGCTATTCCTTCTATCTGTTTCCATGCCTGAATTATCATGCAGCGTTCTCTTCTCCTTTCTAGACTTTCTCCTCTCCTTTCTAATTTTAAGGATTGTAGTCTTTCCCAGTAGTCAAGATCCTTAACTTCTTCTATTCTAGCTGTAAAAGACCTTTGTATACTCTCTATTTGTGCAATATCCTTTTGATAGTGTGGGTAACATATCATATTGCAATATTCAAGTGGACTACGAACATACGTTTAATAAAGCATAATCATGTGTTCAGCTTTTCTTGTTTTGAAGTGCCGTAACAACATTCCCATTTTTGCTTTACATTTTGCCAATAGAATTGCTATTTGATCATTGCATAACATGTTCCTATTCATCATCACACCAAGGTCTTTAACTGCTTCCTTATTTGTGATTGTCTCATTATTTGGTCCCCTATATGCATATAGCTTTCCTTCTCTGTCTCCATAATTTATTGATTCAAATTTATCAGAGTTAAATACCATCCTATTTACCTCTGCCCAATCATATACTTTGTTAAGGTCTCTTTGTAGGGCGTTCCTATCTTCATCACAAGTAATTTCTCTACTTATTCTTGTGTCATCGGCGAAACTACTCACTACCGAGTCCTTAACATTACTGTCTATGTCTGCAATCATAATAACAAACAGTAATGCAGCTATCACCGTACCTTGTGGCACACCGGATATTACCTTAGCTTCATCCGATTTCTCATCGTTTGCAATAACTATCTGTTTTCTGTTGTGTAAAAATTCTTTTAACCATCTTCCTACTATATCCACTATGTTATGTTTTCTAATTTTCTTCGCTAATATATTATGGTCTACCTTGTCAAAAGCTTTTGCAAAGTCAAGATAAACCACATCTGTTTCATTTCCGCTTTTCATATTTTTGAATATGTTCTCACGGTGGACTAACAGTTGGGTTTGTGTACTTTTTCCGGGTACGAAACCATATTGTCCTTATCATTAAAACAAATTATTTTTTATAATTTAAATAAAATTGTTTCATAATATTTTTCTTCATTACCCTTTCGTACACTTTCATAATATGTGATGTTAGACTCACAGGCCTATAATTACTTGCCTCTAGTCTTGATCTACTTTTGAAAGTAGGGGTAATATATGCTAATTTGTGCTCATCATAAATCTTGCCTGTATCTACACTTTGTCTTAATAATATTGCAAGTGGCTTTGCGATAGAATGAACTACTTTCTTCAAGAAAACTGCAGGGACACCATCAGGCCCTGCTGCAGCTCTAATTTTAATTTCATTAATAGCCTGCACAATATCAGCTTCATTAATATATATGTCTGCTAAATATTCACTATTTTCGTCCCTTACTTCTATATCATTATCTTCATTATCAATTCTTGGGGTGAATTCTCTCTTATATCGTTCTGCCAATATGTTGCATATTTCGTTTTTTTCATTTGTTAATCTCCCTTCAATTCTTAGAGGGCCTATTTCTATTCTTCTTTTATTCATCTTTTTCGCGTATGAGTATAATAGTTTGGGGTTTTGCTTGATATTTACTAGGGTTTTTTCTTCCAAGTCTTGTTTTTCATTTTCTTTTGATTGTATAATCTTTTGTTCTGCATTTTCTATCTTACTTTTTAGTTCTATAACTTTCCATGCATTTTTTTCTTTTGCAAGACCATTTTTCCACTTTCTGATTTTCTGGAACAGGATCCTTCTGTCTCTTGGTATGCATGACTGATGTTTACTTTTCTTCTTCAGTATATATTTATCCACTATTTTCTCTAATATTTTATATAATATCTCCGTATTTACCTTTATATCATCACTTACGAAAATGTTATCCTAATCTTTGTTTAATTCTTCATTTATTTTTGACCATTTTATACTTTTACTGTAGAAGTTGTATTTTCCATATCCTTCCCACTTGTTCTTTTCTTGCTTATCTCTGTTTTCACTTGCTTTGGAATGGACTGTTAATTCTATGACATTATGGTCTGAAATACTCGCATTATAAACTATTATTACTTTAACCTAAACCACTCACTATAGGACACGTTCATGAAGAGACAATGAAGCATCATGCAAATGCTTGCGTATACCGGCAGTAATGAACAAGCTATTTTCTCGAAAAATTGACAAGTGGGTTGCAGATTGCGGTTTGATGGCGTCTCTTCAAGGCTGGGTAACGTTGTTGGAGATCAAAGAGGGGATCATCTCTCTCTCTCTCTCTCTCTCTCTCTCTCTCTCTCTCTCTGGAAGGGTGCACTAAAGCTTTAAAAAAAGCGCTGGGGATTTGGGAAACATTTTTCATGATTCTGATTATATTTCAGAAAGTGATAAAGTTAAAACGATGGTATCCCTATGCCTTTTAAATTGAGGTATTATTATTATTATTATTATTATTATTATTATTATTATTATTATTATTATTATTATTATTATTATTATTATTATTATTCAGAAGATAAACTTATAGGGGCCATTGACCTGAAATTGAGGCTTCCAAATATTATGGTGTTTAAACTGAATATTGACAAGTTTCAAAACCCTCCCTTAAGAAAGGAATGAGAATCAGTTAATAAAAATACAAAATTATTGTAATTACTCAAGAATCAGGAAAATTGTTCGTTTGGAGTCGCTTCCAGTGCTGCCAGTGCACCACTTTTGGTGAACTGTATGCATCATACAAAATTTGTAGCCTTTTGATTTATTTCCTGTCAATCTTTCTGTCAAACCTCTTTGCTTCTTGGTGCAATTTTGATTTTTCTTTCAGTTCCACCCTCTGGTCTTTAGCTTTTGGATCTCTTTACTTTGCTGTCCAACCGCTCTAACTCCCTCTTTCCGCTGTCTTAAGCGCCGAATGACCGGAAGTCCCCCAGCACTTGGCTTGACAGCGTAAATCTTATCAATCAAATTGTAGACGAAAATGTAGATAGCTACGTAGAACCAGTCACCCGAATAAATGTGATGAAAACATTGAAATGTGGATATATTTGACCGTAGACGTTTGTTGACAGTTATAGGTATAATTTATTTTCAATTTCCGCTGGCCAGGAAACATTAACGGCAATAAAAATGTTAATTGATTTAATTTCCGGGTACATTAACAGTTTTAGTAGCTGGCATTATAAATTCGATCATTGGGGACAGGAAAAGCGTTTGGGGAGGATTTATAGGAATTTTTCCATCGTGTTGATGAAATAAAAAAAGTAATTGTCCTTTCGTGCAATTTGAATCGTGATAATTGGTCGCGTTGTCTGAATTTAAATTTGCCACGGGGCGTAAATTATTAGGATTTATTCTTTTTTATGAAGAAAATAATGAATTGTTATAATTGAATAGTTTATTTTCATATCGCAGCTTAATTTGTCATCTCTCCTACCTACAGATTTCTTTAAAAAAAAATTTATTCAGTTTTGGGATAGTAATGTTTTTTTTTTTTTTTTTTTTTTTCTGAGTAAAAAATTCATACGAATGAGTGGGCCTTCGGTTGGCTAATAATATGTTTGATAATTCCTAAAGCATAATTCCTAATCTCCCCATAGGGTGCTAGTGACGTCAGTACACCTCTCGCTGTGCTCTGTAGGCATTACTTAATATTCTCTTTCTTCCATCTTACTGTCCACTCTCTCCTAGCAATTGGTTCGGGGTTCAACTGCGAGGTTCTCCTCCTTTCAAACCTTTTTCACGCTCAATTTCCCTTTCAGCGCTGAATGCCCTCATAGGACCCAGCGCTTGGCTTGTGGCCTAAATTTTCACCTATTCCATACATTTCAGAATCTCGCTTCCGAATGTGGAGGCTGGATAGACAAGTTGCTAGATTTTGTAATCCGTCGGAGTCACGGGATTAAATGATAATCCAGGGTCTCGAATCCTGGATTGTTATGGGAATTACTAAAACAAACAGAAGCAGAGACGGAATTTCTAACTGCCCAATCCCCTTTCTCACATCGCAAATGGCAGAGGAATGCAACGGCTTATGGAGGCTTTCTACCCTACCACTCAGCTATCCAGATAGCAAGTTCCCGAGGTGTATACTGGTATATTTTATTTATTTATTTATTTGTCTTGTCATCCCCTTAAGTTAGGTTAGGTTAGGTTGGGTTAGGTTAGGTTAGGTTAATTCAGAGGCGTGTCTCCTGATGTATACTAGTATTGCACAAGTTCCCGTTTTTATTTTATTTTTATTTTATTTTATTTATTTTTTCTCTTTTTTTGCCATCCACTTAGGTTAGGTTGTTAGGTTAATTCAGAGGCGTGTCTCCTGTTGTATACTAGTATTGCACCAGTTCCCGTTTCTATTTTATTTTTATTTTATTTTATTTCTTTTTTCTCTTTTTTTTGCCATCCACTTAGGTTAGGGTAGGTTAATTCAGAGGCGTGTCCCAAACGTAATTTTGGTGTGTGGGAAACGTAATTAGATTGTTTTTCAGACTTTTTTTTATTTTTTTGGCCACCCCTTTACGTTAGGTTAGGTTAGGTCAGATTAGGTTAATTCAGAGGCTTGTGCCCTGATGTATACTGGTATTGCACCAGCTCTCGTTTTTATTTTATTTTATTTTATTTATTTATTTATTTTTTTTGCCATCTCCTTAGGTTAGGTTAGGTTGGGTTGGGTTAGGGTAGATTATTTCAGAGACGTTGTACCTTTGTAATTTTGGTGTGGAAAACATAATGAGATCATTTTCAAGACGATTCTATGGATAGTTTTCAAGATATGGCGTCCCGCTTTTTTCAGAGAAGGTTCGGTACTCGGTTGCAGGTCAGGAATATTCATCCCGTCAGAGATGGACTGATTAAGATCAACACTTCAGAACCTGAATTGGACGTGAATATACAGAGCAGAGTTGAAATTAACTTACATTTCTTTTGATGGTCGAATGGTTTTGGTCACTGTCACCCTACTTCATGCCCCAAAAAACAGGGGTTCGAATCCTGGTTTATAGAGGGAGCTTTTGGTGGGAGTTATTCTTTAAGGTAAAAGAAATTCGATGTTAATAGGTTATTTGTTATTAAATATTTGAAAGTTTGGAAATGGTGTGCGTAAGATAAAAAACTGTCTCGCAATATATATATATATATAATATATATATATATATATATATATATATATATATATACTATATATATACATATATATGTGTGTGTGTGTGTAGTAAACACACTCACATATATATGTAAATGTATGTGTTTAACATGCATACATACATACTTACAACATACATACATGCACACACAAACATGCACCCTTCCATGTACGAATTAGGAACACCCTTAGGAATTAATAACCGATACAAACGTCACTCATTTTTCCTCACTTCCAACCCACCAACGCATCAAAATTTCCCAAACCCATCGCTGCAATTGAAGCGTAAAAAAAAACACGACTCAGCAGAATAGCACGTCATTCAATATCCATTCATTATTATTTCGTAATTATCGCCCTTATAATGTAATCAGTTTATAATGACTTAGTCGTTCGATAGCGAATTAGCGAAGGGGTTGAGAGAGGCGATTGCCCTCAATTAAGTCGTCATCCTGCAAGGTTGATTAACGTCGGGGACGCTGCTGCCCTGTGTATTGTGTTCTCTCTCTCTCTTCTCTCTCTCTCTCTCTCTCTCTCTCTCTCTCTCTCTCATTCTCGCGCTTTGTCCTCTTTATTTCGCTTTGCAGGTGTCTTTATGATTAATTAATGTCCTTGTTACTTCTTTCCTAGCAGAGTAAAGAAATACATCTCTCTCTCTCTCTCTCTCTCTCTCTCTCTCTCTCTCTCTCTCTCTCTCTCTCTCTCTCTCTCTCATTTATTTCCTACGTCAGTTTGTGTAGTCATGTTTTCTGAGGAACTTTGTATATATATTTTCTGATACAGGTTGTCTTTCCGTTTATTCTCAAAAGTACTTTTTTTATACATTCCTTACAATTTGTTGTATTTAAAAAAAAATTTTTTTCTTAAGAATTTTGTATTTTGAATTCTGAAGGCGACGCTTTTTTCTATTTTTTTTTTTTTTTTTTTTCTTCCAGTCGAATGACAAACGTATTGTATAATTTGTCGCTCCGTTTTGACCAGAAACTTATATAGTTTTCGCGTGATATTCTTTTATTTGTTTCCTAAAGAATCAATTTGAATGACATATCTACTTTCAAAAGAGATCATTTCATTCCTCTCTTTTTACAATTTTTAAAAATATATTTATTAAATATATTTTTAAATAAAATATATTTAATAAAATATATTTTTATTAAATATATTTTATTAAATATATTTTATTATATATTTTTATTTTATATATAAAAATAAAAAATATATTTTTATAAATATATTTTTAAATATTTTTTAATTTTTTAAAAATAAAAATATATTTTATTAAATATTTTACGTGGACAGAGTCTCGTTCATCCGTCATTCTCCCATTGTATTGTATTTCTCTCCCCTTTATCGTTATTTTCATTTTATTTTTCTCCCATGTGCATTGCTGTTCGCCATTTTATGATTATTTGCCCTATTTTCTCTCTGCTCACATTTATTACACACTTTACTAACCCATATTTCTTCATGTAACCTATTTTTCACGCCAAACACCAGTTTTGAAATCTCCCCTCTGTAATAAATATATTTATTTATTCCTTTCTTTATTTCGGATCGACGTCACGGGATATCTTTTAAATGTTATATTGGTGATTTTGTCTCTCCCGAAAAATTCGGAGAGGGGTTGTTTTGTGTTGTTGTTCTGAGGGGTTGTTCTGAGGGGAACGCACTCAGCTCGAGTGGAACCCCTCATGAAGTATGACTGGGTCTGAGTTAATTGGAGCCTGAAATTAAATTTGCATGTGAGGTGTGCGACGCTGTTTAATTTTATATATATATATATATATATATATATATATATATATATATAATATATACGTAACTGTTTGACATTTAAAATGGTTAAGCCGAAAATGTCACTTAACATTTTGAATGATAAATCTAAAAGACAGGCCTAGGTTCGAATCCTGGCAGGGCTGGTGCATTTATTAATTGTAATTTGGCTGTGAGTTATTTCTTCGGTGCAATGAAATCCGTATTAATTTTTTTGGGCGAAATATATATATATATATATATATATATATATATACTTATATATATAATAGTATATACTATATATATATATGTCTGTGTGTGTGTGTGTATACACACACACACACACACACACATATATATAAATATATATATAATATATATATATATATATATATATATATATATATATATATATATATATATATAATTACATTTGGTTTAGCGCCTGTGATTAATGAAGGTGATAAAAGTTGCTTTTGTATTCAATTAATTTTGACAAGTCGTGTCTTTTGTCCTCTTTCGAAATCTACAGAATCTTGTTTAATTTGATTCATCTTATTTCCTTCAGAAAAAAAACTCTTCAGTAATATACTTTCATAAATATACTTTCAAATGGTCCTTTCTTACTGGAGTGTAAAGTTAATTAAGACGACTTTGAATGAGTTTCTAATTAGTTATGTCCCGTCGCCAGGTAAGCCTCCAGTAGATCTGACATGCCTAAAACGAGATATGGTTGTGTTCCTGTATATATATATGTATATATATATATATACTATATATATATATATATATATATACATATATAATATATATATATATATATATATATATATATATATATATATATATATATATATATATATATATATTATGGAGTGGGTAGATTAGACAGGGCTCATTAGTGAGCACTGCCATGACACTGGGCTGGGTTTTGTTTACAGATCTATTTTGACGTTTATTGTTAGTGATTTTTCATTACTTGATGTTCAAAATTTTATTTAATTTTTAATGGCTTGTATCTTACACTGGCGACATTTTTAAAGGGATATTTATTGCAATAACATATTAAAAAATAACAGATGAATGGTGTAATTCTTCGTGTAATGTTTCTGAAGAAAAAGCAATTGCTTTTATATATCTGAAAATAAGAGATCAAAGTTGTAATTCTTTGTGTAGCTTTGTTTCTGAAGAGAGAGTTATTTCAGTAACGTATATGAAAATAACACATCAAGGTTGTAATTCTGTGTAACCCAGTATCCGAATAGAAAGTTATTTCTGTAACGTATCTCAAAATAACGGTCAGGAATGTAATTCTTTGTGTAGCTTTGTTTCGGAAGAGAAAGGTTTTTGAAAAACGTATCTGAAAATGTAGCTTTGCTTCAGAATATAAAGGATTACCTGGGTTTAATATATGAAGACTGACTGAGACTTTCACGTCACAAAATTAATCATATATTTCAAGAGTCACAATGTAATCAAACTATTAGGAATGTAAACCTTCGTGTAACTTTGTTTCTGGAAAAAGTTTTTTAAAAAACGTATCCGAAAATGACAGATTAAGACTGTAATCCTCTGCGGAGCTTTGTTTCAGAAGATAAAGGATTAACTGGGATTAATAAATGAAGATTTCTAGAGTCACAGTTTAATCAAACCATCTCATTTCCGAATGTGTCCAAATCCAATATATTTCTGGAAGAGCAACGAGAGGGACACAGTTAAAAAGAGGGGACGTCCTTTTTGACCTCTTACGTAGAGCATGAATTCGTTGAATTCAAGGGAACAGATTCAGGTACAGTTTTGACGGATGATTAAAGCTGTCAGCCGCACAGGTCAGAAATTCCACCACGAACCTGCACAAGGCAGCAGCAGACAGACGCTTGGAATTTATGAATCGTAATTTCTCGCTCGTTTGTGTCTTATTCTGAAGGGTTGTGGTGATGTATTCCGTGTCATGGAAACGAGTGGTACAAAGGAATATAAATTGGAGTGTGGAATATTATAAACAGGTTTAGTTTTTATGATTTTCTGAATTATTATTATTATCATTATTTTGGGGGGCGTCTATCACAGTAATCCTATTCAACTAGGTGGGTTTTCATAGTAGGGGTCCTGCCTCCTTAGGAGTCCATCACTTTTCTTACTATGTGCGCTGTTTCTAGGAGCACACTCTTCTGCATGAGTCCTGGAGATACTTTCGCATATAGTTTTTCCAGGTTCCTTTTCAGGGATCTTGGGATCGTCCCTATTATTATTATTATTATTATTATTATTATTATTATTATTATTATTATTATTATTATTATTATTATTTTTTTTTTTTTTTTTTTTTTTTTGCTCTATCACAGTCCTCCAATTCGACTGGGTGGTATTTATAGTGTGGGGTTCCGGGTTGCATCCTGCTCCTTAGGAGTCCATCACTTTTCTTACTATGTGGTGCCGTTCTTTTAGGGAATCAACCACTCTTCTTGCATGAGTCCTGGAGCTACTTCAGCCTCTAGTTTTTCTAGATTCCTTTTCAGGGATCTTGGATCGTGCCTAGTGCTCCAATGATTATGGGTACGATTTCCACTGGCATATCCCATATCCTTCTTATTTCTATTTCAGATCTTGATACTTATCCATTTTTTCCCTCCTCTTTCTCTTCAAATCTGGTGTCCCATGGTATTGCGACATCCACAATGAGTGATACTTTCTTCTTTGACTTTGTCAATCAACGTCACGTCTGGTCTGTTTGCACGTATCACCCTATCCGTTCTGATACCATAGTCCAGAGGATCTTTGCCTGATCGTTTTCTATCACTCCCTCAGGTTGGTGCTCGTACCACTTATTACTTGCAAGGTAGCTGATGTTTCTTGCACAGGCTCCAGTGGAGGGCTTTTGCCACTGAATCATGCCTCTTTTTGTACTGGTTCTGTGCAAGTGCCGGGCATTCACTTGCTATGTGGTTTATGGTTTCATTTTTTTTTCGTATTGCACTTCCTACATATGGGAGAGATGTTATTTCCGTCTATCGTACTTTGAACATATCTGGTTCTTAGGGCCTGATCTTGTGCCGCTGTTATCATTCCTTCAGTTTCCTTCTTTAGCTCTCCCCTCTGTAGCCATTGCCAATTGTCATCGCTGGCTAGTTCTTTAGTCTGTCTCATGTATTGTCCGTGCATTGGTTTGTTGTGCCAGTCCTCTGTTCTTTCTGTCTTTCTCCTGTCTCTGTATATTTCTGGGTCTTCGTCTACTTTTATTAGTCCTTCTCCCATGCACTCTTTAGCCACTCGTCTTCACTGGTTTTTAGATATTGCCCCAGTGCTCTGTTTTTCGATGTTGACGCAGTCCTCTATACTTAGTAGTCCTCTCCCTCCTTCCTTTCGTGTTATGTATAGTCTGTCCGTATTTGCTCTTGGGTGTAGTGCTTTGTGTATTGTCATTTGTTTCCTGGTTTTCTGATCTATGCTGCGGAGTTCTGCCTTCTTCCATTCCACTATTCCTGCGCTGTATCTGATTACTGGCACTGCCCATGTGTTTATGGCTTTTATCATATTTCCGGCGTTGAGTTTTGACTTGAGTATCGCCTTGAGTCTCTGCATATATTCTTTCCTGATCGTGTCCTTCATCTCTTGGTGTTTTATATCCCCTCCTTCCATTATTCCCAGGTATTTGTATCCTGTCTCATCTATGTGTTTGATGTTGCTCCCATCTGGTAGCTTTATCCCTTCAGTTCTCGTTACTTTGCCTTTTTGTATGTTGACTAAGGCGCATTTTTTCTATTCCAAACTCCATCCTGATGTCCCCAGATACAATCCTTACAGTCTGGATTAGGGTATCTATTTCCTTGATGCTCTTACCATACAGCTTGATGTCGTCCATGAACATCAGATGGTTGATTTTGTTGCCTCTTTTCTTGAGTTGGTACCCGGCATCCATCTTCTGTAGTACTTTTGTCATGGGAATCATGGCTACTACGAAGAGTAGTGGGGACAGTGAGTCGCCCTGGAAGATCCCTCTCCTGATATAAACCTCTTCTAGTCTTATTCCAGAGCTTGTAAGTATTGTATTCCCCAGTTGCGCATTATATTTTTGATTTTTGGGGGAGGGGGAAAACTGATGGTATTTTCCTCTGCCCCATATATTTTCAGGCATTCTATTAGCCATGTGTGTGGTATCATGTCGAAGGCTTTCTTATAGTCTATCCATGCCATGCTTAGGTTGGTTTTCCTTCTCCTACTGTCTTCATTACCATTTTGTCTATCAGGAGCTGGTCTTTTGTGCCCCTACACTTCCTTCTGCAGCCTTTCTGTTGGTAGGGGATGGTGTTTGTCTCCTCTAGGTAGTTGTATAGCCTTCACTGATGATACCTGTTAGTAACTTCCACATTATTGGTAGGCAGGTGATAGGCCTGTAGTTACTGGCTATATTTCCCTTACTCTTGTCTTTTTGTACTAAGGATGTTCTTCCTGTGGTCATCCATTTGGGTGCTTGGTGATTTGAGATACAATGCTGGAGTTGTTCTGCTATTCGTGGGTGTAGGGCCTTGAAGTTTTTGAGCCAGTATCCATGGACTTCATCGGGTCCTGGGGCTTTCCAGTTTGGCATTTTCTTTAGTTGGTGTCTGACTGTGTCTGTCGTGATGTCTGTGAATCTTTATTATTATTATTATTAATTATTATATTATTATTATTATTATTATTATTATTATTATTATTATTATTATTAATTATTATTATTATTATTATTATTATTATTATTATATTCAGTAGACGAAACTTTTTTATTCTGCTAAGTATTTTAGAATAACGTATCGAAGTTTCTTTTAACCGTGTGTAAAAAAATTTGTTGTAACCATATCTCTTTGGTACGGAAAGTAATAACAAAAAGTGTACTAATTTAACAAGAAATTCGAAAGAGAAAACTCTAAGAAAGTAGATTTGTATGAGAGCCGGAAGATGACGAAGCATAAAATGAACTCGAAATGTACATCGGCCATGACAAAGAATTGTGACCTTCGCCACGTAATTGTGACAATACAGGACATTTTAATAGATGCAAATATTTTGGACGTGAAAAAGACCTCACTCATTGCATGCGAGCCCCATGAATGAATTACCAGAGGAATTTAGCTCAGTAGAGTGAATTTTCTACTTGTGAAAAGAATTAGGATTTTATCGCTCGTTTTAATCCGAAAGTGACATTAGTTATAGATTGCAAATCAACATTGCAAATCTAAAGGTTTTTTTTATTATAAATCCCAAACCATAAAGTATTAGTTACTTGCAAATTGCAAATCAAAAGTTAGTTATAAATTTCAATTTAAAAAGTGTTCATTTATTATAGATTGCAAAAAAAAGTGTTATTTAGTTATAAATTGCAAATAAAAAGTGTTAGTTAGTTATAAATGGCAAATAAAAAAGTATTAGTTAGTTAGAAATTGCAAATCAAAATTGCATATCAAAAGGTTTTAGTTCATCATAAATTGCAAACCAAAAAGTATTAATTAGTTATAGATTGCAAATAAAAAAATGTCAATTATAAATTTCAATTAAAATTGTTAGTGTATTATAAATTGTACATCAAAAAGTGTTAGTTAGTTATGAATTGCGAATCAAAAGTGTTACTTTTGTTTATGCAATTTAAAACTTTCCAACAGAAAGTGTTGAATGACCGTCTGGCTTTTAAGCCTAAATTTCATAATCCAAACCAGTAGATATTTATATATTGTGTCGAAATGTTTGAACAGATAAACTTTATTACTACCTTGTTAAAAAGGAATGGGATTTTATCCCATGTTGCAGTCTTGAATAAACAAATGTTGTATATAGCAAATCGAACAATTTAGTTTTATTTGTGTAATTTGAAGATTTCTAACGAAAAGCTCCGGATCCACGGTTGGGTTTCCAGCCTCGGTATCAAAATCTAGTCCAATAATTATTTAGGTGATATTGTGTCAGAATAATTTAAGAAGTAAATTCAATTTTATTTATGTAATTTGAAGATTTCCAACGAAAAGCTCTGGATCTCCGGATGGGTTTCCAGCCTCGGTATCAAAATCCAGTCCAATAATTATTTGGGTGATATTGTGTCAGAATAATTTAAGAAGTAAATTCAACATTTCCTTGAATGGCCGTTTGACCTTTCGTAATCCAGTCCAGTAATTATTTAGATATTGTTTGAGAAAATAGAAACAAGTTAAATCCAACATTTCATCAGCACTAATATGCAATGAGTGTTGAGCCTCGCTGTCAAACTTCTCAGTTCCAGAGGTTCTTTAGTCCTCACATCGTTGGGCTGTGGAACAAACAGCCTTGTTGTGGTTTTAGAATAAGCTGGACTTGTGCCAGCACGGGCTCTTGCCTCTTGCGTTTTAATCATTTTTCGACCATTGATTTATTTATTAGTTTATGTTTTCCCTTTTTAAATAAGGGGTTATTTCCCTTTACTTCCTCTTACTTCTTCCTTATGAACACCTTAATATTCTTTGGAAGCTTGAATTTCAAGTCAGTGGCCCCTGTGTTAGGCTTGTTCCATATGAATATGTTTCATCTACCGAATAATAATAATAATAATAATAATAATAATAATAATAATAATAATAATAATAATAATAATAATAATAATAATAATAATAATAATAATAGTTTTTTTGAGATATCAAGAGCAGCAAGTACCGTACTATACATGTACACTATTAACTCTACAGGTCTTCGACCGCCTTGTTAATCAATAGTGATTTCTCGATTTGGGAGACAAATTAATTAAAACCCAGCCCAGCTTTTGTTACTAAACATCTCCTTTAATCTTATTAACCTTTGGTATATCACGCCACAGATAACCTTTTGACATTGCTTTTTTATCCTGCTTAGTTAACGGAGGAGATGTGTTTAGTATTTATTGAAAGTTCTTTATTTTACTTAACATCGTATTGTTTTGGCTTACCCGGGGAGTAAACCTACAAACTCCTCTGTTGGTTTTGCTGCTGTTCTTGCTCTTGTTTGGGGCAGTAGGAAAGGTCTATGGAAAAGCCTAGTAAATCTGAAAAAGGTTTCTCGTTAAGTTAAAGATTCAGGAATTTCAGGGTTAGATATTTATGATTTAATTATTAGAATGAAAATGTTAAGAAAAAATAATGTACATGCTAAACAGTACAGAAAAAGGATTTCTATTAAAATATAACGCATTTATTTCAATTTTCGTCGGCAAAACAATGTGCTATTTGACCGTAGATTTTATCTCACTCCCGAGTAAGTTGCAGGTCGGATCATGCCTTGTTTTACTGAATATTGTATTGATATAAGATTTATGTAAATTTTGTAGATTTTAGCATGCGCCCTGGGTAAGTTGGAGGCCGTATCACGCCTTGTTTTACTTAATATTGTATTGATATTACATTTATTTTAATTTTCGTTGGCGAAACAACGCGCTATTTGACCTTAGATTTTAGCACGCTCTCCGAGAAAGTTGGGGGTTGTATCACACCTCGTTTTACATAATATTGCATTGCTCTTTAGTTTAAAATGTTATACAGATAATTAAATCATTTCTGTAAGCTGCATTCAGTTGCATACACCCTTATGGCCGGCCATAAGGGCACGTAGGACGAAAGAAACAATAGTCCACCGTGACATCAAAAGAGCCGAAGCGGAATGGCCTTAGCACGTTAGGCAGAGTGTTGGAGGCCGAGAGAGCACCAGAGGGAAACGAAGGTAGAGTCACATCATCAACAAAGACCAGGAAACCCCAGGATGGAGAAGGAAAGACGCTGACAGAGTGGAAAGTACATTAGACGAGCTAAGAGAGAGCAGCGGTCCATTAGAGACAAAGGCTCTCTCAAAAAAAAAAAAAAAGATTGGAGGATAGGGGGGCGTTGGGGGGCTTTATACAAGAGGCATCTTTGTTAGCTGCAAACATGTTTAAGGCAGGCGAGAAAATAACTACTATATGTATATTTATGTGTATGTATGTATGTATGTTTCATGTATGTATTTATCAGGTGGACAGTAAGGGGCTAGGTGTAGGTCTTGACCAGTTTCGACTTTTTTTTCGAAGCCAATGGCTTGGAAATATAGTCGAAACCGGTCAAGACCTACAAACAGTCTAAGGAAAGCGAGAATTGATTGATTGATTGTGTATTATATCTGGCGTCACAACATCTGGGTAATTGACACCGAAATAAATTAAATAGAAAAAATTATATTTTTGATAATTTCATATAAAAATATCTATAAATATATAAAATTTTGTTCATATATATAACTTCTTACATAGACACAATCTATGTATAATTTAAATTTGGTTAAGGAGGCCCGCCTCCCTCATAAAAATATATAACTGCTCTATATTACAATCCTTTCCAAGAATTGTAGCTAGGATATAATTACCTTACTCTGTCACGACCCAAGCAGGAAAACCTATGTCTCAAAATTCCCAAGTCTGGGACATTCAACCAGCAAATGTCTTCACAGTCAAGGGCACAGTACAGTTCTCGCAAAAACGGAGGATTTTCACGAGACATCAAGAACCCTATGGTGAGTCTTGTATGTCCAATCCTCAATCTACACAACATCGTTTTCTTGTCTCCTTGGCATATATGGATATGAACCACGAGACACTGATGATGTGATACTACGCATTTTTTGGTTATTTAAAATATCCTCCCACTGGGACTGCCAACAATTTTAATTCTCTGACCTACTAGAGGATACAAATCCCGATATGGAAGTAGGCATCTTCTGGGTTCTGGGGAGCTGACCGCAGACTTTGCAAGTTGGTCAGCTTTCTCATTCCCAGCCACCCCAACATGAGAAGGCACCCAACAGAACTTTATTTCTTTCCCTCTTCTTTTTAGTAAAAGCAGCCATTCCAATATATCTAAAACAATCAGAGGGTTTAAAGGGTTAAAAGAGATCCCAGCGACCTGAAGAACACTTCTTGAGTCACAATACATAATAAAATTACTTTCATTCCAAAGAATTAAAACTGTTCCTGTTTTAAAAGCCTTTAAAATTCCATAATAAATTCTAGCTGTTAAAAATCGATGCAACTGATGATAGCCTGCCGCTTTCTCTCTACCATCAGGGAAGGCTACACCAAAGCCGACGCCAGCATCTGACTTTGAGCCATCCGTGAAAAACTGCAGTGAGTTATCATGTTTGCAAAGAGTGTTCTAAAAATATTGACCGCATGGCCTCACTGGACAATTCTGTCTTGGTAAAATTAAAATATCTACAAAATTTTAACCTCTGGAAAGTTCCAGGGGGGACTAACTGAGTATTTTGCTGGTAAAATCTCGATTCTTGGCATATTTAATTCACGGACTATAGAATTTACTCTAAAAGCAAATGGATGAGGTTGCTTAGGGTGACTTTCATAAAACTGCCAATGCCTTTCATTTCTCATGCAAATGCTGGTTAAAGACTTAGGTAGCCTCTGGAATCTATACCAGCTCCGAACCAGCAGACGTTTATAATGAAGATCCAGTGGCACCTCATCAGCATCTACAAGCATGCTCTCGGTGGGAGATGATTTAAATGCTCCGGTACACAACCGTATTCCTCCATATGAATTGAGTTGAGCATTTTTGAGGCTATTAGCTTCGCAGAGTGTACACCTCACACCCATAAACTTTAATTTTTGAAAGACCAGGCTTTATATAATCTCAACATCTGAGTTCGGTCTGCACCCCATGAAAGTGTGAAGAAACGACTTTCAGCAAATTCATTGCTTTCAAGCATTTTGCCTTAATATATTTCAGATGTGGAATCCAGGTCAGCTTGCTATCAAAAATCAAGCCAAGAAACCTTGTTTCACCACATGGAATTCTCTGCCTATGAATGAATAGATCTGGATCAGGGTGGATTCCCCTTATATGACAAAAGTGCATAGTTACAGTTTTACTAGCAGAAAATCTAAAACCATTAACCTCAGCCCACTTTACTATAGTATCCAATGCATAGCTGAAGGCGGCGTTCGGCACTGCCATCCTTGATGCTGCAAAGGAAATTGATAGGTCATCAACAAAAGGTATATGTTATATCTGGTGGAATTATTTTAGAAACCCCATTGATTACCAAGGCGAACAAGGTTACACTTAAAACACTTCCTTGTGGTACTCCTTCTTCCTGATTGAACACATCTGACATTGTTGCTCCAACCTGAACCTGAAATATCCTATTTTTCAAAAAAGCCTTAATAAACAGGGGCAAATTTCCTCTCAGGTGACATTCATAAAGGACCCTCAAAAGGCCATATCTCCATGTTGTATCATCAGCCTTCTCGAGGTCAAAGAAAAACGGTGATGTGATGCTGCTTGTTGGCAACAGCTTCACATATTGAAGATTCCATTCGTACCAATACATCAGTTTGTGGAGTGCATACTCCGAAAACACACTGAGCAGGCCGACAGATATTTACCTCTTTCCAAGTACCACATCAATCGTGTGTTCACCATTTTTTCCATGATCTTACACAAACAAGATGTTAATGCAATAGGACGATAGTTTTCTGTCTTGAATGGATCTTTTCCAGGTTTCACAAATGGCAGTAATTTTAACTTCTCCCAAAGCTTGGGGAAGTATGGTTCTCGGTAAATTATGTTAATTAGGCTTAATATGAAAAGTCTGGTATTTTCAGGGGTATGCTTTATCATTGAATATGTTATATCGTCCAGTCCAGGAGCGGATTCATTACATTTATTCAAGGCTGATTCAAATTCTCTAATAGTGAAAGGAGCATTGTATTGCTCATGTCTTAAGGTATTAAAATCAACTTCGACCTGTTCCATTATCCGTCTTTCAGCTGAATAGGGTCTATCATCATTTTTCTTCGCAACATTAGCAAAATGATTAGCAAACTCATTTGCCACTAAACTGGGGGTCTGCTACCTCGCAACCATTGATCTTGATAACTGGAGGCTGACAAGGAGTGAACTGAACTTGCCTGCTATTTTTCTAACTCTCTTCCAAACTAGAGTCAGAGGAGTTTTTGTTTTATTTTTGTTTAGTGAAGATATGAATATTGTCCAAGATTCTTTTCGTGCTTTTTTGATTTCCATGCGAAAATGAGCTCTCGCTTTTCGAAATTCTACACGATAATACTCACATTTTCGTCTGCGGTATCTGGTGAAGGCAGATCTCATAGTTCTATGAGTTTTCCTGGCATTTACGTGTCCACCAAGGAACTGGTCGGCGGACAAATTGCCCGAAGTCCTAGGTATAGATTGAAGACCAGCTGAGAACATTATTGTATTCAAAAAAGTCAAGAGCGTCATCTACACAGGGAAAGTCATCAGCAGAGTCATCTATTAAGCTGTGCTCCTGGAATGTTGACCAATCAGCTTTACCAATGTTC
Organism: Macrobrachium nipponense; assembly: GCF_015104395.2. Taxonomy (NCBI): domain Eukaryota; kingdom Metazoa; phylum Arthropoda; class Malacostraca; order Decapoda; family Palaemonidae; genus Macrobrachium; species Macrobrachium nipponense. The sequence continues at coordinate 6,356,175 of NC_061098.1, forward strand.
CATTTGGGTAGCCTTGAAGATGGAGGACTTGATGCTACACTCACCACTATCGGAAAATGGTCACTGGTAAATCTATCATTTATAGTTCTCCAATTAAAGTCAATAAGACAGTCATCACTACATATAGATAAATCAATTGCTGATAACGTGCCCGTTTGAACATGAAAATGCGTAGACTCCCCAGAGTTGAGGATCCCCACATTTTCATTTTCTATGATGGAACCTAAGCACCTTCCTCTTTGATTGGTGATGATGTCACCCCAAAGAGGGTTTCTGCTATTCATATCTCCCAAAATAACAAAAGGACGTGGTAACTGTTGAATAAGAGATTTGAATTCATTGATGGGGAAGACTTCGTTAGGTGGTAGATAGAGAGAGCATACTGTATACTTTCTTTGCAAATGGATCTGCACACCTATCACTTGCAGTGCTGATTGAATAATAATAGGATTTTGTGGGGTGTCATTTCGAACATACAAAAACAACACCACCATGGCTTCCAACATTTAAATTATAGGTGGAGTGATAGGATGTATACTCTCGTGGGCTGGGCACATATTATTACCAATCATGGTCTCCTGCAGAGCTATACAAACAGGAGACACTTCTGATATGAGCAGCCTTAACTCTTCCCATTTAGCTCTTAATCCCTGACAGTTCCACTGGAGAAAATTAATGAATTTTACTTTCCTTTAGAGGCTGTTACATTAGAGCCTCTTTTAAGAGCTTTCAGCTTACAACCCTGCTCTTTTTTCCTGGAAGGAGACCGATTGTTTAAGGCTGCCTTCCTTTTTAAAGGGTTATCAGTCTCAGGAACAGCAGACAAAGCTGGTGTCGCCTGAGGAGGGGTGTGAGGATCGGATATTGGTGTATCCTCGAAAGCAATTTAACAGGTGGTACAGCCTCAGAGAGGCGGGAGTGCCAGGTACTCCTGGCACAGCCTCCACAGAGGCAGGAGTACCAGAAAATTAACTGGCTCTGCTTCCATAGAAGCAAGAGTGCCAGAAACCATGGGCACTGCCTCCAAAGAGGCGGAAGTGCCAGAACCAACTGGCACCACCTCCGAAGAGGCAGGAGCATCAGAAATCACTGGCACGGCCTCCGAGGAGCAGGAGCACCACAATCACTGGTGCAGCCTCCGAAGAGGCAGGAGCACCAGACAAATCACTGGTGGCGCAGCCTCCGAAAGAGGCAAGGAGCACCAGAAATCATGGCAGCAGCCTCCAAAGAGGAAGGAGCGCCAGCAACAGCTGGTGCTGCCTCCAAAGAGGCATGAGTAGAGGTCATCACTGATTTTCTATTTAAATTATCCTTGGTAACATTTGTGTTTCTTTTTCGATTTGCAGCAACACTGGAAAAGGATATTCCTGGTCTAACGAATTGATTCAATACTCTCTCTTTTGCCTCTCTAAATGTAATACGTTCTGTTTACCCTTAAAGTTTGAATTTCTTTTCCATGATGTACACATCACAATTAAGTGAAGACGATGGATGATTGTCTCCACAATGTATACATCTGGCTTTGTTTACCACACATGCCATGCTCTGGCTCACTGCACTTGACACAAGTAGCCGCTTGCCCTGCAGTCTCTGTCTACAGGACCCAACAATAGTCCGAACTCTTGGCAATGAAAACATCTCCTCGGTCTTGGGATATATTGTTTGACCTTAAAACGTAGCCAGGCTGCTTTTACTACAGAGGGCAATCGAGTAGAATTGAATGTAATAATTAAATTCGGAAGTGGGACAAAGACTCCATTTACCCTCTTCTTCATTCGTTCAACTCTCATTACACCTTGATCTTTTAATTCCTCTTCAAGTTTTTCCTCCGAGTAGGTCATCAGCTGGGGTGCATATATCATTCCCTTGGAGTAATTCCAAAAGGCATGTACTGCACATTCCACTTTGACTCCTCCAAGGTGTGATAATGCTTTCAATTTTTCAGTTTCTTTTGCTGAGGTAGATTCCACCGTCAGCTTTTCCTCGACCTTTGATAAGCAATCTTAGGTTCTCGGCCACAACACTTCACGATATCTCGGTACACATCAAAAATATCACAACTTGATTCTTCCAGATTAAAAGTTAGGTACTTATCGTAAGACTTTTCAATATTCCCGGTCCAATTTCAAATATGCTTCTTGCTACATTTCCCTTTACTCTGTACTGGAGCATAGGGTTTCAGTGTACTAATTACACTGGAAGGTTTTTTTAGATTTCTCCAGAAGTTGTCAGGGGAGGTTCCAGCTGCCATCAACTGTGCCGATTCACCACCATCAAAGGGTCCAGGGGGTACTTGAATCTTTATTTATTTTTATCAATAAAGATTGAAGATTGAGGGAAAAAAAATATAAATAAACCTGAAAACCTTAAAAAGATATCATCAACCTTTCATGGATATTATTCTTCCACTAATGGCACAAGTGAGAACCGACTCCCAAATGTCCGCATCCCTACCCTACCCCACAGGGGATGGCACAACATGATTAGAGTGGCCCAAGTGTAAGCCAAACCCGCTTGATAGGACTGAGAGTATTACAAGAATACAATCATCCCCACCCTAATCACATTATGGGCAAACCGGACAGAATGCCGAGAGTCCTATCCGCAAAACTAGACCCCCCTGGAATCCGTGGTCCAGCCCTGCAAAATAGTTCCGCCTGATATCACTCAGGTCCGAACATTATCAGGCAGTTGATGGTCCTGCCACGGTTTCCCACTATTTAGCTTCAGATATAAACCCAGCTCCCAGCTATGATATCTTTCTGTTTACCAGGTCCAAGCTTCATGCTTCTTAGTGAATGGTCCATTGACTATTTTGTTGAAGAGTTATAGATCATTGTTATTGTTTGATTTATTGTCAAATACTTCTAGAATCTAGGATCGAGACCCATTGGTTTACTATATACAGGCATAACCGCTATTGTATGCATAAAGGAAAAATTACGGTAACATCTTATCATGTTTTTATATGTATAAATATACACATACATACATACATATATATATATATATAATTATATACATACATACATATATATTATATATATGTAGTGTGTATTTATACATATAAAAACATGATAAGATGTTACCGTAATTTTTCCTTTATGCATACAATAGCGGTTATGCTGATATAGTAAAAACTAATGGGTCTCGATCCTAGATTCTAGAAGTATTTTGACAATATATATATATATATATATATTATATATATATATGTATATAATTATATATAGATTATATATAGATTATATATATAGATATATATATATATATATATATATATATATATATATATATATATATATATATATATATATATAGAGAGAGAGAGAGAGAGAGAGAGAGAGAGAGAGAGAGAGAGAGAGAGAGAGAGATGCGCAAAATATAATAATCTGTCTATTTGCAAACTATTTTATACATCGAGTAGAAAAACTTTTGTCCTATGATTTTTTTTATTTTTTTATTTTTCACAGAGGTATTATTGAGATATGAAACCTACATATTCGTTACCTTCTGTTAGAAGTCCTGTGGTGAGCATTGCAATTATCAACCTAGAGATTAAATTTAAATATTTAAAAAACACACATTTTTTTTTTTTTTTTTTTTTTTAGAAAATACAGGTAACTGATTTTTAACATTGTAAATACAATAGGTAATTGGTTTCCACTTACTGCCGTATATCGGTATTACCATCGTGTTTACCTTCGAATATATTTTCGGTTTATATCAATATCCATTGGCATGATTTTCCGTTTTGTATTCTATTGCTGAATATTTATTATGTTATTTTGTAATTGGTATACGCTGCACCTTGTTCGCGTGGTGCCAGTCCAGGTAATTTTTAGTTATTCAATTATTTGTATTATATCATTTTCTATTTCACTGTTTAATATTTATCATGTTATTCAGTGCTTACAGTAAACCTCATTCTCGTGGTGCACGTCCCTAGAATTGTATTAATTTTCCTATTCATTTATTATTAATTTATTTTATGATTTATATATTTTATATTGTAAATATATTATTAATTTCTCAATTCATTTATTATTGATTTATTTAATTATTTATATAATGTTTACTGTGAATATATTCAGTGCATTTCCAGAATTTGTAAAGCTGTCAATTGCATTAGAATGGACGGACGTCCATACCCTGAACAATATTTTATTTTTATTTTAGGCCTGAATTTTCTGATTGATTAAAAAAAATGAGTCGTATTTCGTTATTCAGCGGAAATCTGATTATGTCTGCGCGAACGATCACCGACTGTGCTAATGACCAGAATATTTTAGTGTTTTTTTTTTATAAAGAATTATTTTTCATCTATGTTGGTAGGTCTTTCTTTTGTTGTTTTATTAGCTTTTTTTTTTTTTTTTTTAAATTCGTTCTTAAGATAATGACGTACCTTTGAATATTTTAGTGTTTTTTTATAAAGAATTATTTTTCATCTATGCTGTGACTTTTTTTGTTTGTTTTATGAACTGTTTTTTTTTAGTTCGTTCTTGAGATAATGACGCACCTTTGATTGAATTTTATTGGGTTTATAGTTGTACTTAGTCGTTTTTTGTCCTTGTTTTAATGTTTTATTGCAGTTTTATCTCAAATTTTCCTTTTTTATTATTTTTCACACTTCCTTTTTCTTTTTTTTGTATTGACTATCCTTGGTTTAGTAGAAGTAATTATGCTAGATGTAATAAAAAAGGAAAATACGGAGAACTATTATATCTTATGACAGAGGTAGACTGTCGCTCCTACTTTTAGTATTCTCGAAAATAACTAACTTTCGTAATGTATATTTTGTTTCGAAATAAACTTTATTCAGTTGATGGCCGATTGGAAAAATTTCTAATAAATATACACATATAATTGTACATATATACATATATACACTATATATATATATATATATATTCTATATATATATATATAGATATATATGTATGTATGTAGTATGGTGTATATATCAAACTACAAATGTCCTTTAATATCTAATTCGCTACTACCCCGGAATTAATATATTTTCATATATGTTTAACCGAGGGGGAATTTATTAAGCGATAATAGAATTGCTGACCGACAGACGCGAACCATGATTCCTGTGCCGACGTTAATTTTAGCTAGGCACCGTCGCCTCATTATTATGCTTATGAATAACCAAACAATACGTAATCCTGTTGGCTTTTTTTTTTATCCCCGGACGCGAGGTGTGTGTGTGTGTGTGTGGTGTTGTGTGTGTGTATACCGGGAACGGGGCTTATGATGCGGTTTCCATCTTTTTAAAAGTTTCTCAAAGGGAATTTCCCAACATCAAGAGAAAAGGGTATCATCGAATCGTTAGGTTAAAAAAGAATGACTTCAAAGACCAGAAACCGACCGACCCGGTTCAAGATATATCTGCTTTGTGTGGAGAGGGGAGGGGAGGGGGGGGGGGGGGTTGTTTAAAATAATTAGGGAGGCTGCGTTTCGTCTGATGCATAAATGCATGAAGAGGTTATACATAAGTTTATACGTGGTATGATACACAAATGAATAATTCAGAGATTTTATTTATTGCGAGCAAGCAACCCTGCGAGCAAATCTTTAAAAGGGATATATATAATGCATATATATACACACATATATATGCATATATACGTATATACTATATATATATACGTCATATCACATTACCGTGATTCATGTACATATATCGAACTACAAATGTCCTTTAATATCTAATTCGCTCTACCCCGGAATTATATATTTTCATATAATTGTTTAACCGAGGGGGAATTTATTAAGCGATAATAGAATTGCTGACCGACAGACGCGAACCATCAACCTCTCAATTCCAGGACTTGCAGTGAAGCCTTAGCCAACCTCGCCACCGCAAGAGATTTAACTTTATGCCGCGGCATAAACTTGTATCTCTTGCGGTGGCGAGGTTGGCTAAGGCTTCACTGCCAGTCCTGGAATTGAGAGGTTAATGGTTCGCGTCTGTCGGTCAGCAATTCTATTATCGCTTAATAAATTCCCCCTCGGTTAAACATATATGAAAAAAGATATTATTCCGGGGTAGAGCGAATTAGATATTAAAGGACATTTGTAGTTCGATATATGTACATGAATCACGGTAATGTGATATGACGTATATATATGTATATGTATATACGTATATATGCATATATATGTGTGTATATATATGCATTATATATATCCCTTTAAAGATTTGCTCGCAGGGTTGCTTGCTTCGCAATAAATAAAATCCCTGAATTATTCATTTGTGTATCATACCACGTATAAACTTATGTATAACCTATTCATGCATTTATGCATCAGACGAAACGCAGCCTCCCTAATTATTTTTAAACAACCCCCACCCTCCCCTCCCCTCACAAAGCAGACTATATCTTGAACCGGGTCGGTCGGTCTCTGGTCTTTGAAGTCCTTCTTTTTAACCTAACGATTCGATGATACCCTTTTCTCTTGATGTTGGGAAATTCCCTTTGAGAAACTTTTAAAAAGATGGAAACCGCATCATAAGCCCCGTTCCCGGTATACACACACACACACACACACACACACACCTCGCGTCCGGGGATAAAAAAAAAAGCCAACAGGATTACGTATTGTTTGGTTATTCATCAAGCATAATAATGAAGGCGACGGTGCCTAGCTAAAATTAACGTCGGCACAGGAATCAAAATGAAAGGCTTGCGTCAATATGAGACACGAGGGGTTCGTGTACAATGCCTGAATGGCAAAGAATCAGGCATCGTTTCGTTGTATGTTCATTGCAAATGAAAGATTCAGTTGGACGGTTTATGGAGATAGATAAAAGTTAAGGTATAGATATCAGATGCGTTTGAGTATTTAAAATGGGTGGTTAAACCGAAGAACGAGGCCTCTTGGTTCTCAGTAAGCCGCTTTAGGTTGGTTCTACTGATAAATAGTCAGAATGGGTCGACTGGTGGGCAGTCAGGCTGGGTCGACTGGAGGGCAGTCAGGCTGGGTTGACTGGTGGGCAGTCAGGCTGGGTTGACTGATGGTCAGTTAGGCTGGGTTGACTGATGGGAAATCGATCTATAAATTGCCTCCCGTCGCCTGGGATCTTAAAATTCGACGATGCTTTGAGAATGGTATACCATTGGAACGTTCAGATCATACGTACGTACATCACGTTTGTATGTATTTATGTATGTATATGAAACTAAAAGGACCGTTAAACCCTATTTGAACGTTGCAATGTTCAAAAAGTGTTTAGTGGGCCTTTTATCTTCATATTATACTGTTGTATTACAGTAAAAGACATTCATGTATGTATATATATATGTATGTGTGTAATATATATAATATAAATATATACATATATATATATACATATATATATATATATATATATAATATATATATATATTATATAATATATATATATATATATATATATGCGTGTGGAGGAATACAGAGGAGAGTATGTGTTCCTGGCTTCATGGATATGTAGTGGCAAATGATTCTCTCTCTTCGCTCTCTCTAAAAAAATGCCCGAATGGCATGGGTGTTTATCCAGGTGGGGGGAGGGGGTGCAAAGACGCTTGGGTGGGAGTGTATGTGTGAAATGTTGTGTGTGTGTGTGTGGTGTGTTGAATGGTGTTGGGGCACTAGCCGAGGGTAAAGCTGGATCATCGTTTTTCAACAACAAAGAGAGGGAAAGGAAGACAATGAGAGAAGAGAGAGAGAGAGGAGAGAAGAGAAGAGAGAGAGAGAGTCAGTCCGACTGTTTTTCGAAAGTGGATTTTGTGGAACTTTGTTTTCACGCTGGATTTACGGATACGTGCCGTCTGATCAAAGTGATTTGATGATGGATATCGAACACTCTACTCTCTCTCTCTCTCCCCTCCTCCTCCTCCTCCTCCTCCTACCTATGCACACCTTTCCCCTCCTCCCTCCCCACCTTCTCCTCCTCCTCTCCCCTGGTTTAAGTGTGGTTTAATGTCCGGTGTTCAGCAAAGCTCTGCGCGTTGGTTTATGTAATTTTTTATTTTTTTATTTGACTTCCAGAAGTGTTTTGCAAACCCGCGATAGAACGATTGTGTTTTTGATGCTTTGAATGGGGAAATTCATGGTGTTGGTAAATGAAATGGATATGTATTTCATTCTCTTCTTCTTTTTAATTGTAGTTTAGAAAAACAGTTTGTATATTTCAGACGTATATTATTCTCTTAATTTTTCCGTTATGGCTTAGCACATCAGTTGGTAAATAACAGGTATATTCTGTATGTTATTCGCTTCCTTTTTTATCATGACTTAGAAAATCAGTTGGCGTGTATCAGATGTATGTCATTCTCTCTCTCTCTCTCTCTCTCTCTCTCTCTCTCTCTCTCTCTCTACTATGGCTTAGAAAACTGCGTTAACTTTCAGCCATGAATATTCAAAGATCGCTAGTAATCTAAGAAGATAATAACCAGGAGTCACGTTAAGGAAAAGCTTTCATAATATATACGTCTGTCAAACATCACTATATGGGGTTTATACATTGTTAGAACCTAATGTATGAATACATTATGTTGTAACATAGAACCTGACTTATTTGCTTTTCGGATTCCACGTCACTTCAAGGGAAAGTGTCACTGGGCGGGGCCCAGAAATTCAGCCTGTATATATATATATATATATATATATATAATATATATATATATATATATATATATATATATACATATAATTTTTCTTGGAACTAGGTTTTCTCGAGCACAATTTCTGTGAAAATTAACCGCGTCAGTAATTGTTTTATTAAGATAATATATTTATCACTAAAAGAATATTTCCACATTACCAGTATTGAATGCTTGCATAAAATTATTGATGGCTTAATATACTATGCTGAATTGGTATCATTATTACCCTTAGATATTCCTGATATGTTAAATCGTGAATAATTTCCAGTTACCATCAAATATCGCAAATGAAATTTTTTTTTTTTTGAACGGAGAGTATTAAATTCAAAGTAATATAAGCTTTAATTAAGTGAAGTTGGTGTACATATTGCAGATGAACTACTTTGTGTAGTAACTTCGAATCATTCTCTTATTTCTCCCTCCAGAGATTTTACGTTGCAGATTAAAATTAAAAGTAATGGAATATTCTCTCAGAATATAATGAATACCACATTACTTAGTCTGGAAATTAGATTACAAGTAATTGCGGCTTCATGTCGCCTTTGTAATGTCATTTTACTTAGATGAATAGAAAAAATAAAGTTGGCTTCAAGTTAATTGTACCACTACTTCGGAAGGTATCATCCAATTCTCTGTATTTTCTCTTTCTGAAAAATGGATTTAATATTTGAGTTTCTTTTTTATTTGCTCATTAAATTATTCATACATACAGTAGCTACAGGGTTTTTTTTGTGTGACATGTATACATACAGACACATTTGATATTTTGAGCAATATTTGTTGCTCATTAAATTATCCATGCATATAGCAATTACACGAATTTTTTGAGACATGTATACATACAGACAAGTTTGATAATTGAGCAATATTTTTTGCTCATTAAATTATCCATCCATACATCAACTACACGAATTTTTCGTGACATGTATACATACAGACACGTGAGAAGCACTGAGCTAACTCATCGGCTAAGCCATATCAGGTCATCTTTAGTAAGTGTGACGTCACTATACAGTTGAGTCACTCGTACACCTACACCTGCGCATTGGCTGACCTGTTTGTGTAGCCTTCCTTCCAAAGAAGTGCTGCGTATTGCACTTCTTACCTTAAACATTAATGTTGTGGACGTCTGTGTGACGGGTAGCTTTAAAATTGTCAGGAGATAGGATTCTTTCACAATGTAGGTAAACATGTCATGAACTTGTTTGGTAATCTGTTGGGTATATGTCGCAGACATTTGGAAACGAGTCGGTGACCTTAAGTATAGACAGAATTTTGGCTAATGCTGGGTAATTGTAGAAAAAATTGGCTAAAAAAAATGTCATAAACACATCAGCAACTTGTTGGATACATGTCACAGAAAGTTGAAGACAAGGTCGGCGACTGTGAGTGGTGAACGAATTTTTGGCTAATGCTGGATACTCCTAATGAGCATTTGTAGGAACTGCCAATAAATATCTCAATAGATATATATCTCAATATATATATATACTATATATATTTGTGTTTTTTTCCTATTCTCTCTGCTTTATCCATTTCCTCTAAGACTTCTGTTTATATACATCGCTAATTAAAGTACAGCTTAAAATGTAAAATAACCTTTCAGTTCCTCTATTCGCGTTCTCTGTTTTACATAAGCTAGGTATACCTTAGTTTTGCCAGACCACTGAGCTGATTAACAGCTCTCCTAGGGCTGGCCGGAAGGATTAGATATATATACACGTGGCTAGGAACTAATTGGTCACCTAGCAACGTGACCTACAGATCATTGTGGGATCCGAACCACATTATATCGAGAAATTAATTTCTATCATCAGAAATAAATTCCTCTGTTACATAAATTAAACGTAACAAATTCACGCGATTAGAAACTCATGTCACACGACCCGTCCAGAAAAATATTATCATCTGGCAAAAAGGAAAAAGCTCGCCTTATTCCAAGACGAATTAAACCATCGTAACTGCTGTTGAATAATTATGCTAATGACGTCATAGGGAGAGAATCCCGTCCGTATGATGAATGACTCTGTAACCCGGCAGCAGCATTATAAATGATATGTCTCAGATGAAATCAATTACGTTAATGGCAAACCCTTTTGTCTTTTCGTCGGCAGTGTGTGTTACATACATTCGTCATTTGGCTGTCGAAGGGTTGTTTTGTTGACAGTTGCAAACTCTTGGCGCATTATCTGGAAAGTATGTTTCTAGATAATGATGCGAATTGTCTGGGAAAGAATGGGAGGTGGGGGAATGTTTTGAGAAATGAATGAGGAGGAACTTTTAGTGACATCGTGAAATTCAAATGAATTTGAAATAACATATAAAACCAAAAATTGAGCTTCAGTCAGAATTCAAAGGACATCTCTAGGGCTTGATATATTATATATATATATATTTTATATATATATATGATATATATATATATATATATATATAGATATATTATAATATATATATATATATATATATAATATATATATATATATATATATATAATTATTGCTACCTCAAGGCATAGGCTAGGAACCTCATTTCCTAAGATAATATTAAATTATATATATTTACATATATATATATATATATATATATATATATATATATATATATATATATATATATATATATATATATATATATATATATATAGTATATCTGAAAATTATAATTCTCCCAAGAGGTGGCTTTTTTAAACGTAATTATTTGAGGAATTTAATCTAAAATATATAATGTATGATATTATACAAAATATATAATGAATGAAACAGGTGAGCCACTACAGTATATTGAAGTAGATTCTCTCGTGTGAATTATAATAATTCGACACTAGTGTCATTTTGAAATACCCTTGACAAAAGAAGCGTAAATAAATAAGCAGTCATTTCAATGAAGCTTTTATCAACCAGTTGAAAATATAATTCTTTGGCCATTATTAATTCAAAAGTTTTACTATTGATGAAAGTAAGTGGATATTTATCATCAACGTTGACAAAATAGTGCCTCCTGTTTTTATTCTGTGAAAGGCTTTTTTTATTCGGTTTTAGTTATTTGCTATTGCGTTTTATTTGTTTTAACAGTGAGAGATGTTTTTAACTTGTTTTTGTTATCTACATTTTAATGATACGTCAGATTTTTTGTTGATTTCATTGACACGTATATTTTTATGAAGATTATTTTTTATAAATCTCATACGAGGGCGATTGGCGATTGGTCATTATTTGTTTGTAATTCTGCAGGTTATATATATATATAATATATATATATATATATATAATATATATATATATATATATATATATCTTTTGTGTATGTAGTATATATATTATAAATAAATGTGAGGCATCACAGTAAACCTCTTGAGTTTCAGTATGAATGATATTAAATTGAAGGTTTTTCTACAAATTTACTTTTTAGTGCTTTTGTTTTAGCCTATTTCAGATCATATGAACACTCAGCTATATATACCACAGATTATATATATATGCCTATATATATAGAATATACATATATACTATATATACTATATATATATATATATATGAATAGTATATATATATATATATAATCATCTAAATGGAAACAGCATAACCTTTACTTCTGTGGGCTCATATAATCCATAGGAAGGTAACATTTCCTTTCATATTCTGGGTTACATAACTATACTCTGTTTTTTCCATCTATCCATCCGCCTATGGTGTTTGCGCATGGCAACACTGCGTCCCGGGTTTTGTATAATATCCTATTTCGAATATTAACGGTGTAATTCGCATACAGTAAATTATCAAAACACTTTTCAGTTGCAAATGTACTCCCAGATATCCTTTTATTTACCTAAAATTTAGACATAACGTAAATATTTAAGCACGGGACGCTAAAAGAGTATAGTAAGTTATTTTCCCTTTTGAAGACAATCATTAATTTACCTGCTAGTTTGTTTATTTTGATTTCGTAACCAATCAATCCAGGTGAAAGTGTGTGAATGTACGTCAATATTGTGGACATCGCTTTAAACTTATTGAATTATTATGGTGGTGGGTTAATGGTATGGCGGTAACTTGTATACAAAACTTTGTGGTATGGGAGAGGAGGAGGGGAAAAGCACATTGCTGCAGAAACCGTTCGTATGTTTATTTCTTTGTTTTTTGGAAGGCAAGACAAAATCATTATTATATATTACCCTCTTGGTTTTTTGAAATTCAACACTAAAGTATTATTTTTTTTTGCCCTTTTGTTTTTTGAAAGGCAAGAACAAAGTATCATTTAATCTTGTCCTTTTGTTTTTTGAAAGGCAAGAAAAAAGTCATGTTATTTTTGCCTTTTGTTTTTGAAAGGACAAGACAACAGTATCATTTAATCTTGTCATTTTGTTTTTTTTTGAAAGGCAAGAAAAAAGTCATGTTATTTTTGCCTTTTGTTTTTGAAAGGCAAGACAGAATTGTAATTTTATTTTGCCCTATCGTTTTTTGAGAGGCAAGAAAAAAAGTATTATTTTATCTTGCTCTTTTGCTTTTGAAAGGCAAGACAAAAATTTTTTTGTTATTTTTTGAATGGCAAGACAAAATTATTTTATTGTTTGAAAGGCAAGACAAAATTATTATTTTATTGTTTGAATGTCAAGACAAAATTATTATTTCATTGTTTGATAGGCAAGACAAAATTATTATTTTATTTTTTGAATGGTAAGACTAAATTTTGTATTTTAATTTTTGAATGGCAAGACAAAATTATTTTATTGTTTGAAAGGCAAGACAAAATTATAATTTTATTATTTGATAGGCAAGACAAAAGTATTATTTCATTGTTTAATAGGCAAGACAAAATTATTATTTTATTTTTTGAATGGCAAGACTAAATTTTATATTTTATTTTTTGAAAGGCAAGACAAAATTGTGTATTTTATTCTTTGAAAGGCATGACAAAATAGTTTTTTTTTGAAAGGCAAGACAAAATTGTTATTTTATTCTTTGAAAGGCAAGACAAAATTGTTATTTTATTTTTTGAAAGGCAAGACAAATTTGTTTATTAAATTTTTTGAAAGGCAAGACAAAATTGTTCATTTGATTTTTTGAGAGGCAAGACAAATTTGTTTATTTTATTTTTTGAGAGGCAAGACAAAATTGTTCATTTGATTTTTTTAAATGCAAGACAAATTTGTTCATTTTATTTTTTTGAAAGGCATGACAAAATCTTTATTTTATCACCGCCCTTTCAGTCCCCTTCTTTCCATCCCCTACTTGGACCTGGTACAGGCCTCTTTAAGTCCCTTTTATTCTCAATTTTCCCCATCTCGGTTAGCATTGCCCATGTTCTCTAGCCCTGCCTAAAATATCCTTTGAAAATATCTTTTGCCAAAACGTCCACTAACCACTATTTTTCTTCAACTCGAAACCATTCCGGTGTTGCATTGACTCTCAGTTGAAACGGTTATCGAGGAAAACTGAAACTCAAAAGCCCCCCACTGCTCCCCCTGGCCCCCCACCCAACCAATTTTTTTTTTTTTTTTTTTTTTTTTTTTTTGCCTCTGGAAGTTTCCATAGTTTTTCGGAAGTTGGGTCACTTTCGTGTGTACTTCACCCTTTTAAAAAGTTGGGTCAGATTTCTCCTCCTCCTCCTCCTCCTCCTCCTCTTCTTCTTCTTCCTCCTCCTCTTTGGTACGAAGTCTGCTTTGGTGGTTTTCTGGGGAGGGATGTCTAATGGCTATTATCTTTTTTTATTTATGTGTGTGAGGAGGGAATATAGATTGAAAGTATTTGGTATTGGTGATGACTAGGAATCTCTCTCTCTCTCTCTCTCTCTCTCTCTCTCTCTCTCTCTCTCTCTCTCTCTCTCTCTTATGAATGACCTTTTTCTGGTTAATTATTCTTTCTTTATCTGTCTGTTTATTGTAAGTTATCCTCTCTCTCTCTCTCTCTCTCTCATAAACGACTTTTTTTCTGGTAAATTATTCTTTATTTCTCTGTTTCTTATAAGTTATTCTCTCTCTCTCTCTCTCTCTCTCTCTCTCTCTCTCTCTCTCTCTCTCTCTCTCATAAACGACTTTTTCCTGGTAAATTATCATTTCTCCGTCTCTCTGTTTCTTGTAAGTTATTCTCTCTCTCTCTCTCTCTCTCTCTCTCTCTCTCTCTCTCTCTCTCTCTCTCTCTCTCTCTCTCTCTCATAGTTTTCAAGTATCGGTCATTGAATGTGACGAAGTGGCCGTAGAGTTCGGCAGCCGCCCCATTTCCACCAGACATCAAACTTATTTTTTTATCTCTTTTTCTCTCCCTTTTCTTTATTTCTCTCGTTTTCTCTTTTTTTCCCACTTCCACCTCTCTCTCTCTCTCTCTCTCTCTCTCTCTCTCTCTCTCTCTCTCTCTCTCTCTCTCTCTCTCTCTTTGTAACGAAATATCAAGTAATGCGTCTTATAACCTGTGATATAATTTTTAAAAATTTCACTTTTTGATGATAATGTTTTTTTTTTTTTTGCACAGGCTTGAATCTGCAGATATATCATAAACACAGAGAAACAGTTTATTAATGAATACATTAATTTTAATGTTATTTAAGTTTGTATGTACGTATGCATGTATGTATATATGTATGTAAGTATGCATGTATGTATGTCGCTTTTTGAAACTGTGATACAGTAAAACACTGTAGCAGATATGTCATAAAACAGTGTTCGTGTTGAACGTGAAAAATAATCGTTCCGTTGTCATCTCTGAATATGATATTCTTTCTATTACTCTTTCCATTTCAGGATATTGTTCATCACTAGGATATGGACAAATCCTTTTTATTCATATCCTAGTCCTTTTCAGCTAGCTACGTTTTGTATTATTTCGTGTAACGTTGGAAAATGGTTTATGTCAGCATGGGTATCTATGAAAAAAGTTATATATATAAAGGTATGAATTGTCAGCTCTTCCTGCTATGTTTTATTTGAAAAGCTTTAATGAAACAATTACGATTTGGAACTGAGGTTCGTCCACAAGTGACGAATTGCAACTGAAATTCATCCAAGAAGTGACGAGTTGCAACTTGGGTTCATTGAAAAGTGGCTAATTGCAATTGAGATTCAACCAAAAGTGACGAATGGCAACTAAGGTTCATAGGTTGCTTTACAGATTTTGAAATTATCGTTATAATTATATTACTATAATTTTCAAGCCACTTCAACAGTTTACTTTTTTGTAGCGACGCCACTTAATTAATTTTAACAACCAACGTGAAGTATCTGCTTTAAAATCCATGATAAAAATAAATCATTTATAATCGGATGATCACCGATAATTGAGGAACGAAACCTTCAATTATCATTCATTGTGATTATTTCCCATCTCTAGTGATAATTATTCAATTAATCTGCATACAGAGTTTCTATGTATCTTTTAAGCTATATGTATATCTTTAGCCTCTGTGTATCTTTTAGGTTGTATGCATATTTTAGGCTCTATGTAAGTTTTAGGTTTTACGGATCTCTTTAGCCGCTATGTATCTTTTAGACTCTATGTATCTTTTAGGCCCTATGTATCTGTTAGTCTTTGTATGTTTTAGATTCTATGTATCTTAAAGCTCTATGTATCTTTTAGTCCATATTTTAGTCTCCATGTAGCTTTTATTCTCTGTCTTTTTTAGGCTCTATGTATCTTTTAGTTTATGTATTTTTTTTAGTGTATGTATCATTTAGTCTATATGTATCCCATAGACACTATGTATCTTTTAGTCCCTATGTATCCTTTAGGGACTAAGTATCTTCAATTCTCTATGTATCCTGTAGGCACTATGTATCTTTTAGTCTTCATGTATCCTTTAGGCACTATGTATCTTTTAGTCTTCATGTATCCTTTAGGCACTATGTATCTTTTAGTCTCTATGTATCCTTTAAGAACCATGTATCTTTTAGCCTTTATGTATCCTTTAGGCACTATGCATCCTTTAGGCACTATTTATCTTTTAGTCTCTACTATGTATCCTTTAGGCACTATGTATCTTTTAGTCTATATAGCCTTTAGGCAATAAGTATCTTCAAGCCTCTGTGTCTCCTTTAGGTGCCATGTATCTTTTAGTCTCTATGTATCCTTTAGGCAATAAGTATCTTCAAGTCTCTATGTATCCTTTAGGTGCCATGTATCTTTCAGGCTCTATGTATCTTTTACGATGAGATGATACGTGGTCTTTGGCGTCGAATACACCAGATTGCTGAAGGATTAATCTGAAGCATGAAATTATTTTTTATCCCTGCAGCTGATGGATGAGAGAGAGAGAGAGAGAGAGAGAGAGAGAGAGAGAGAGAGAGAGAGAGAGAGAAAGTATTATAGACACACACACACACACACACACATATATATATATATAATAAATAATTAATATATATATAGATTATTTATATATATATATATTACATAACATTATTAAAATGTTAATAACTATTTCTATTTTGTTAACTTTTTTAATGTAACATTCTTGTAAAAATAATAAGTATTACTATACTCTGTTTTTTTCCATCTGTCCACCCGCCTGTGGTGTTTGCGTATGGTAATTCTGCGTCCCAGGCTTTAGATAGTCACATTCAACAATAATAACAATATCCTATTTCGAATATTAACAGTGTAATTCGCATACAGTAAATTATTAAATCACTTTTCAGTTGCAGATGTACACCCAGATATAATTTTATTTACCTAAAACTTACACAAAGCGTACTATTTACAGCCTGGGACGCAGTGTTACCTTGCGAAAACACCACAGGCGGATGGACAGATGGAAAAAAACAGAGTATAGTGTTATTCGTAATAGTTAATTTTGTGTGTATTATGAATATTGTGAGCAGATATTCTGGATTCGTTTGTGCTGTAGTTTAAACATTTACTATTTGTTTGTGTGCTGTGTGTATACGTGTGCCTGTATACGAGAGAGAGAGAGAGAGAGAGAGAGAGAGAGAGAGAGAGAGAGAGAGAGAGAGAGAGAGAGTTTTCATATATGAAATTTAAATGCTTGTGATACAGATTGCAGTCTTTGTCTTACTCAGAGCACAATAGAAGTGATAAATATTCTGTACGAAAGAAAACCACAGTATTAGTCGTTGCTTATTATCTTACATCTCTCTCTCTTTCTCTCTCTCTCTCTCTATCTCTATCTCTCTATCTCTCTCTCTCTCTCCAGACGTGAGTCCTTTGTAATCCCCGTCGTTTACGTCGGCAATATCATGTCAATTAATTACAAGGGAAGCGCTCTGAGCGACTTGGTTTAATCCCCCTTCCCTCGAAAACTGTAATGTACATGTAATTACTGTGATGCACATGTAATTACGTTTATTTGCATACTGTAATGCCACTGTTCCTTTAAGCTGAAGGAGAGCAAAGTCCCTCAGCCTTCAAGGTGGTGTTGTCATAACCGCTAGAGCAACGCTTTCTAATAACTTCTGTTGCCTGGTTCATATGGAGCGCGTGGATTTTAATTCCCGTTTTCTGTAATTCGCCTGTGATATAATTTTCCTGCCCTTTCGGTGGGGTTAGATCCTAGTCTGATTTTTACCTACCATTGTTTTTTTTATACAGTTTCCTTAGATAAAAGTAATAAGTTTCAAGCGTCATATCGTATCTATGTTGGTTAAGATTACTGAGAACACTCGCTAATATTTTCCTCTCGCTAAAAGTTGATTTTTTTTTCATGTATTTTTCGTAATGTACACTATTTATGATCAGTAAGTCAAGAATGATATTGTCTATCTTTAAAGGTTTGGTTTTTTGTATAATTTATTTTTAGTCATGTTCACTGATTCATGTTCACCAAGTCAAGAATCACATTAAGTCAATTACAGGTGAATTCAGTAGTTTTAAAATTTAAACTCTTTTAAACGCTTCTAAATATACTTTAGCGTCTGGAAATGCTGTACTTTCTGAGTTAACGCACTCAAATCAGACCATTTTATTGACGCCTGTAATGGAATGAGATTCAGTTATTTTCAACTCGTAACTGTTGTTAGGAACATTAGCCATCTTATGACTTACGTAAACCTATGCGTAGCTTGTGCCATTGAAATTATATTTTATTCTAAAAGGTGGCCTTTCCTTTCCAGGTAAGATTTGTCAGCTGATATGAGAAACATTGAGACTGCCATCCAGGAAGGTAGATAGATTCTCAGTATTTGTGAGTTGTTCAGTTTGTCATTTTTATCTGTTTAATTGTTATAGTTGGTGAAAGTATGTGTTTTCATACCATGTATAATATATATATATATATATATATATATATATATATATATATATATGATAGTATATGTATATATATATATATATATATATATATATATGATGCGTTCGTCCCACTAATGGGAATCAGTGATGCTCCACCCCTGATGGGAATCAGTAGTGTTTCTCCTCGAGGCTGCACAAAGCATAAGGCTAAGCATATCAAAAGGTATAGGGGAAAAAATTGTGATGTTTCTCGAGCAGGAAAATCCAGGCTTGAAACATTTCTCAAAGGCAGGATTAAAAAAAAAAAAACTTGGCGTTTGTTATTATACTTCTCTCGTATCACTTCTCCTCTACAATAAAGCGTCAGTGTTGTGTCACTGCATTAAAAAGAATGTAGGAACAGAGGAACAGCCTCTGGGCCTGAGAGAGAGAGAGAGAGCTAAAAAGAAAAGCATTGATAATTAAGATACCAAAGATACAATGAGAAAAGAGATAGAGAGAGAGAACTAAAAAGAAAGTCATAGATAATTAAGACACCAAAGATACATTGAGAATAGAGAGAGAGAGAGAGAGAGAGAGAGAGAGAGAGAGAGAGAGAGAGAGAAATAGAAGGAAATGCCCCAGGATACAGGACAAGAGGGAACGTCAGTTGAAGATTTCTTTTAAACCAAAGTCTCTCTCTACCTCTTTTGTTACTTTCTTGCCAGGAGCAAGCAAATACAAGAGAATTAGAGAGAGAGAGAGAGAGAGAAGAGAGAGAGAGAGAGAGAGAGGCAGGCGTGTGTGTTGGGGGGTGGGGGGTGAAAGGGTTACAAGAATACTTGATTCCTTCGAAATAATTAAACCTTTGTCGGGCATGATTTTGCCTCGAGAACATTTCCTTTTGAAAGAAAGAAAAGAGAAGAAGGGGGGGAATTCCGACTTCTGGGTTTACACGCTCGTGAAGGATGAATTCTTAATGAAACACACCCCCCCTCCCCCTCCCTTCCTTTCTCCCATCCCCGCCGGCAGTTTGGTGTCAACTCCGGAGCCGAGAAAACGTGTGCATATATATATAATATATATATATAATATATATATATATATATATATATATATATATATATATATATATATATATACGTATATATATATGTGTGTGTGTGTTGTGGTTTCGTTTTCCAGGGGAGGCACCCAAGGGGCGGGGAAGGTGGGGCTTCCAGAGAAGGGGAGGTTTCCAGTGGAAGGGGAAGATCCCAGAGGGAGGGGTGGATCCCATGGGGGTAGGAGAGGTTCCAGGAGAATGGGAAGTTCCCAAGGGGGAGGAGAGGTTCCCAAGGGAAGGTGAGATTTTCAGGGTAAGGGGAGGTGTTCTCAGGGGGTAGGGCAGGTTCCCAGGCGGGAGGAGACATTCCCAGTGGGTAGGGCTGCTTCCCAGGGGGAAGGTGAGGTTCCCAGGAGAAGGAAGAAGTTCCCAGGAGAAGGAGAGCTTCCGGGGGGTGGAGAAGGTGAGGTTCCCAGGAGAAGGAGAGGTTCCCAAGGGAAGGAAGAGGTTCCCGGGGCAAAGGGAGGTTTCCAGGAGGATGGGAAGTTCCCGAAGGAAGCCGAGGTTCCCGGGGCAAAGGGAGGTTCCCAGGGGAATGGGAAGTTCCCGGAGGAAGCGGAGGTTCCCGGGAAGTTCCCTGGGAGGAGAGGGGTCATTAAGAATTCACCTCACGTACTTTAACTTCAGTTTGGAGTTTGGGGACTCTCTAGGGCTAACTTTTTTTTTATTCTCTTTTTACTTTTTTACTTTCTTTTTTCGACTGTTCATTGATATTCGTATTGGTGAGTATTCCTTTTAGAGGTTTTTTTTTTTTTTTTTGCTATGCTCTCATTTCGTGTCTATTGTGAATATGGATATGAGCGCTTGGTGTTTGGAGGATGATATTGTAGATCGCGCGTTTTATATCGTATTCAAACCGTTTGTGTTATTCAATATGTTTTATACAGTAAGCTCTTTTTTTATCGATTTTATTCTAATGTCGATTAATATTTTATTTTCTCTTAATTTTTTTTTTACTTTGAACACAAAACAATCTTTAAAAAAATCCTCCGTTATCCATTTGTTTTTTTAATTTGACCCAGACTTCATCAGTTCTTTTATATATATATATAATTTATTATTTAAATATTATATATATATATATATAATAATATATATATAGATAATATATATATATATAGATAGATATATATATATATATATTATATTAATATTATATAAATATATATTATATATATATATATATATATGTATATTGCAAGACTATCTTGCCTCGTGTATTTTTCTGAAGGTTAAACCTTTGAAAAATATTTCTCCTATTAAGTTCCTCGAAGTTAAAGATATTTTTAGTGGGTGAACGCCTCTCCCATAATTATTCTCATATGGTATATGCATACACACACACACACACACACACACGCACACAGGCACACAGAATCACCGGGAAAATCAAAAGTAAACAAACATTAGAATTCATTGATGACAGATTGGCTGATCCTTTGGCCTTTGGCACTCAAAGGGATCTCCTACAGGACCCGCCCACCGAAATAGAAATTAATTAAGAGTAATTTACATATCGAACGTTGAAGTCTACCGAAGCTTTATTGATAATTAACTGAGGCCACTAAGAGTAAATCACAAAGTAATAGTTAGAATAATAAGTGGGAAATTTGAAGTGAGATTCACAGTTAAAAAACAGCAGACAATTAACATTGTTTTTTTTTTTTACCAGTACTTTCTTATAGTAAGTAGCCGCAGGATTTTAAATTAAAATTTAAGTATATAGGATAAGCACTTACATAAACTCATGCTTATATTATTCTTCATACCGCAGTGATATCCGTTTCAGCGCTGAATGACCCCCTAGGTCCCAGTGCTTGGCCTTTGGCCTAAACTCTGCATTCAATTCTGGGAAAATGTCGGGCGTTTTCTGATATAGTGAATAATACGTTTACAGATGCAAAAACGGAAGTTTCTGATAGAAAAAAATAAAGCGAAAATATATTTACAGGGGACAAAAAGGAAGTTTCTAATAGAGAGAAATAGAGTGAATAATATGTTTACTGATGAAAAAACGGGTACATAATAAGAAATAAAATACAGAAAAAAATATTTGTTGGACTTGGCTCCGAGTCGAGATAGATTTCACAATTAAGGTGAAGAATGAGAGCAGCATAAGAACAGAATAAAAGGGCCACAATTATTAAGCTTGGCAGGAGACGAAAGGAAAGTCACTGAAGTGAACAGCTTAAGGAGGATATATGATGTCCAGTTTTTTTTTAGATTAAGAAAAGGGGTGACGATTTATGGTGGAATCGTTGACGGACTGCCATCGTTTGAGTCATATATTCATGTGGAATAGAGTCCAAAAATAACTTTTTTTTTCATTTGTGTAATCCCCCCCCCCCCCTCTTCTCATCTCTCTCTCTCTCTCTCTCTCTCTCTCTCTCTCTCAAATGGAATAAATTTCAAAACTGACGTTTTTAATTTGTGTTCTCTCTCTCTCTCTCTCTCTCTCTCTCTCTCTCTCTCTCTGTCTCTGTCTCACACACACATATATATATATATATATATATATATATAATATATATCTATATATATTTATATATATATATATATATATATATATATATATATATATATATATATATATATATATATATATATATAGTATATATATATATATATATATATATATATGTATATATATATATATGTACATATACATATATATATATATATATATATATATATATTATATATATATATATATATACACATATATATATATATATATATATATATATATATAATATATACACATATACAATTTACCCAAAATAAGTTCGCGGAGTACTACGGGCTTTCTGGCTATGCGCGTTAGGCGTTGTAGGCGCAGGAATACATTGTAAAACATTAAAAGTATTCATCAGCGAAATACATACATGCCTATACACAGCCAGAAAGCACGTACTCGGCGAACTCGTTACTCGGGTTTATATGAATATTTTTTTTTTTTTTTTTTTTACCGAGCTGTCATTCTAACATTTTTGTTCGTGCTAGTACTAGGGATCCTTTTGTGAAATATATTACATCCATTTTATAATATGTTTTTCTGTCACATATTTTCCACGGAGGGTCGGACGTCAGGCGTTCAAATCTAGAACTAGATTTTTTTTTTTCAGTATTTTGCTCAACTTTATTCACTGTTTTTGGTAGTTTTCATATCTGTTTTTCGTAATTTATTCGCTATTTTTCGTATTTTTCTTCAATATTTTCTTAATTATTCACTGCTTTTCGTCATTTTCTTCAATATTTTTCGTACCTATTTTTCGTAATTTTTTCACTGTTTTTCGTCACTTTCTGTACTCTTTCGAAATTGTTATAACTTTCGAAATGTTCATCACTATTTTTGGTCATTTTATCCACTAATTTTCGTAATTTTTTTCACAATTTTTCTTAATTTTCATCAAAATTTTCTGAATTTTCATCACCGTTTTCCGTAATTTTCTTCACAATTTTTTGCAATTTTATTCAAAATTTTCGTAATTTTCTTCAAAATTTTTCGTAATTTTCTTTACGATTTTTCGTAATTTTCTTTGCGATTTTTCTTACTTTTCATCACAATTTTTCGTAATTTTCATAAAAAATTTTCGTACTTTTGTTTACGATTTTTCGTAACTTCCTAAAAAATTTTCTTTGTTTTCTTAACAATTTTTCATAATTTTCTTTATGATTTTTCGTAATTTTCATAGCAATTTTTTTGTAATTTTCTTTACGATATTTCGTAATTTTCTTCACTATTTTTCTTATTTTATTTTTCGATTGTTCCTAATTTTCTTCCCTATTTATCTTAACTACTGTTTTTGATAATTCCCCCACTATATTTGCTAATTTCCTTCCCAATTTTTCGTAATTTTCTTTACGATTTTTGGTACTATTCTTCACATTTTTCTTCATAATTTTCATCATAATATTTTTGTAATTTTCTTCACGATTCTTCGTAACTTTCTTCTCGATTTTTCCTCATTTTCTTACCTATTTTTGCAACTACTGATTTTTGGTAATTTTCTCCACTATATTTGGTGATTTCCTCCACCATTTATCGTAATTTCCATCACTATGTTTCATCACATCAAACCACTCCCCCATTCCATTCATCAGATGAAATTTTAGCGTCTAAAAAAAAATGAACACATTTTATTTTTACGAGTCAATCAAAGCTACAGTTTTCCGTGTGATTTTATAAAAGCTTGGTCTGACTTAGCATTTCTCTCTCTCTCTCTCTCTCTCTCTCTCTCTCTCTCTCTCTCTCTCTCTCTCTCTCTCTCTCTCCAGAGGGTGAAATTAGTTCTCAGTTTTTCGTGCGTTTTTATGAAAGATTGGTGTGATTCAGTGTACCTTATTCTATTTTTTATTTTTTCTAATTTTTTACTCTAGAGGGTGAAATTAGTTTTCAGTTTTTACTCTGGTTTTTTGGTCATTAATATTCGTGGAAGATGCTCGGAAATCGGTTTACTCTCTCTCTCTCTCTCTCTCTCTCTCTCTCTCTCTCTCTCTCTCTCTAATAAGCCCTTAGTGTGTTTGTAGCCAGTACGCGGTAATGACTTTGACTTCTGATTTTTAGTAATGATGTAACCATTAAATCTCTCTCTGTCTGTCTGTCTGTCTGTCTGTCTCTCTCTCTCTCTCATAAGCTCTTAGAGTGTTCTATGGGTAATACGCGGTGATGATTTTGACTTTCAGTCTTAGTAATGATGAAGGGTATTAAATCTCTCTCTCTCTCTCTCTCTCTCTCTCTCTCTCTCTCTCTCTCTCTCTCTCTAATAAACCCGTATAGTGTTTGTAGCCAATACGCGGTAATGACTTTGACTTCTGATTCTTAGTAATGATGTAGGCATTAAATCTCTCTCTCTCTCTCTCTCTCTCTCTCTCTCTCCTTCGTTTGTAAAGCTGTAAGTCGCAAGTTTTTGTTATTACTTGGAATTTAAAAATGAATTTATACTAGTTGGAACTACACGTGTCTTATTTCTTCCTTATATTCATGACTAAATGTTGTCTATTTAGCTATAATTAGAGGCAAAATGAATGTTTATTTTCGCCATAAAACAGCATCATAACACGCGATGCACTGTAGGCATTACTTAAGGTTCTTTACAGCGTTCCTTCGGCCCCTAGCTTCAACCCCTTCCATTCCTTTTACTGTACCTCCGTTCATATTCTCTTTCTACCATCTTGCTATCCACTTTCTCCTAATAATTGTCTCTTGGTGCAACTCCTTTGAGGTTTCCCTCCTGTTACGCCTTTCAAACCTTTCTGCTGTCAATTTCCCGTTTCAGCGCTGAATGGCGTCGCAGGTCCCAGCGCTTGGCCTGTGTCCTAATTCTCTATGTTCCTTCCTTCATTCCAAAAGTGATGGTGGGCGTCTTACATTGAACGTTACCCTTGTGAGGCGTGGAATATTTCTTAGCAGTTAGATCATTTGAGAACCAATATTGGCACAGGATTATAATCCTCAAAGGATGTCAGCTGTTAGAGTAATGGGCTCAACGATGTTGGTATTGGAAAAGTCACCATTAAAAAGAGTACGGTGCTGAACATGGGGATTAGAATTTGATAAGTGAAAGGCTTTTGGGAGCATCTGGAATTTGTTTGATGTGATTCTATTTGTTTTAGATTAAGCTGACCCTACGCCAGCACGGGCTCTTGCTCATAGATCGGCCCGTAATATTATATTTCGAGAGCCTAATTTCACTAACGCTTTGACAGAATGCGTATATTTTGATGACGTATAAGATATATATTTTATTTTAAAGGTTAATTTACAGAAGTGATGTTGGCTGTTCGTCTCCTTCTCCCAAACGATCTGATATTCATTAGATTGTTATTATTATTTTTTTTATTTTTTTTAGTTATCTGTAAAAGAAAACGGGTTTAAGTAATTCTTATTAATTTTTTACCTTTCTTTTCGTTTTCTATAAAAGAAAACGGTTTTGACGGCTTCGTCCGTCCGCTTTTCTCCGCCCGCACTGTTTCTGTCCGCCCTCAGATCTTAAGAACTACTGAGGCTAGAGGGCTGCAAATTGGTACGTTGATCATCCACCCTCCAATCATCAAACGTATTAAATTGCAGCCCTCTAGCCTCAGTAGTTTTTATTGTATTTAGTTAAAATCCATGATGTGCCGCCAACACTAGTTTTTATTGTATTTAAGGTTAAAATGATCCATAATTGTGCGTCTGGCCCCGCTTGTGCTGTAACGCAGGCCACCACCAGGCTGTGGCTGAAAGTTTCATGGGCCGCGGCGGCTGAGAGTTTCATACCAGCATTATACGCTGTACGGAAAACTCGATTCTTCGGCGCGTTTTCTATTTGTTATTGTCTGCGCTTAATTAAACTCGCCTGATTAGCTTCTGTCGTTTGATGCCGGTTGTTTTGGCTCTTTGTAATTAGGCATTTTTATCGAAAGGCGTCTTTTCATAACGCGGTGCTTCCTTGTTTACCTCTGCCGAGGTTATTCGTTATTTGTGTCAAACCTTTTATACTCTTGTGAGGAAGGTTTGTATTCAATTTTACGGTTTATTTTGTCGTTAATTTTTGGTTGCCAGGGAAAATTTCAATTGTGTTTGAAGTTTGTTTTTTTAGCTTAGTTTATATTATTATTATTATTATTATTATTTTTTATTATTATTATTATTATTATTATTATTATTATTATTATTTATTATTAAAAAAATCCTCACAGTAGCAGGAGTCTTAAAATGGCGACACAAATCCACAGTTATGTATATGCATATATATTTTAAAGAAAAAAAATCTATGCATAGACATAAACATAACTGTGGATTTGTTCCTCATTATTATCATTATATTACTATTATTATTATTATTATTATTATTATTATTATTATTATTTTTTTTTTTTTTTTTTTTTTTTTTTTTTTTTTTTTTTTTTTTTTTTTTTTTTTTTTTTTTTTTTTTTTTGTTTTTTTTTTTTTTTTTTTTTTTTTTTTTTTTTTTTTTTTTTTTTTTTTTTTTTTTTTTTTTGCTCTCACAGTCCTCCAATGCGACTGGGTGGTATATATAGTGTGGGGTTCCGGGTTGCATCCTGCCTATTTATTATTATTATTATTATTATTATTATTATTATTATTATTATATTATTATTATTATTATTATTATTATTATTATTATTATTATTATTACCCCTATTCATTGCATCAAAGTCAAGCCTCTAAGGAATATGTTGTTCACGTGAAGAATAACAGGAGGAAAGAGGAATTACAGGAAGGGGAAACAGGTTAGAAAGGAAGTAAATTAACAAACGAATAAAGAAATGGATGAAAATATAAGGAAATTATTATAATTTTTTTTGTCAGTAAATCCCGTACCAATATAAAAGGTAGTTCTTTATACATATATTTATATCTTTGCGTATTAACCTTTCTTAATGCCTCCCTAATTTTTTTTGATGATTTAATGCCTGGCTATAATTGAATATATATATATATATATATATATATTATATATATATATATATATTTATATTATAGATATATTATGTAGTATATAATTTTTTTTTTCTCAGGAAAACAATTACGGATAATTTTACCTTTACATTTTATTCTTAGAATTTTTTTATATAATACCTTGATTTCATGTCTATTAATACGCAAATTTTTACGTATGTCTAAGAGATAAATCATCGAAATACAACCGTGAAAGAGAGAGAGAGAGAGAGAGAGAGAGAGAGAGAGAGAGAGAGAGAGAGAGAGAGAGAGAGAGATTAAATTCGCTGCTTATGTTGATGTACATCCGTGAGAGAGAGAGAGAGAGAGAGAGAGAGAGAGAGAGAGTCAAGTCTTTTTCAAACGTGACTATTATCAGAGCAGCTTCATTCGTCCCCCTACCGGATCAAAAAGGAACCGGCGTTCAGAAGGACGGGGCAAATAATAAACCGAATATTGGAACCTGGACGTTTGATCATGATTTTTATTGGCTCTCTCTTTTTTTGTTTTAGATATTGAATATCAGCTGAGGCCGAGATATCTCTTCCATCAAAGGGAAAGGTGAACTGACCTCAGAGAGAGATGTGTGTTTTTTTTCATGTGATTGATGTGAGCCGATATAGCCTTAAGGGTGAGGTTTCGTGTTATTCTAAGAGGTTTTTTTCCCCGCTTACTCGGGGAGTAAGCCTACAAATGAAGTTATTGTTGTTGTTGTTGTTGTTGTTGTTGTTTTCTTGTTGGGGGTTAAGAAAAACCTATGGAAAAGCCTAAAAAGGTCTGAAAAAAAGTGTTTCACGTCGAGTTCAAGATACAGAAATTTTAAGAGAGAATATTTATGGTTTATTTATAAGAATGAAAATGTAAAAAAAAATTATTAATATTATAATAATATGCATTTATTTGCATATTTCTGCTACTGAACAGATAAAACTGTTTTCACTGTTCGTTATTGCAGAGTTGTAACGATTCTAGACTTCGACAACCATTTTCACACATTTGCAACACCTAACGTCGCGTTGGGTTATAGAGCTTTATTTATTTTTTTTTTTTTTTTTTTATTAGGAGCACCTGTATTAAGGAATTTCGACTATGACAGATATAAATGTAGAATGTAAAAGGAAGAAGGGAGTCTTGGTTGAATACAAAGCCTTTGACCAGTGCCTCTGCATATTTATGGAGGGGGGGGGGGGGGGGGGGGGTGTGGGGGGGGGGGGGGGGGCGTGGGGCGGGGGGGAACTGAAGGCAGGTTGGAGAGAACACTACTCGGAAGCCTTTTTTAGTTATGTTTTCGTTTTCTGTCTTCAATTTTTTTGATTCTCGTGCAGTCACACCATAACGAGCTTTCGTATCATCTCAGCAGAGGCATTGGAGTGGTATGTTTTGGATTTATTTTGGAAATGAATTGGATTCACTTTGGAAATAAACTGGATTTATTTTGGAAATAAATTGGATTTATTTTGGAAATGAATTGGATTCATTTTGGAAATGAATTGGATTCATATTGGGAATGAAAACGAAGTCTGCAACTGGAGCCACGGAAATTCAAGCGGAGATCCAATGCATTACTACCAAAAAGCAGTGGGTGTATTTTGAATTTTACTTACATTTTTATCCATGTATTTATTATTTCATTAGTTTAATTTTTTTGGAAGCTCGAATTTCAAGACAATGGCCCCTATTGTGGACTTGTTTTCCCGTAATGAACAATAGGGTCCCCCCCATTCTTCTTTGAATTAAATAAGAATAGCCAGTAATAAAGATAATTCAATATGACTACACCGGATTTGACGATCCCCTTTGGCACGTTGCTTGCCAGTTTCAGCAACATTGAGAAATCCTTAATAAGGCAAATAGAGAAGACTATACAAAATTAATGGAGCTGATGCAGCAATCCTTTTCAACAAGACTTGTTTAAAAGAGGGTCTACTCCCAAGATATTATTATTATTATTATTATTATTATTATTATGTTTTTTTTTTTTTTTTTTTTTTTTTTTTTTTTTTTTTTTTTTTTTTTTTTTTTTTTTTTTTGCTCTATCACAGTCCTCCAATTCGACTGGGTGGCATTTATAGTGTGGGGTTCCGGGTTGCATCCTACCTGCTTAGAGTCCACCACTTTTCTTACTATGTGCGCCGTTTCTAGGATCACACTCTTCTGCAGAGTCCTGGAGCTACTTCAAGCCTCTTAGTTTTTCCAGATTCTTTTTCAGGGATCTTGGATCGTACCTAGTGCTCCTATGTTATGAGTATTTATTATTATTATTATTATTATTATTATTATATTATTATTATTATTATTATTATTATTATTATTATTATTATTATTCAGAGGACGAAACCTATTCATATGGAACAAGCCCACAGTGGGCCATTGACTTGAAATTCTTGAAGCTTCCAAAGAATATTACGGTGTTCATTAAGAAGAAGTAAGTGGAGGCAAAGGGAAATACAGAAAGAAAAGACCTCACTTATTAGAAAAGAAAAAATATATAAAAAATATATATAGATAGCAACGCATTCAAAAGAAAGGAGAATAGTAAGGTATTTCCTATGAAGAAGACTTCACACACACAAACACACACACAGACATCCACACGCTCTCTCTCTCTCTCTCCTCTCTCTCTCTCTCTCTCTCTCTCTCTCTCTCCCTCTCTCCCCTTTATAATACGGGCCTCTGCCCTATTTTGTGTTTCTTTGAGTTCTACGACCAAAAACTGTCTAGTCCAGTGAAGCTTATCACCCGGAACCGACCTACATGAAGGCAGACATTCCTGTCACTTCTACTCAACGAATAACAAAGAATTTAAAAAGGAATAAAAGTAGATATAACATTATTTTTGGCCTGTGTTTCTCATCCAGTTCTTTCCTCTTGGGATGCGCTATTTGTATAATATTTTTAGACGACGGAAGGGGCAGAATTTTGATTCGCATGTGCTGAACTGAGCGTAAAATCAGTTAGCATTTATATTTATATTTTGGAAAGAAAGATAACTTTAGACATCTAAGGCGGGTTGAAAAATACTGGATCCGTGATCGAATGTTGATCAAAGCTTCAGTATTTTTTTTTTTTTTTTTTTTTTTTTTACAAATCTTACAAATTAAGAATGTTAGTTTGACGAAATCTTATTAGTCTATTATCCAATCGCAGGCCTTTGCTGTCCTTATTGTTGCTCATTATGCATAGTTAATACAGTTGATAATAATGGTTGTCTGTAGCGTTACTGCATTTTGTTGATGTACGTGCAATAAACTTTGTTGTAATTTACTAGAGATTAAGTGAAAAGTTAAAGTTCACAATATCAGGAGATAATAATAATAATAATGTTAAGAAATTCACAGTTCCGTGAAAACAAATTGTTTAAAAAATATCCACAATTATATATAAAAATATATTTCTATGTAAAAATATAAAACAGAGACTTTCGAACACCTGAACGGTGTTCCTAACGTCACACTGATGAGGATCGAAAGTCTCTGTTTTATATTTTTACATAGAAATATATTTTTATATATAATTGTGGATATTTTTTAAACAACAACAACAATAATAATAATAATAATAATAATAATAATAATAATAATAATAATAATAATAATAATAATAATAATAATAATAATAAATAATATTAATTTTGTAATACATAAATCCCAGAGTTGAAATCCCAAATAGTTGTTGAGTCTTTCAACTAACTGCAAACTTGCACGAGCCAGTCAAGTTTAAAAACAAGAAAAAGATAAATCTTTCAAGTAAATCGAATGATTCTTAAATCCGCTAAAATAACAATCCCCTCTAAAATCAACCGAAAGTAAATCCCGGATTACCCCAGTTCGAAAATTTCGCGGGAAAAGCAATTTCAAAATTGCCATTCCAAGACCTTTTGAAACTCACATCGAAAGTATTCTGGGAAGCAACTCTCTCTCTCTGTCTCCTCTCTCTCTCTCTCTCTCTCTCTCGTCTCTCTCTCTCTCTCTCTCTCTCTCTCTCTCTCTCTTTACTCTTCTCTCTCCTCTCTCTCTCTCTCTCTCTCTCTCCAGTCGATTTTTCTTTCTTGGCCACACGTTTATCGGAGGATTTTGGTGAAGATGGTGCGCGATTTCGGAGAGAGAGAGAGAGAGAGAGAGAGAAGCCTCCCTTGATTGCGGTGATTCACACACACACACGAATTTGCTTGCCTTGTGGTAGTCCTTGGCTGTGGGTTGCTAGACTGCAATTTTATTCCCCGAATTTTTGTATTTCACGAAGCTGAAATATGTGTCATTGCTATTTCACATTAAATTGCAGAGCTGTCTTAAGAGGACGCCAAGTCATAATGTATATTTTTGAGATACATTATAATGTTTTTTAATCAGGCTATGTCTAAATGTATATATATATATATATATATATATATATATATATATATATATATATATATTATATAAGTATGTATGTATGTATGTATGTACGTATATATATATATTAATATATATATATATATATACATACATACATACAATCACATACAATATATATATAATATATATATATATATATATATATATATATTATATATATATCTAAATATCTTAAGTTACAGTATATATCGTTCATTATCTCTCCCTCCTACTCCCTTCTCCCCTAGGAGCTAACAGGACTTGGACCCATCTTTTCGTTATCCTAAATTCTTAACTGACCTCGTGTCGCCTCTTACATCAAAGCCAATTACAAAAAATAATCACATTATGGCTATAGGAAATAATTGCCAACAAAGTACTACGTCCATCACTGTTGCCTCTCCCGTCGGCTATTAACTTGCGACATCACCCGACATCCTGCCTTTAAAGCAACAGAAGAAGAGCCTCTGTGGTCAAGGACTTAATATGCGATGCGGACGTTTGCCCAGGACTGCGGGTTCGATAATCCAATGGAATATGTTTGGGCAGCCTCTATTGGAAACGTCAGCCCTACGACAGGAGCCTTTACAAAGACCACATGATCTCTCTCTCTCTCTCTCTCTCTCTCTCTCTCTGGGGGGCGTCCAGTGGCACCTGATGGTACCACCACCAGGTATTTCTGAATTGATATCCAGGTATGTGTCCTGGCATTTAGTTTTGGTCGTGTCCGTTCTATTGGTCGAAGTTTTGGGTTGTGAAGGGGATTGCGAACGGGGATGGCGTCGTGGCTGGGTCAGAGTACCTGGGTGCTAACACCTGGGTCCTAGTACCTGAGTCCTGGTACTTGGGTGCTAAAACCTGGGTCCTAGTACCTGAGTCCTGTACCTGGATGCTAAAACCTGGGTCCTAGTACCTGAATTCTAGCTCACCTGAGTCCTAATACCTGGGTCCTAGTACCTGGCTCCTAGTACCTGAGTCCTCGTACCTGGGTACTAAAACTTGGGTCCTAGTACCTGAGTCTTAGTACCTGCGTCCTAGTACCTGAATTCTAGTACCTGAATCCTAGCACTTGATTCTTAGTACCCAGGTCCTAGTACCTGGGTCCCAGTATCTGAGTCCTAGTATCTCGGTCCTAGTATCTCGGTCCTAGTATCTCGGTCCTAAACCTGGGTCCTAGCACCACAGTCCTACTACCGGGATCCAAATGCCTGGATCCCATCATCTGCGTCCTAAAAAACATCTGGGTCATCGTACCTGGACCTTGGTACTGAACGCCCCCCAATACCTCCCCCCCCCCCCCCCCCTCGCTCTTTCGCGTTTGTTTTGTGGCTTCCGCTTTGACAAATATCCAATAGCTTGATAAGAACAATTTGCAGTTTTTCATAACATTTCTGTTTTGATGCCTGTTTTTTAATTATTTATTTTTTTGGTGTTTTTTTTTAATTTTTTTTTTCTATTTTGAGGATTGGTTTCACTGGTCCGATTGCATTTGCCGTTTGCTAGTTTGATTGGGGATTGGAGAGATTTCCTACACGCGGGAAATGATGATGAGATGATTGGGAAAGTCCGGATATACGTGTCGTTTTGTGCAGATGGCAAAATTGACGGTTTAGGGTATCAATAATCGTATTGATCGCCGTATTCTTTGGAAGCTTGAATTTCACTTTAGTGGCCCCTGTGGTGGGCTTGTTCCCTAGGAATAGGTTTCATCTACTGAATAATAATAACAATAATAATATACTTTATTAAAAGTAATGGCTACTTCAGCAGCGTTACACTTGTAGAGATCTTCTCTATTTTGCGAATAGCGGCTTTTTCCGTGCTACTTAAACAGGCTAGTAGAGCGCCTATAGAGGTCGTGGTAAAATACAGGGTCAAAATAGGTGTATATATTTGAATTTTACAGATAAACTATGATACCATAGTCATCAAAGTCATTAACGACTTTCTTCTCTCTCTCTCTCTCTCTCTCTTTCTTAAAGCGAGCTTTCGTCTGGAGCTGCCAGACAATCCTCGGGCTGGGAAGCTGAGGGTGGACTGATCTTGGTTGGTGCGGTGTCCGTCCTCCTTATATCTGTGGCTGACAGCAGGGGGTCTGCCCCATGCTTGTCTCCTATTGGCTGGTGGCGGTGAGTCTTGTGCTCATCCAGCAAATAAAACCTAATCTGAATACGACGCAGGAAGAATTTCTCCTCCCTACGAGTATGAGAAGACCTGCCACCAACAATGACACCACCGATCATGACAACTCCTATGGATGACAACGCACCCCGAACGAGGTACGCCTGACCAGCCGATGGAAATCAAAGTAGCCGTGACGTCCCACAGCGTAGCGCAACGCCCATCAATGTTACAGCGCGCTTAGGAGGTCCAGGCGGCTGCAGGATATGCTGCAACGCAACCATCGGCCCGAAGAAAGTGGCTTGAGACCTGGCTCAGGCAGCCAATGAAAAACAAGACTCACCGCCACCAGCCAATAGGAGACAAGCATGGGGCAGACCCCCTGCTGTCAGCCACAGATATAAGGAGACGGACACCGCCCCCCCCCACCAAGATCAGGTCCACCCTCAGCTTCCAGCCGAGGATGTCTGGCAGCTCCAGACGAAAGCTCGCTTTAAGAAAGAAAGAGAGAGAGAGAGAGAGAGAGAGAGAGAGAGAAAATCGTTAATGACTTTGATGACTATGGTATCATAGTTTATCTGTAAAATTCAAATATATACACCTATTTTGACCCTGTATTTTACCATGACCTCTATAGGCGCTCTACTAGCCTGTTTAAGTAGCAAGGAAAAAGCCGCTATTCGCAAAATAGAGAAGAATCTCTACAAGTGTACGCTGCTGAAGTAGCCATTACTTTTAATAAAAAGTATGCTTGAGAGAGGTCTGCTTCCTAAGAACAATAATAATATAATATAATAATAATAATAATAATAATAATAAGAATCTAGAAAAACTAGAGCTGAATGAAGTTAGCTCCAGGAACTCATGCAGAAGAGTGTGATCCTAGAAACGGCGCATAGTAAGAAATGTGATGGGACTCCTAAGGAGGCAGGATGCAACCGGAACCCCACACTATAAATACCACCCAGTCGAATTGGAGGACTGTGATAGAGCAATAAAAAAATAAATAAATAATGAATAATAATAATAATAATAATGTTAATGTTTTGTGCCTTTTCTTTCTGGTACTGGTTCCAGGGTTGAAATGAAATGAAATGAAATGTTTACTGTTCTGATTACAAATCTGTCTTGTGAATTAATAACGATTTACAGATTCAAAGCCCTTATCACTGGCCATACATTATCACGTAAGATTCATTATTTACAAGCAGTACAGAGATAAAAATTTAAAACTCCTATACATTTCATTCCATTCAGTATTTTGTGGTCAGTATTTCCCGCCGATGTTGCAACAGATGCCGATCGTTGCTATGGCAACCATTGTATATACAAAGCATAGGCAGTAAAAATAAAAAGTCAAGACCCTTTGTTTACTTTTGTTTACGAAACGCTCCGTTTGTTGATCAGAATAGAAAGGGAGGTTTTATGTTTCTCTTTTACCCAAATGCCCTGTGTATAATCCTGTAGTTACGTCACGTTAAAACAATTTTGTTTTTGGCAGAATTTTGTAGCCGCTTTTAAGTACATATTGAACTTTTTTGTATATCTTAGGAATTTCAAGTTTTAGTTGAGATCTTTTGCTATGAATATATAGAGAGTTTGTTTACGAAATATTGAGATTTTATTTATAGAAATTTTAAAACGTTTTTAAGTTTTAATAGAACAAATATTTTTTCCATTTGCTGAGATTCTGATGGAGAGTATCAAGTGTTAGTTTGACTTTCTTTGCTATAAGAGCTATCACGTATCATGATTTTGATAGGATATATTCCTTTATTTTCAATATTGAGATTTATTTTAAATTTTAGTGGGCTGCAATTTTTTCAGATTCATAAACACGGGTGAAAGTTATAATAGAAAATCAAGGCTTTTGTGTTCACAAGATTAAAATTATTTTTTTTTTTCAAAGTTCATTTATGACTTGTTTCTTAATTTGAAGTGTTTAGGTTTTTCAGTGACCTAACCGGGCAAGAATAAACTATATTTGAAATTTTTCATATATATATATATTATATAGATATATAATATATAGATTATTATATATATATTATTATAATCTTATATATATATATATATATATATATTTTCAATATTATTTACATATTTGCTTAAAATATCACAGTAGATGAACGTGACTTCATTAAATAAGCGAATAACACAAGGAAAATATGCAGAAATCCAATCGCTTTCGTCTTTACTAAGACATTGTCAAGGAACAAATTCCTTAGTAAAGACGAGAGCTTAGATTTCTGCCTATTATTTTCCTGGTATTCGCTTATTTTATATATATATTTATATATATAATATATATATAGATATATATATATATATATATATGTATATATATATATATTTATATGTATATATATATATATATATATATATATATATATATAGGTAATTTATATATATATATACTGGAAGCTATGAGCGATGATTGAGTTAAGGTGTTTTTTTTTTTTTTTTTTTTTTTTTTTTTAATTCGTGGCTATTCTTCCTCCCTACTCAACTCTCCTCACGTCTGCAGCCTCAGGAGAAATGATTCTGCTGATTCTAATGCCACGCCTAATTCCCCTGGAGCAACCCCTCCCTCTCTCTCACTCTCTCTCTCTCTCTCTCTCTCTCTCTCTCTCTATCTCTCTCTCTCTCTCTCTCTCTCTCTTACAATCTTAAATACCGGATGGATTTTCTTATCAATATAACTCTCTCCCAACTCATAG
The DNA here is from genome assembly GCF_015104395.2 of Macrobrachium nipponense. Lineage (NCBI taxonomy): Eukaryota > Metazoa > Arthropoda > Malacostraca > Decapoda > Palaemonidae > Macrobrachium > Macrobrachium nipponense. The sequence continues at coordinate 6,392,749 of NC_061098.1, forward strand.
ACACCGGATAAACTATCTTATTGATATAAACTCTCTCTCTCTCTCTCTCTCTCTCTCTCTCTCTCTCTCTCACACACACACACACACACATAATCTTATATAACGGATGGATTATCTCATCGATACAACTGTCTATCTCTTTTACACTGTTAGACACCAGATAAATTATATTATTAGTATAACCACCCTCTCTCTCTCTCTCTCTCTCTCTCTCTCTCTCTCTCTCTCTTATTAGAAAGTCTGTTCTCTGAGATCTAAGAACGTGAAATGAAAGTAAAGTCTGCCAATTAAAGAGAGAGAGAGAGAGAGAGAGAGAGAGAACGCTCACTAACATCACATCATCAATTTCTATATCAGCGAAATGCGTTCCTCAATCTTTTCAATTGAACGGGGAGCACTGTAATCGAACTTTTGAATAATTCGGTCACCGGAATGTTGACGCGAATAGTTTTTTTTTTTTTTTTTATGTCGGATGTCGAACTAATGCGTTCACTCGCCTCTAATTGAGATGGACTTCCGAGTGAGGCGGCGTTATGAGTTATTACCGAAATACTTTTCGGTGGGGCTAAATGCCTAAACCCCCAACCCCCCCCGCCCCGTCCCACCTGTGTGTGTGTGTGTACGTGTATGTGTAAGTGGTCTCTGAAAACACCTGTAATTGTCTTGTGGAAATATGAATAATTAATGTTTTCTGTACGCGGTAACGTTTGACTAAAAAGAGAGCGGTCGAATTATTCATTTTATAAAAAGGGAACATATACAGTCATAATGTTGACAGAACATATCAATTTATTTTATAAAAGGGAAATATTTTTTTTCATTTTTTATGGTCATTTGTTGACAAAACGTATTGGTTTATTTTTTAGAAGGGGAATATTTTTCTTATTTTTCTATGATCATTTGTCGACAAAACGTATTGGTTTATCTTTTAGAAGGGGAATATTTTTCTTATTTTTCTATGGTCATTTGTAGACAAAACGTATTGGTTTATTTGTTAGAAGGGGAATATTTTTCTTATTTTTCTATGGTCATTTGTTGACAAAACGTATCAGTTTATTTTTTAAAAGGTGAATATTTTCCTATGTTTAATTGTTGACAGAACATATCAGTTTATTTTTTAAAAGGGGGAATTTTTTTCTAGGTTTAATTCTTGACAAAACGTATCAGTTTATTTTTTAAAAGGGGAATATTCTTCTATATGGTCGTTCGTTGACAAAACATCAATTTATTTTTTAAAAAGGGAATATTTTTCTGATTTTCCTATGGTCATTTGTCGACAAAACATATCTATCTTAACGAACATATATACGAAATCAAATTGATACGACTTTCTTAACGGACGCATATATAGTACAGATTTGGAATGATAAAACCGTTTTGCCTTGATCCCTTTGAGAACGCCCCGTGGCTGTCAGATAGACGCACCCTCCCTCCGTCAGCCCTTCGTCAGGAGGCAAACAGATTGATTAGGATTCATGAATGATTGGAAGACCAAATCGCAATTATGTCCGGATTCTGCTGAATTCCTCCGTCTCTTTATCGAGTTCTCCCTTTTTTATTATTATTATTCTCCTCCTTTCTATTTGCTCATCGCCATTATCAGCTTCTGAGTTTCTCATAATCTTATCCTTGTCACTTTACGATTTTTATATTTCATTTCTAAAATTTTATATCCTGTTCTTTAATAGTTTTATATTTTGTTTTTGCTATTGTTTTCATCTTGAGCGAATACAGAGAAGAGATTTTTCGATAATAACTTTTCGTATAAAGATTAGAATCATCGGAAAAATATCCTGCCAGGGAAATAGTTCGCTTATTGACAAATGCGAGACTTAGTGACAAATATGCATTGACAGATGCCAAACTTATTGAGAAATGTTTATTGACAAATGCCAAACGTACTGACAAATGCGAGACTTAATGACAATATTTAGTGACGGATGCGAGACTTATCGACAAATACTCATTGACGGATGTGATACTTATTGACAAGTGCGTAACTTAATGAAAAATACTTATTGGTAAAAAAGAAATTTATTGACAAATGTGAAACATATTAACAAATCCCTATTGGCAAATTCAAAACTTAATGACAAATCCTTATTGACAAATGCGAACCTCATTGACAAATCCTTTTTGGCAGATGCGAAACTTAATGACAAATTCATATTGACGAATGAGAAGCTTACTAACAATTCCTTATTGACAAATAAGAAACTTATTGTCAAATCTTTATTGACAAATAAGAAACTTAATGAAAAATCTTAATTGACAAATAAGTAACTTCATGAAAAATCTTTATTGACAAATAAGTAACTTAATGAAAAATCCTTATTGACAAATAAGTAACTTAATGAAAAATCTTTAGTGACAAATAAGTAACTTAATGAAAAATCTTTATTGACAAATAAGTAACTTAATGAAAAATCTTTATTGACAAATAAGTAACTTAATGAAAAATCTTTATTGACAAATAAGTAACTTAATGAAAAATCTTTATTGACAAATAAGTAACTTACTGACAAATCCTTATCGACAAATCCTCTTTGGCAATGGAGAAAGTTATTGCCAAATCCTTATTGACAAATACGAAACTTATAGACAAACACTTATTGACGAATACTTATTGACAAATACGAAACTTGTTGACAAATACTTAACTCGTTGACAAATGCGAAACTTAGTAACAAATGCTTATTGACAGATGCGAAACTCATTGACAAATAATGATTAACTCACTGACAGAAGGGAGACGCGACACCAAAGACGTCAATTACCCACTACCCCGTTATTGACAAGATCTGACACGAGGTACGACCGATGATTCTGATGACGATAGCGACCGACGAGTCATCTTGATTGACGTTGATCAATGACGACTAATTAATTCGTTGAATTTCGCTGCGTCATTGAATCGTTTCGCGGTCGATGGCGGACATCGATCAAGTCGTTGTTGATGTGGGACTGTGTAGTGGGAGAGATGTGGTTTATAGTTGCGGTTTATCTTTGTGGTTTAGTTGTGTAAGTGTTTTTTTTTACTGATTTTTGACGGTTATGGTTTAGATATATTTTTTTTTTATTGGTTGGTTTGGTGCTGTTAAACACAATGGGTAATTTATGTAGTGGCGTTTTTATGTGTATCTATCTATCTATCTATCTATATATCTATCTATATATCTATCTCTCTATCTATCTATCTATATATATGTATATATATATATATAATATATATATATATATATATATATACATACGTATATATAGAAGCTTTCTAAGGTCCTTCGTCAACCATATATGTAGCCATAGGAATTTCACATCAGCATCAGTTGGTGGGGGGGTGGTGGGGTGGCGGTGTATGTAAATAGGCCTGGCTTACAGATGAGTAAAAATGGGTCTGATTCAAGCAGCTACTTTTCGTCAACTGAAGGAAATTAATTTGAAATGTATTTGAATAAAAGAGAGAAAAATTGGCTGTCATTTTTTTTAAGCACCCAACGTCTTTGTTACTTTAAGAGAAAAAATTTTGCTCACCAATTTTTTTAAAGTACCAGCGTATTTGCGACTTTAAGAGGAAAAATTTGGCTGACCTATTTTTTTTTTAAAATTCTTTGGCTGACCTATTTTTTTTTTTATTTGGCTGACCTATTTTTTTTTATTTTTTTTTTTGGCTGACCTATTTTTTTTTATTTGGCTGACCTATTTTTTTTCAAAAATTTGGCTGACCTATTTTTTCTAATTTGGCTGACCTATTTTTTTCTTAATTTGGCTGACCCTATCTTTTTTTTAAATTTGGCTGAACCTATTTTTTTTTAATTTGGCTGACCATATTTTTTTTTTATTTGGCTGACCTTTTTTTTTTTTAATTTGGCTGACCTATTTTTTTTTATTTGGCTGACCTATTTTTTTTTTTTTTAATTTGGCTGACTAGGTTTTTTTTTATTTGGCTGACCTATTTTTTTTTTTAAAATTTGGCTGACCTTTTTCTTTTTATTTTTCAAATTTGGCTGAACCTAATTTTCTTTTAATTTGTCTGAACCTATTTTTTTTTTAAATTTGGCTGACCTATTTCTTTTCTTTTTTAAATTTGGCTGACCTATTTTTTCAATTTGGCTGACCTATTTTTTTTTTAATTTTGGCTGACCCAATTTTTTTTTTTAAAATTTGGCTGACCTATTTTTTTTTCTTAATTTGGCTGACCTATTTTTTTTTTTTTTTTTTATTGGCTGACCTATTTTTTTTTTTAATTTGGCTGACCTATTTTTTTTTAAAATTTGGCTGACCTATTTTTTTTTTTAATTTGGCTGACCTATTTTTTTTTTTTAATTTGGCTGACCTATTTTTTTTTTATTTGGCTGACTATTTTTTTTGTTTTTTTTTTAAATTTGGCTGACCTTTTCTTTTTTCAAATTTAAAGGCTTGACCTAATTTTTTTTCTTTTAATTTGTCTGACCTATTTTTTTTTTTTTATTTGGCTGACCTATTTCTTTTTTAAATTTGGCTGACCTATTTTTTCAATTTGGCTGACCTATTTTTTTTTTAATTTTGGCTGACCAATTTTTTTTTTTAAATTTGGCTGACCTATTTTTTTTTTTTTCTTGAATTTGGCTGACCTATTTTTTTTTATTTGGCTGACCTATTTTTTTTTTAAATTTGGCTGACCTATTTTTTCTAAAATTAAAATTTGGCTGACCTATTTTTTTTTAAATTTGGTCTTAAGACCTATTTTTTTTTTTAAATTTGGCTGACCTATTTTTTTTTTTTTTTAGTTTGCTAACCTATTTTTTTTTTTTAAGTACCAAACGTCTTTGTATCTTTAAATTGGAAGATGCATTTGCCTAATGTGCACGCTCTTTGATTTCTTGAGAACTCAACCGGCATAATTGCATTGGTGTGCATGTGATGTTTTAAAATTAACGAAATATCCCAAGTTGGCAAAACTTTAAAACTTCTCTGAAGTTATGGAACTGTTTTCCCACCAAGTTTAAAATGTTTGTTAAGTCTTTGGAGTTTTGAGCATTGCAGATTAAAGCCGTAAAGGCCTGGGTGCTTTTAAAGTCATGAATATGTAAAAGGATTATCCACGATTCTCTCTCTCTCTCTCTCTCTCTCTCTCTCTCTCTCTCTCTCTCTCTCTCTCTCTCTCTCTCTCTCCTTTGTCTTCATTTTCTAACCCCAAGTCAGTCTTACATATCACAATGTAGTTAGAGATTAAAAATTCTCTCTCTCTCTCTCTCTCTCTCTCTCTCTCTCTCTCTCTCTCTCTTATTCTTCCTCCTTTTCTTACTATTAATCAGTCTTGCAAATCTTTATTAATATTGTATACTATCTCTCTCTCTCTCTCTCTCTCTCTCTCTCTCTCTCTCTGTTAATAGCAAAAAACTATTTCAGTCACAATAAGTGAAAAGATTGTCTTAGAATCTAAGGAAGGAATAAATACACAAGAATACCTTTTATAATTTAATAGAAAATTATAGATTATAAACTGCCTAATAATGATGATATAGGCTGTGTGTGGACACACACACACACACACACACACACACACATATATATATATATATATATATATATATATATATAGATATATATATATATATATATATATATATATATATTTCATTATTAGTACTGTATTTAGGAGGTAAAGTGATTTCAATAATGAAATATAAGGTATTCGTTACATTGATTTCATACTCATACAATCCTGAAAAATAATTTAACCTTAGAGGCATTTGGGAATGACCAAAATATAAAGTGAATAAATAGATAAATTGATAAATAAGTAAATAAATAAATAAATAAATAACTAAATAAACAGTCCAAAGAGGGAATGACTAAAATATAATATAAATAAATAGATAAATTAAATATAAAATATAACAAGCAAAATAAATATTCCAATCACTGATGCATTACAAAAGCATTATAATCAGTTACAATGATCATGAACCAAACTTTCACGAGTCCCTCAGTACAATTGTATAATGACCCTCCTTGTCCATTTCTGCTGTGACATTCCCTAACAAAACCTAACACCCCCACTAACACCCCCCCCCCCCCCCCACCCAGCTCTGCCATTCGTTTAAGCCACATACCTGTCAATCCCAATTCCACCTGAATGTCTTCGAGTCGCTCTAGTGGTTTTTGATAGTTGGCCCCGAGGCATTAGTGATGCCGATGGGAGCCCTGAAGGACAATAATGCTCATAGGAGAGAGAGAGAGAGAGAGAGAGAGAGAGAGAGAGAGAGAGAGAAGAAGAAGGAAGGGTAGCTATTGTTTGTATTCCCTAGTCACTAAATGAAAGGAATACGAGTTGAGTTTGTTGAGGGAAGGGCAGTTTGAATGAGTTCCTTTGAGTCTGGGTTAAGGGACGACATGTACTATGTTTTTTTCCCTGCGTCCTTGAAGTTTATATTCTTAATTTACGTGTCCTGTTTTTCATCACAATTGTAACGACTTCGTTTCATGTGCGTATGCATCTAATCACCAGAGGATTTTATTCGTGAATGTACAAAAAAAATCATCCTAGAATATTGAGTATTATTATTGATTCACTGACCTTTCTTGGGTCAGTCAAAATTGTTCAGTGGAGATATATGACGTAAAGTAACTACGGATTTATTATGGTATATGATGCAGTGTTACTCGATTATACATGATGTAACTGAACAGGATGATATGAATGACATCTCACCCTGATTTTAATATTAAGGAATGTATAATTTTGTTGCGACGGAGAATTGTTTTCGTATATCTAGTGTTTGCGACGCAAGCTTTTGTTATATATATCTATATATATATATATATATATATATATATATATATATATATATATATATATATATATATATATATAGCAGGTCCCAGGAACGATCTCTCATCAACGACGAATAATAATAATAAAATAGAATAAAAGAGTAACCAAAACCAGTAGAGATAGGACTGAAAGTAAAGAAAGCAAAGCAAATAAAGAAACAAACAAACAGAGAGAGAGAGAGAGAGAGAGAGAGAGAGAGAGAGAGAGAGAGAGAGAAAGTTAAATAAAAGAGAGTGTAAAAGGAATAGTGAACAAACCGAGATAGACACGTCCAAAGACCAGAGAGAGAGAGAGAGAGAGTAGAGAGAGAGAGAAGTTCGAAGCCGCAATCAGACCGGAGGATCAACTAAGGGTGGGTGGGGCTGGGGGGGGGAGGGGGGGCCGGAAGACACGTCGAGGGGTAAAAGTCTTGGAAAAAAAAAGTCTTGAGACGAAGAGAAAAGTTTCGGGGAGACTGAAATTCTCGCAAAGCCTCCCCCGTCGGAGGTGGTGACCCAAAGGCTCCTCCGAAGGGTCATGCCGTCTGCGGAAGGATTTACTTCGGAAGAAGACGTAGAAAGAGGTTTTTTTTTTTTTTTTTTTTTTTTTTTTTTTTTAGGTGAAAAAGGGGGGGGGGGGGGAGGGGTGAGAGGGCGAGTTGGGAGGGGAGGGGGAAGAATATAGGGCTTTTAGGTGTGGGGGAATTGGGGAAGGGGAAAAAGAGGGGGAGAAGCCCTTCCCTCCATATTTTCTCAAGGCCCGATAATGCGAAGACGCGCGCGGCACCTGGATATTTAGAGGCATTTATCGGGCACAGCCGGGTGTTTATTACGTCATCAAATTTTATACCTTTCGAGCATAAACTATCATAATATATTATCTACGAAATAATAACAATTCAAAGATACCCATTTATATCATACATCTCATATCAACTAATCGTTTCATTCATATTTATATTTTAATGGCTTAAGCGTCATAATTTATTAGGGTACATTGCTCAACTAAGCTTTTATTTTATATTTATTATTACGGCGTAATTTATTACTTGTCAAAGAGTAAGTTATTACATGAGATTAATAACGTGACTGTTATTCGTTACGTAAAAATATTTCTTATCCCTTTTCAGCTGTTTCAGTATTGCACAGGTT
>NC_061098.1:6401195-6403695 GCF_015104395.2 Macrobrachium nipponense
GGCAACTCTCTCTCTCTCTCTCTCTCTCTCTCTCTCTCTCTCTCTCTCTCTCTCTCTCTCTCTCTCTCTCTGGAAGTATTTCGCCGAGATAATTTGCTCGTCTCCCTAGCAACTTTTCTGATGGTGTTATCTTTTGCTCGTCTTTTGCTCTTATCCTTTTGGGGAGGATTCCGGTGGATTAGCCTTAATCCCACTTCTGGAGAGAGAGAGAGAGAGAGAGAGAGAGAGAGAGAGAGAGAGAGAGAGAGATGAGAAGAGAGAAGAGAGAGGCTTTATATCAGTAAGAGATAAAATTAATACCGTGTATTGACATGAAATATGCTGGGCAGACATCTCCTTGTAGAGAGAGAGAGAGAGAGAGAGAGAGAGAGAGAGAGAGAGAGAGACTGGAGGAGGAGGAGGAGGAGGAGGAGGAGGAGGAGGAGGAGGAGGAGGAGGAGGAGGGAATATATACAACTCCTGTTTACCATTAATTTCTTTATTACTATTTATATTTTCTGAGATATGTTTTCGAATGTTTTCTTTTTATCATTAAGACATTTTCGTTTTTTGCTATTTAGATTACCTCAGATTTAGCTTTATTGCTTATATTACTATTATTCAGCTGTAAGCCGTTTTCCTTTAATAAGCTTCTGAAACTGTTATTATTATTATTATTATTATTATTATTATTATTATTATTATTATTATTATTATTATTATTATTATTATTTCCTTCGTTTGTATTATAATTCGCTTTGCTAAATTGAGTATCTATGTTACTTCCCTCACGATTAGTTTATTTATTTCGTCTTTTATTTACTTGATAGCTTCTTGTAAAAAAAAATGTCGAATTTCCTAAGACTCAATCCCAAATTCCCTTATCCTTGATTCATTTATATTATCTCTTATTTATACGTTTCCTTAGAAAAAATATATCTTGCACAATGATTCTATTCTTATAGATTAACAGAACTGAATGTCGATATCCAAAACTCTCTTTCTGTATGTGTTAGCACTAAAGAATAATTGTATTTTTTTTAGTAGGCGTTTTCGGAGTCAATGTCATCTCTCAATATTCCGAGAAACTTATGTATATGATTAAAAATTGTCAACTGGGCATAATGGGTAAGATTAAAATTTAATAAACTTGATAAATAATGCAAAGTATAATCGTGACGACAGTCTATAGCCCGGATAAATTAGGAGGGGGCAGGGGGTGGTTGGAGTCAGTCAGGATGGGCACCTATCCTTCAAACAGCTGGTAAAGCTAAGCATAAACAGAGAACTCAAGATGCAAACGGCTGTAGGTGGCTCTGTAGAAAACAACGACCCCGACCAGAGATTGAGCCGAGAAGGAAATGATAATAGTGATGACGGTGATATTGATATGATAATGATACTTATGCAAATTTTGGACATGATAATGATAATAATAATAATAAGTAAAAACTTGAGATAAACAGCTGCCAAAACTGATTGTGAAATAAGTTCAAGAGAGCTATAGGAGGCAGTGTTAAAAGCAGCGACCCCAACTGGAGATCGAGCCGAAAAGAAAAAAGATGACAGTGATGATGGTGGTGTTAATACTTTGAGATGAGCCTTGTTATATTGGCTGTGGAAATAATAATAATAATAATTAATAATAATAATAATAATAATAATAATAATAATAATAATAATAATAATAATAATAATAATAATAAGTGTGAAAGTAATATTCATAATAGTAATTTATAATATATTCCAGATATTAAATATTTATTTTTAGATAATAATTTATAGAGATTTTAAATAGCTTGTCTAATCCTTCAGTCCAGCCCAAGGAGGGAGTTAATATTAACTCAGTGGTCTGGTTAAACTCTAAAGTAAAAAAAAAAAAAGAAAAAAAGACAAAACTGTAATTTGTGGTAACTTTAAAGTGTATTATTGTCAACAGCCAACCGGAACCTTAATTAGTGGTTGAAGTAAATCCGTCTCAGGACAATTACAGATTTCCTAATTACATTCTTCCTGCTGGTTCCACTTTCTTCCTTTGTTAAAAAAAAAAAGAAAAGAAAGAAAGAAAGAACATGTAGTCAAAAAGGCACAGTTTATATATATATGAACCTTTTCCGCTTAGTTTCCTGGGAGGAGTCGAGGAATGAAATTGGTGTTTGAGTCCGGGGTGGGGGGGGGGGGGGGGGGGGGATGGGGTGAGGGTTTTGGTAAATAAAATTGCTTTCGCCTGTTAGATAGAAGGCGCTTGTTATCTTATGTTAAGGAAATATGTCTTGACTTACTAAGTGAGTTTTCGGAGGTAGAAACGTTGCGATTTTTATTTAGCGCGTTTGTTTATTGCATTTATTCAGAATTATGTTTTGTTGCTTTTACTCGAGTTCATTGTCCTTCCAACTTAATTTCTTGGTCTGTATTTTGATACGGCGACTTGTAACCTTTCTAACAATTTTCTATTTTTTTCAGGTAAGTCTTGGAGATAAAAAGAAGCAGATGTGTGTTAACTTACGAAAAGTAAGTGACA
>NC_061098.1:6406195-6408695 GCF_015104395.2 Macrobrachium nipponense
GGAACTGAATGTTTGGTAGTGATTAGCGTATAAAAAAAGTGTGAGGAAATTGGTGAAATTGAGAGGTCATTGTGACTGTTGCAAATACTTATATTAATTGATAAAAGTGACCAGTTGATTCTGATATATATATATATATATATATATATATATATATATATATATATATATATATATATATATATATATATATATGATAGTATATATATATTATATTATTTATATATATCAATGTTGAAAAATATGTGAGTAATTTTTATGTATCTATAAATATCTGCGTCCATTAAAATTCCAATAAGAGTCCTAACAATGTTTTTTTTTAACACAAGAAGAATAATTTTACCATATTTCAGTTCAGTTCCTAGTATATAGTACATATTTACAAGGCAGATATATAAGAATCCTGCTATAATCTGTCATGAAAGTTCGTCTCTATCTTTCAATCTTTTTTAAAAGTCTGGTAGAAAAGAACTCGGGAGACAGCCTTATGTAAACCTGAATAGAAGGGCTGACAGGAGTCACTGATCAAAGGACAGTAATTGACTTATCAGAATCTACAAACCCCTCGTCAGGTTCCTTCAGAGAATTTGGGTAGGTTGGCCGTCGTCCAGTGAAGTAGCCATTAAGGTTTTTTTTTTTTTTTTTTTTTTTTTTGGTGATCAAGAAAGATGTAGATCGCCAAGAAAAAAAAAAGGACTAGCCTTTGGCCAGTAGCCAGTTTATTGAAAATAGAATTTTTTTTTTTTTGGTCTATTGAAATATTTTCTCCCTTGTTCCGTTCTCGTTGGCTCAAATCATTATTTCTTTGAGAAGCTGATTTATCACAGTTCATTTTCTCCTCCCACATTTTTGTTGCTGTTTGTTTTATGGCCCGGTCTTGGAGGTTGCTCGCCCCGTCGTCCTTCCCCGTAAAAAAAAAAAAAAAAAAATAAAAAAAAAAAAAAAAAAAAAAAAAAAAAAAAAAAAAAGAGAGGTATTGCATCTGCTTTGTTGCGTTTAGGGGTCCAACTTAGTAACAATAAAATTTCAGTCATTTGTAAACGTTTAGACGATCATGCCTGTAAAGTAAAAATAATAATAATAATAATAATAAAGATATTGCATCTGCTTTGTTGCCTTTAGAGGTCCAACTACCTAACAATGAAGCTTCAGTCCTTCATAAGTGTTAAGAGAAGAGAATTCATTTGTTAACCTATCCTTTACCAAAGCAGCTTCAGTGACAGGTATCTTTATTTACTAGGATAGATCTGTACTCAGGATCTGCAATAGTATTTGTACTTCGAGACAAAAGACACTTTTAAAATGTAAATAGATCAGGTTGCTTACTTAAGGTAGGATGCTGGATTTCTTTCTTTTTTTTTTTTTTAACTAAGGTCAGATCAATTTCTATGGCTTTAAACCGTCCCTAATATTTAATTACCGGGAGATGTATTTGGAAAATCAGTCCATCCGTTCTTGAGACAGTCTGCCTCCGGTCCCTAGCTGCAGCCACTTTTGTTCCTTTTACTGTGCCTCCTTTTATATTATCTTTCTCCATCCTACTTTCCTCAACACTCTCTTAACACTTGATTCATAGTGCAACTGCTTTGAGGTTCTTCTCCTGTTACACCTTTTAAACCATTTACTGTTAATTTCCGTTTCAGCGCTGAATGACCTCATAGGTCCCAGTGCTTGGCCTTCGGCCTAAATCCTATATTCAACTCAACTAACACAAATGAAAACGCAACTTTCCCCTGACACCACTGGTGAAAGCAGCGTTGGTGATTTTTTTTGTTAAAAAAAATAAATAAAAAAAATAAATCAGTGATATATTTGATTTTTGTGATTTATTTGATTTTTTGTATTTAGTTAGTTTTTTTTGTTAGATGTTTTTTCAATCTTTTTCTCCCCAAAATATATTTCATGACAGAATTACTATTGATTTATCTTTTAGGTTTCCAGTTCTGGCCCAAAGTACCTACTTACAATTCTTTTTTATATCAAAATAAATCGATGCAACACAGTTATGCTCAAGTTTTTATTAACCTCCAAACCATATTTTTCAATTCGTTTGCTTTCAAATAAAAAAATGAAAAAAAAATGAGAATTTTTTTTTTTTAATGGAAAAATCAATGATTTAATCACTTGATCAAATCAGTTTGATTTAATCATTGCCAACCTTGGGTGAAAGTCTTAATGATTTTATTTCTAATGAAGCACAAAGCTTCTGAAAGCTCCCTAAAGGTAGCTGAATCACTAAAACACAAATTGTCAACAGAAAAGCATTCCACGGAACAGACCTATACGAGGTCTTGAATACTTAAAGAGTGTGGTGTCTTTTTTTACGTGAAGGCCTACGGGACATGGGACAAATCTCCTTACATGGCGTAGGCCTAAATAAAAAATGTGGAAAAGGAATGGAAAAATGAGAGGGGAAGAAACCCTAAAAAAAATTTTATTCGAAAGGAAGGCTAAGGCATGATCTGATTGTAGAGTTTATCGTACGCGTTTTTAATGCTTC
>NC_061098.1:6413695-6418695 GCF_015104395.2 Macrobrachium nipponense
TATATATGGATATATATATATATATATAACTATATATATATATATATATATATATATATATACATACATACATATATTATGTGTGTGTATATATGTATATGAATACATATATGTATTATACATATAAATAGATAATATATATAAATATATATATACATACATATATATATATATATATATATATATATATATATATATATATATATATATATATATATATATTATATATATATATATATACGTATATATACATGCATATATATATATATATATATATATATATATATATATAATATATATATAGTATACGAATATATACATGCATATATATATATATATATTATATATATATATATATATATATATATGTATATATATACATATATATATGGATATATATATATATATATATATATATATATATATACATACATATATTATGTGTGTGTATATATGTATATGAATACATATATGTATATATATAAATAGATAATATATATAAATATATATATATATATATCTATACTATATATAAATATATATATATATATATATATATATATATATATATATATAGTTATATATATTATATATATATATATATATATATATATATATAAATATATGTATATACCGTATATACATATATATATATATATATATATTTAATATATATATATAAATAGTATATAGGTATATATATATATATATATATATATATATATATATATTTATATATATATATGGGAAGAAAATCACAATGATGTAAAATCCTTCAGTAGTTTAGATATATATATTTCTTGTACAGGAATCTTAGAGCTTTCGACCAATCACGCTGTGGTCTTGTTCCACTAATAATAATAATATTGTGAATTATATATATATACTATATATATTAGTTATATATATAATATATATATATGTGTGTGTGCTGTGTGTGTTTGTGTCGTGCGACGTGTGTGTAAGTGTGGGTGTGTGTGGGTGAATTGTTTAATTGCATGCTAGGGCGCGATGAATAAGCAGCTCCTTGGTCCGAGGGAAAAGGACATTTTTTTTTGTTTTTTTTTTTTTCAAGCAGAAAATATTGAAATCCGTGCATCCACGTGATATTTCAGTTGCCGAATATCAAACGATGGGCCAGGGTTTTGACATTACGACCCAGAATCAATAGAGGGATTAAAAGGCTCGTTTAGTAATGGAGCCTGCATCTATCACGTTTAAAGTTCTTTCCCATTTAAGACTATTGGTGACGGCGCGTTACACACCCGCCCTGGCCACCGCTTACCCACAATGACGGTGTTTTCGCCGTATCAGTAAGTGGTGGAAATAGCTTTCAATTTTCTTGCTGGGGTGAGGGATTTGGTCCCAATCCTACCGTTAGGCTTTGTTATAATTACATTAAAACAAAAAGTATTTAAAAAGTTATATAATAATAACAAAATATATTATATATTATTATATTATATTATATATATATATATATATCATATATATATAATTACACGCATACACCATTTTATTTAGAATACAGGTTCAATGTCCACTGTCCTTTAGGGTATCGTACAATTTATCGCAATATTGGGCGCTCGCCTGTGATGGTAAAAGGGCGAACAGTGGGTTGGGTTAGTTCTCCTCTTCTCTCTCTCCTCTCTCCCTTATCTCTATCTCTCGCGCTTTCTAGCGGTGAACACCAGGGCGAGCGCATTGTTGCTTGCTTTAAAGAAAGCTCTTCACGGGTTGAGTTCTCTCCTCTCTATCTATCTCTCTCTCTCTCTGCTTCTCTCTCTCTCACGTGCAGTTCCTTCCTGCTGCCAGTCCTGGCAACAGAGATAATAAAACCTGTTTTTCCACATTTTCGAGGGAAAAGGCATTGGAATGGTGTGTGTGTGCTGTGTGTGCGTGCAAGGTGGTTCGATACTATTCTTTTGCCCGAATAGAAAGAAAATTTACGGCTTGGGTCGGCGGCACCAATTACGAAAACTCGGAAACAAAAGGTGTGTGGGAATTTTTCTGAGGAATTTTTGAGGGAGATGACAGAAGAGAGAGACGATAGAGAGAGACAGAAGACAGGAAGGAGACCCAGAGAGACTGAGATTCGAGGGAGAGAGTCAGTTCGATTTATAAAAAAGGACATTTCCGTTCCCAACTTCTGTCTCCTTATCCGTACTTCCGCCGCTGATAGACGACACCTTCAATATCCCCATCAAGCAATGGTGGAGGATGACGAGAGAGAGAGAGAACTGAGCCGAGGAATTGAACTCGGGGAGACTGAGAGAGATGGAGACGAGATTTGAGACACTGACGAAGAGTAGAGAGGTCTTGCCAACCATATTACAGTGCTTATTTATAGTTTTCAACAAAGGAAAGGAGACGAGACGAGAGAAAGAAGGATGAGATGACGGACAAGGGACGGAGAGAGAGGTAGGAGATGAGAGAAGAGGAGAGGAGAGTGAGAGTTCGCCCAACAATTACAGTGGCGTATTTGATATTTAATATTAAAGGAAATGGATGAGGAGGAAGAGAGAGAGAGAGGATAGAGAGAGACGGCTTGCTACAAACCCCTTATGCTGTTTTTAATTATGTATTTTTAGTGCGAAAAAAAATAGTTTTTAAGTGGATTCAGCCCAAAAGTAGATAAACTACATCCTATTTTATATAAATATAAGTAAAACTATATATATATATTATATATACTTACACATACATTACATACATACATATTGACGCTATGGTTCATATTCAAGGAGAAGCAAAACGGCATTTGGAATTAAAAGGAGAGACTCTTGTATTAGCGAGTTGCAGTTTCACCGCCAATATCCACTTGCGCCTCTGCCTTCAGTCTCGGGAATTCTTGCAATAAAAATCAACAAAGTTTCTTTTTAAAGTGGAGATAAAAATGGAGTGGGTGTTTAACCGCTTCGGAAGCGCCAGGTTTATTGGTCCCATTAACACCCAATTTCTTAATGGCCGAATTTTTATCGTATTAGATCCCAAGGGAAAAACGTACGTGATAGGATGTTAATTTGGAGAGAGAGAGAGAGGGATGGAACCGAGGAGAGAGGAGGATGAGACGACAGAGAGACAGAGAGAGAGGACTTTCTCCTGAGAAAGGCGAAGCCATCTCCTTAATTGGACGGAAAAATTCCCATTTTGTATTGTAGTTTCAGGTCACTGTTTCTCTTCATTATTTCTTTCAGTTCGATTGTTTTTTTTTTTAATTTGCGCAATTAATGTTTTACTTATTAAATAAATAAATTAAATTATATATATATTTCACTAATATATGTAATAATTTAATTATATATTAAATTATATATATATTATTAATATAATAATATATATTATATATATTAGTATAATATATACGTGGTGTGTGTCGTTGTCTGTGTGTGTGGTATTGTTGTGAATCAGACACATTCCGTAGACAAACATGTATATCGTCATGACAAAAAGCTTCATTACGCTCGTTTGATTTGGGGAAGCAAAGGAAAGAAGTCAAAAACCAAAAGTTCCTTCCAGTCCCGGGTTGGAGTGCGGGGAAGGGGAAAAGGCAGGGGTAAAAGGGTAGGATGACATCGCGAGGGGTAGGAGGAGACATGACGGGACAGCGCCGGGTTCCAGCGCAGCGTATCTGGCCGTCGAGCTCGTCTAGAAATAAAGTTCTTGGGCACTCAGCATATAACAAACAGTAACAGGAGTATTTAAACCTATAAAATAAAAAAAGAAGACATCAACAGAACGAGTTTACAATAATTCAGTCCATGTTCCTCTTTGTCTTGCGAAGTCACAGCGAAAAGATATCTCTTCCGCTGAGGTTATCATATACAAAACAGTCCTTCGGGTTTTCTAAAACATTTACCCTAATATCTTGGATAAGGATCTTGGGGCCAGTATTGGAGAACGGGCTTTTTTTTTTTGGGGGGTGCGCGGGCGGGCGGGGGGGCGGGGGTGGTTAGGCCAGAAAAACGAAATTCGGAATTCCAGCTGATAGTAGAGATGTTGAATTATTTAGAGTATTTGTATCATAGAAATAATATTAAGAAAACAATTCATATTTTTCGTAGGTAAGTGTGACATATGGTCATGAACAGCACATGTATTAATGAGGCAAATTGATAAAAAATTATCATTAAAACGAATAGATACAAATATTTGTTTAGTCTTTTCGTAGATAATTATGAAATAAATTCTGCTGAATCATCGCATATATTAAGTTATTTCTAATTCACACTGAAAAGAGTTAAAACTAATTTACCTAGCCATAGAAAGATAATATGCAAAGACAATACGGGAACAATGGGAGGTTATTTATATAACAAGATATGACCTGGAAACGAAAGCAAAACAATAGTAGACATTAGTCAGGATGATATAAAAACTAATTAGCCTAATTACTGTCTCCCCTTAGAGGGTTAGTGTCGTCAGTGCACCTCACGCGGATTACTGTAGACATTACTTAAGGTTCTTTGCAGCGTCCCTTCGGTCCCTAGCTGCAACCCCTTCCCTTTTTCTCTACCGCCGTTCATATTCCCTGTCTTCCATCTACTTTCCACAACACCTCCTGTTACACCTTTCGAACCTTTCTACTCTAACAATTTCCGTTTCAGCGCTGAATGACCTCATAGGTCCCAGCTGTTGGCATTTGGCAGAAATTCTATATTCCAGTCAAACTGCTATATGTTCAGAAGTTAATAAGAAATAATACATACTAATAACGAGAAATTAGATGAAGGTTTTGCTATGGGATAGGATAATTCATTATTAGTTAATTATGATTTATTAGCAACAATTAATTGCTATTGTAGATTCACATCAACCGTGCATCATTTGATGTCTACCAGGCCAGTCCCTTACGACACTTCTGATTGGCTGTTGAAAAGCCAATCGCAGGGTTGGAAGCTCTCAGTCTCTGTCGAGAGTTCACATGGGTAGGTTCTATCTTCCACCTCTCCTGAGGGTTACGTCTTTCAGGAGAGGTTGAACATACTTCCATCTTATGC
>NC_061098.1:6423695-6426195 GCF_015104395.2 Macrobrachium nipponense
ATTATATGAAAAGAGATTTTTGTCATATTTCCTTATGACTCCAATCAATTACTTGACGCGTTAGATATATTTTGATGATATGAATCCCTTTTCCTCAAATCCTGAAGAGCAGAATTTAAAAAGTTGCTCTGTCGAACTCCATCTTTGTGGAGTGATATAAAAGAGAGAGAGAGAGAGAGAGAGAGAGAGAGAGAGAGAGAGAGAGAGAGAGAGAGAGAGGAGGCGCTCGGAAATTGCTTTCCAAGATGCTGACAACACCTCTGGCTGGGAATGGGGAGACTGCCTGCTTCTTGGAAGAGTCGGGTGGGAGGGAAAAAAGATTTCTTGCAGAAGAGAGAGAGAGAGAGAGAGAAGAGAGAACTATACCGTGGCTCATTTGTACAATGAATGTTTTGTTCCATTTGCAGTTTGTAAAAAAGTCTCGTACTTAAGCCTGTATCTTTCCAAGGTACGAAAAGTCATACTAATGACTCAATACATGAGAGAAAAATGGTGAAGTAGTATTTTTAGACATTGCTTAAGGGTTCTTTGCAACGTCCCTTCGGCCCCAATCTGCAACGTCTTTCGTTCCTTTTACTGTACCTCCGGTCATGTTCTCTTCTATCTTACTTTTCATCCTCTCCTAACTATTGATTCACCTCACAAACCTTTGTCTTCCGTTTCCGTATCCGCGCTGAATGACCTCATAGATCCCAGCGTTTGGCCTTTGCCCTAAATTCTATATTCTATGTTATTCTATAATAATATGGTAACTCTCAGCGTCAATCTTGGTAGAATTTCTTGATAATTTGACATGTCAGGTGTTTTGTAAAGATGATTTTAACTGTGTTTATCCTTATCCAAAAACTCCCGATACTGTCTTGATAATAATATTTATCTATTCATTTATTTATTTATTTTTTAGTATTTCAGTTGTTTGTCCTTTCACTGATCAGCACTCGTATGAGTGTTTCATCTTTCATTTAAAATTTGCAAATCTACTTAGATGAACAGTAGGCCACATTTACCTACTGTTTAAATCTACTTAGAAAGTACAGAAGGCCATATGTACCTCATGTTTAAATCTACTTAGAAAGTACATGAGGCCATATGTACCTCCTTTTTAAACCAACTTAGAAAGTACAGTAGGCCACAGATACCTCCCGTTTAAATCTACTTAGAAAATACATGAGGCCATTTGTACCTCCTCTTTAAATCAACTTAGAAAGTACAGTAGGCCACATCTACCTCCCGTTTAAGTCTACTTAGAAAGTACATGAGGCCATATGTACCTCCTTTTTAAATCTACTTAGAAAGTACAGTAGGCCACATCTACCTCCCGTTTAAATCTACTTAGAAAGTACATGAGGCCATATGTACCTCCTTTTTAAATTTACTTAGAAAGTACAGGCCACAATTACCACTCCAATTTCTTTCCTTCTTATCATTTTCCTGAATCTCTGTACCCTCATTATTATTCGTGGTTGCTTCATCGGGTGATTTACCATCCTCAGTGGCCCACGGGGTTGAATACGAAAATAATTTCTTCGCCCAAAAGTAGGAAATTTACGGTCAGTTTTATCCGCCATTCCTGCCCAGGCACCATGAATCTGCTTGAATTACTCCTAGTGCGTGTTCTTGCATTTTTTTTTTTACATAGCGTGTGCACGTCTCGTGGCGTGTTCTATTCTTTTGTGTCTTAATGAGCGTGTTTTTATGGAGTTTGTAGTTTTTGAAAGCTTAGTTTTATTGTTAGTCTTTCAAGGAATTTCTAGTTCACGGCAATACTTTTTTTGTGATATTAATTATATTTTGTTAGGATTTGGTAAGTACACAGAAGCATTATGTTAAATCATAGCTTCATTTATGTATTAATTAATAAAGAGTATTATTATTATTATTATTATTATTATTATTATTATTATTATTATTATTATTATTATTATTATTATTATTATTATTATTATTATTATTATTTATTAAAAACAATGGCAGAATTCACTGAATTGATTTTATATAAAATCCTCCTTTCAATTCTCCTAATAACTTGTATTTCTGGCACGCTGGTATTAAAAAGCAGCGTGCCAGAAACACAAGTTATTAAGAGAATTAAAAGGATTTTAAATAAAATAAAATTCTGTGAATTCTGCCATTATTTTTAATAAAACATGTTTGAAAGAAGTTCTGTTTCCAGCATATTATTATTATTATTATTATTATTATTATATTATTATTATTATTATTATTATTATTATTATTATTATTATTATTTGTAAAAGGAAACCACAAAATTACTGAGTATAACTTGTTTACTTGTATTTACATATTGTTTTCCTGAAGACTCGAGTACTTTCAGGCCCTAACTGCGGCCCTTTCTCAAGAGATGTGTAGGTGGTCAGACAGCTGGGGCTTGACCTAATCTGACCACCTACTACACATCTATTGAGAAAAGGCCACAGATATGGCCTGAAAGCACTCGAGGGTTGAGTAGAATAATATGGAAATACAATAAGCAAGTTAT
>NC_061098.1:6431195-6433695 GCF_015104395.2 Macrobrachium nipponense
AAAATAGAGTACTTAGAAGAACTAACCCAAAATGAAAAGAAAATAGATATAATGAATATAAGTGAAACCTGGTATTTCCCAAGAGACTGGGAATGATGATCAAATAAAAGGGTTCCAAACTTATAGATCAGAAAAATAGATATAGGAATCAAGGGGGAACCAAGCAATAATATGGGAAAGACAAAAAACAAGGAAAAATATATGAGAAATATAGTAACTCAGAATGTGAACTAATAGCGGTAGAATTTGAATCTGAAAATTGATGAACATAGGGTAAAAATATATAGACCTCCTAATACTAAGAGTTTGACTTAATTTGAAAAATTGAAAATTGGATGATATATGTAGAAATCACAAGGACTGGACTATTCTCCTATCTGTGACTTCAACTTTCCTTTCGTAGAATGGAAAGAACGAATAGGAGATTGTTGTTGTACTTATACATATAAAAAAGAGAGTAATAGTAGTGCAGAAGATAAGAGGCAATTTGAAAAGCTATTAGATATGCTACTAGAATACAACATTCAACAAATAAATCACCTGCCAACAAGAAAGGAAAATACTTTAGACCTAGTATTTGTGAACGAGATGAATTATGTTAAAGAAATAATAGTTTTATTAATGCGAGTATTTCAGACCATAAATGTCATAGAATTAACAGTTCATTCCAAAGCAAGTGAAAATAGAGATAAGCAAGAAATGAAAAAAGTGGAAGGATATGGAAAATACAACTTCTACAGTAAAATATAAAATGGTCAGAATTAATGAAGAATTAAACAAAGATTGGGATAACATTTTCGTAAGTGATGACATAAGGGTAAATACGGAGATATTATATAAAATATTGGAGAAAATAGTGAAAAATATATACCGAAGAAGAAAAGTAAACATCATTCATGCATACCAAGAGGACAGAAAGGATCTTGTTCCAGAAAATCAGAAAGTGGAAAAAAGGTCTTGCAAAAGAAAAAAATGCATGGAAAGTTATAGAACTAAAAAGTAAGATAGAAAATGCAGCAACAAAAGATTATACAATCAAAAGAAAATGAAAAACGGGACTTGGAAGAAAAAACCTATTAAATATCAAGCAAAAACCCCAACTATTATACTCATATGCGAAGAAGATGAATAAAAGAAGAATAGAGATAGGCCCATCTGAGAATTGAAGGGAGATTAACGAATGAAAAAAAGGAAATTTGCAACATACTGGCAGAACGATATAAGAGAGAATTCACCCCTAGAATAGATAATGAAGATAATGATATAGAAGTAAGGGAAGAAAATAGTGAATATTTAGCTGACATAGAAATTAATGAAGCTGATATTGTGCAGGCAATTAATGAAATTAAAAATGGAGCTGCTGCAGGGCCGGATGGAGTCCCTGCTATTTTGTTAAAGAAAGTAGTTCATTCTATCGCAAAGCCACTTGCAATATTATTAAGACAAAGTGTAGATACAGGCAAGATTTATGATGAGCACAAATTAGCGTATAATCACCCCTACTTTCAAAAGTGGATCAAGACTAGAGGCAAGTAATTATAGGCCTGTGAGTCTAACATCACATATTATGAAAGTGTATGAAAGGGTAATGAAGAAAAATATTATGAAACATTTAATAAAAAATAATTTGTTTAATATAGGACAACACGGTTTCGTACCCGGAAAAAGTACACAAACCCAACTGTTAGTCCACCGTGAGAACATATTCAAAAATATGAAAAGCGGAAATGAAACAGATGTGGTTTTATTTAGACTTTGCAAAAGCTTTTGACAAAGTAGACCATAATATATTAGCAAAGAAAATTAGAAAACACAATATCGTAGAGATAAAGTAGGAAGATGGTTAAAAGAATTTTTACACAACAGAAAACAGATAGTTATTGCAAACGATGAGAAATCGGATGAAACCAAGGTAATATCCGGTGTGCCACAAGTACGGTGCTAGCTGCAATATTGTTTGTTATTATGATTGAGACATAGACAGTAATGTTAAGGATTCGGTAGTGAGTAGTTTGCGCTGATGACACAAGAATAAGTAGGAAATTACTTGTGATGAAGATAGGAACGCTCTACAAAGAGACCTTAACAAAGTATATGATTGGGCAGAGGTAAATAGGATGGTATTTAACTCTGATAAATTTGAATCAATAAATTATGGAGACAGAGAAGGAAAGCTATATGCATATAGGGGACCTAATATGAGACAATCACAAATAAGGAAGCAGTTAAAGACCTTGGTGTGATGATGAATAGGAAACAATGTTATGCAATGATCAAATAGCAATTCTGTTGGCAAAATGTAAAGCCAAAATGAGTAATGTTGTTACGGCACTTAAAACAAGAAAGCTGAACACATGTAATTATGCTTTATAATATGTTCTAAGTCCACTTGAATATTGCAATATGATATGGTACCCACACTATCAAAAGGATATTGCACAATAGAGAGTGTACAAAGGTCCTTTACAGCTAGAATAGAAGAAGTTAAGGACCTAGACTA
>NC_061098.1:6436195-6438695 GCF_015104395.2 Macrobrachium nipponense
TTTACTGTTGTACTCTGTGAGATCATTATACAGTGTTTATCTGTATTCTGTGAGATCATTATTCAGTGTTTATCTGTATTCTGTGAGGTCATTAAACAGTGTTTATCTGTATTCTGTGTGATCATTATACAGTGTTTATCTGTATTCTGTGAGGTCATTATACAGTGTTTATCTGTATTCTGTGAGATCATTATACAGTGTTTATCTGTATTCTGTGAGATCATTATACAGTATTTATATGTATTCTGTGAGGTCATTATTCAGTGTTTATCTGTATTCTGTGAGATCATTATACAGTGTTTATCTGTATTCTGTGAGGCCATCAAACAGTTTTTATTCTGCTTATGACGACAGTACCGTAACATACGACTCATTTTCTTTCGGGAGATCTTTGACATGATCAGTGTATATTTTATTTTGAAATTGTTTTGGTAAGGCTGTAGTCATGATTATATATATGTTTTACTTTTGAAATGGTTTTAGTAAGGCTGTAGACATAATTAGATATATATATATATATTTTTTTTATTGTTTTAGTAAGGCTGTAGACATAATTAAAAATATATTTTATTTGGAAATTTTTTTGGTAAGGCTGTAGTCATGATTAGATATATGTTTTACCTTTGAAATGGCTTTAGTAAGGCTGTTGACATAATTAGATATATATTTTGTTTTTGAAATTGTTTTAGTAAGGCTGTAGACATAATTAAAAATATATTTTATTTTGAAATTTTTTTGGTAAGGCTGTAGTCATGATTAGATATATGTTTTACTTTTGAAATTGTTTTAGTAAGGCTGTAGACATAGTTAAATATATATTTTGCTTCTGAAATGGTTTTAGTAAGGCTGTAGTCATGATTAGATATATGTTTTACTTTTGAAATTGTTTTAGTAAGGCTGTAGACATAGTTAAATATATATTTTGCTTCTGAAATGGTTTTAGTAAGGCTGTAGACTTGATTAGATATATATTTTGCTTTTAAAATTATTTTAGTAAGGTTGTAGTCATAATTAAATATATTTCCTACTTTTGATATGGTTTTAGTAAGGTCGAAGACATATATAATTATATTTCCTACTTTTGAAATGGTTTCAGTAAGGCTGTAGACATGAGTGAATATATTTCCTACTTTTGAAATGGTTTTAGTAAGGCTGTAGACGTATAATCAAATATATACTTTGCTTTTGGAATTCTTTAATAAGGCTGTACCTAAATATATAACTAAATATATTTTTCACTGATCAAATGGTTTTGATAAGGCTGCAGACATCCCATTTTCGCTTTGTTTTCTTTGACAATTAAATATTATGAATATTTAATTTTGATTTTACTCCAGTAACTTAATGGACGTCTTCATTAAATAAATATTTACCCTTTGAAATGGTTTTAGTAGAGCAATAGGTATTTTAATTTTTCTCTCGTGTTCTTGGACATATTTAAATAATATATGCTTTAACTTCAAAGGTTGGTGGTCCCTGGTCTATCCTAACACAAAACACATGTATTATGTGTATATATACATGCATACATACATACATAGTCACATATATGCCATAATTATATTATTATAAAATATTAACATATATAATACTATATATATATATATATTATATATTTATATAATTAAATATTAATCAATAAATGTATATATATATTAAATGAATACATAAATATATGTATATATATAAATATATATATATATATATATATATATATATATATATATATATATATGAATACCATATATATATATATATATATAGATAGATAGATAGATAGATATGAATACAACATTTAAATATACATATGTATGAATAGAACCACAGAGAAATAGATAACAGCCAGCACATCAAGACAAATGGAGATGAAGACAGTTAAGATATATTACACAATATGAAGACAGCCATATATATATATATATATATATATATATATATATATATATATATATATATAATATATATATATAGAGAGAGAGAGAGAGAGAGAGAGAGAGAGAGAGAGAGAGAGAGAGAGAGAGAGAAGCGAGTCGTCTATTGGAAAACGCAATTTGTGATAAAGGCTCGGATGGCAATCCCGTGGTCTTTGACATTTCAAGCGTTCGCTTTATTTCGGATTTCGGGTAACGGGATGACTTTTAACATTTAAAGGAAACTCTCTCTCTCTCTCTCTCTCTCTCTCTCTCTCTCTCTCTCTCTCGATTTTTTGAGAAGTTTTGATCTG
Source organism: Macrobrachium nipponense (assembly GCF_015104395.2). Lineage (NCBI taxonomy): Eukaryota > Metazoa > Arthropoda > Malacostraca > Decapoda > Palaemonidae > Macrobrachium > Macrobrachium nipponense. Next base: position 6,438,420 of record NC_061098.1, read on the forward strand.
ATTTACTTTATCCATTTGGTCTTCTTTTAACGATCTGAAAGCCGTGTACTCGTAGAAGTAAATAAATCAGTATCGTAATTGACAAATAGCGATCGTAAATGCTAAGGAAATAGAAGCTAAACAATGATAAAGCTAACAAAAATAAAATTGACTTGATATCAGTGATAAAAACTGACATGGGGGCTAATACAAAGCAGTAGATAATAAGGAAATAAAACCTTATAATAATAAAAGGAATCTGGAAAAACTAGAGGCTGAAGTAGCTCCAGGACTCAT
>NC_061098.1:6441195-6468695 GCF_015104395.2 Macrobrachium nipponense
TCTCATCGAACATCAATAGATTCTTTTGATTTTTAATTCACTTAGCAGACATTTTTTATCTTAATTGATTAGCCTATATTAATAATGAGAGTAAAGGAGATTTTGGTATTTTTATGAGGGAGAGGTTTGATGTTGGCTCTCTCTCTCTCTCTCTCTCTCTCTCTCTCTCTCTCTCTCTCTCTCTCTCTCTCAATAATGAAGAACATTAGCCAAAGGAAGCCGAGACTTCGTACGCACAAAATTGAATCCTCGTTTTCAAAAGAATTATTTTTCCAAGTTTAACTCTACTACTGAGGCAAAGCTAATGTAATAATCGTAAATAATAACCCATAAATTATGACTATAATTTTTTTTTTTTTTTTTACTTTCTTGCACAAGAAATCTCGTTAACGAAAATTCGCTGGAAAATGAGAAAAATGGCTAAGCTGGAAGTTTTGCTTAACTGGAAGGTCCAGGTGATGGGTACAGCAGTGTTCATTATGACGTTTATGATGATTAGCCTATATTAGTCCTCACCATTAATGACGGTGATGATGGTGGCGATAATGACGGTGAATGAGGGGGTCCTGGATTGTGTTTGTCACCGCTAATGTTGGTGATATTGATAGCTTTTTCGATGGTGATAAGTATAGTATGGAGTATAATGATTTGCTTGAATTACTCCTCACTATTGATGGTGATGATGAAACCAATAATGAGAGTAGATGAGAGCATTATAGCTTATGTGTATCGTTGCTAATGGTGATGATAGTGATAGCTTTTGTGATGGTGATAAGTATATAGCGTATGATGATTTCCTTAGTCCTCACTATTAATAATGGTGATGATGCTGGCGACAGTGATAGTGAATGAGGTCATTCTAGACTACATCTCTCATTACCAGTGTTGATAATGGTGATGTTTATGGTGATGATAAGTATAGTGAATTAGGGGTTATCTTAGCCTCAGTTGTGTCATCACTATTAGGGTTGTTTTGATAGTGATCAGCATAGTGAATAATGAATGATTTTGATATGGTTTCACCATTTTTGTTGATTGCAAAGCTTATATGAATGGTGATTGTGGTAAGTATAGAGAATGAGGTTATGCTTGAGTTTTATGTCACTATTAATGTAAAACATAAATTAATAACTCTATTGGAAATACAGATAGCCTATGTCAGAATATGTTGTGTCATCATTATTAATGGGAATAATAGTGAGTATAAGGTAACGAGATTTTGATTAGAAAAAAATTTTAATCTTGATGTATTTCGTCACTTCCTTTTTTGTAATCTTTCCCGAACAGTCTTAATAAAATTGGAAAATAATTCTTTCAGAAAATTCTAATTACATTTTCAATGAATAACGCTCCACCAGCATTGACAGTTATTAGCTTTCCCTGTTGCCTCTCGTGAAGGCTGCGGGAGCAGAATAATGAGAGAGAGAGAGAGAGAGAGAGAGAGAGAGAGAGAGAGAGAGAGAGAGAGAGTGGGAGGGGGGACTGTTTTATTGTTTTTTATTTATATGAAGGCGCCTCTGGTGAAGAACTACAAGATATTATTTGTAACGTTATGTATTTGAGAGAGAGAGAGAGAGAGAGAGAGAGAGAGAGAGAGAGAGAGAGAGAGAGAGAGAGAGAGGCTTGCTTTATTGTTTTTTATTCATATGAAGTGCTTCTTGTGAGAAACTACAAGTTATTATAATTTGTTTTGCATTTGTGTGTGTGTGTGTGTGTGAGAGAGAGAGAGAGAGAGAGAGAGAGAGAGAGAGAGAGAGGGGGGATTGCTTTATTGTTTTCATTTACATGAAGCGCTTCTGGTGAGAAACTACAAAATATTATTAGTTTTTTGTACTGTATCTGGTAGAGAGAAGAGAGAGAGAGAGAGAGAGAGAGGATTGCTTTATTGTTTTTCATTTATATGAAGCGCTTCTGGTGAGAAAGTACAAAATAATATAGTGTTATATTTGTTTGAGAGAGAGAGAGAGAGAGAGAGAGAGAGAGAGAGAGAGAGAGAGAGAGAGAGAGAGAGAGAGAGTTTTTTATTCACTTTCATGCAGCCCTTCTGATGATTAAGAACTATAAAATATTACTAGAGAGGGATGTTATTTATACGAGAGAGAGAGAGAGAAGAGAGAGAAGAGAGAGAGAGAAGAGAGAGAGAACCAAAGTAGCTAATTCATTTGATATTAATGACCTGGAACCCCCTTCAATACGGAGGTGCCATATATTTACGGCAGAGAAGGCTAATTAAGTACTTGGTTCTCAGTCGCGGGTTTGGTCTGACTTTGGTGTGCTTGTTTTATTGATTATTCTCTCATTTTTTTTTACGTTTCACTGTATTCGCCCTGATTTGGCCCCCATCAAAATATAAAGCTGCCATTTTAAATATATATATATATATATATATATATATATATATATATATATATATATATATATATATATATATATATATATATATATATATATATACTGACATCATTGTGGATTTTTCCACCATTTTAGTGACTTGGGTTTATTATTATTATTATTTTTTTTTTTTTTTTTTTTTTTTTTTTTTTTTTGTGCTCTGTCACAGTCCTCCAATTCGACTGGGTGGTATTTATAGTGTGGGGATCCGGGTTGCATCCTGCCTCCTTAGGAGTCCATCACTTTTCTTACTATGTGTGCCGTTTCTAGGATCACACTCTTCTGCATGAGTCCTGGAGCTACTTCAGCCTCTAGTTTTTCTAGATTCCTTTTCAGGGATCTTGGGATCGTGCCTAGTGCTCCTATGATTATGGGTACGATTTCCACTGGCATATCCCATATCCTTCTTATTTCTATTTTCAGATCTTGATACTTATCCATTTTTTCCCTCTCTTTCTCTTCAACTCTGGTGTCCCATGGTATTGCGACATCAATGAGTGATACTTTCTTCTTGACTTTGTCAATCAACGTCACGTCTGGTCTGTTTGCACGTATCACCCTATCTGTTCTGATACCATAGTCCCAGAGGATCTTTGCCTGATCGTTTTCTATCACTCCTTCAGGTTGGTGCTCGTACCACTTATTACTGCAAGGTAGCTGATGTTTCTTGCACAGGCTCCAGTGGAGGGCTTTTGCCACTGAATCATGCCTCTTTTATGGTTTCATTTTTCGTATTGCACTTCCAACATATGGGAGAGATGTTATTTCCGTCTATCGTTCTTTGAATATATCTGGTTCTAAGGGCTTGATCTTGTGCCGCTGTTATCATTCCTTCAGTTTCCTTCTTTAGCTCTTCCCTCTGTAGCCATTGCCAATTGTCATCGCTGGCTAGTTCTTTAGTCTGTCTCATGTATTGTCCGTGCATTGGTTTGTTGTGCCAGTCCTCTGTTCTTTCTGTCTTTCTCCTGTCTCTGTATATTTCTGGGTCCTCGTCTACTTTTATCAGTCCTTCTGCCCATGCACTCTTTAGCCACTCGTCTTCACTGGTTTTCAGATATTGCCCCAGTGCTCTGTTCTCGATGTTGACGCAGTCCTCTATGCTTAGTAGTCCCCTCCCTCCTTCCTTATTATTATTATTATTATTATTATTATTATCATTATTATTATTATTATTATTATTTTTGGTGAAAAAATCCTCAATTATACCAGCGTAAAATATACATTAAAATTCATTTAAATAAACATTTTGAGAAGGAGAATCAAGCAGCTCATCGAAAGCTCTCGTATTATTATCATTATTATTATTATTATTATCATTATTATCATTATTATTATTATTATTATTATTATTATTATTATTATTAAGGAAAGAACGCCTTTACCTCGATCCTGAATGGATTCCACAAAAGCCTGCTGGCGTAATTCTGGAGAACACTTTTGGGCACCTCATCAAGGCCTTTAATCGGCTCCATTATTTAAATTCCTCTCTCTCTCTCTCTTGTCTCTCCTCCTATTATAAATTCTCTCTCTCTCTCTCTCTCTCTCTCTCTCTTTTGTGTGTCGGCTACTCAGGGTGCATTAGCACATAATTTTCATGGATTTTTATGGGGCAATTTCCATTTTTCTTATTTCTCGTAATACGTCGTTTATACTAAAGTTTCCTGGTTTTACCATTAATCCCCCATTTCCCACTTTCTTTTCCATCTCTTTTATTATTTTTGTCCTCTAGTTGCCCCGTTTCGTGATTCTTTAGTATTATCGATTCCTTCTTTTAGTAATATTTTAATTTCTTTTATTTTTTTTTTTCTTGCGGATTCCGGCACGCATATTCAACTTGGGCAAGTCAATACTCGAAGTTTATCTTAGCACGAAATTTCGGAAGTTATGTCTTTATCCGTTATTTGCCTCATCTCATGCAAACCTGTTTGCCCGTCCCGGGTAGGGCTGGGTAGGTAGGGGATCGTAAGGGTTAGAGGAAAGGACACAACAGCGACGGGTCCCAGCGCGCGTAGCGCGGGCCAGCAAACTCGTCTAATCAGTGAATGCTAAACGCGAGGATGATTATCTTCCTCTATACTTTGAAGTCATATATATATATATATATATATATATATATATATATGTATATATATATATATATATGCATATCTGATTGGGAAATACGAACCTCGCATACTATATACTCTGTACTTAATACAAAAACTCTTATGCATTATATGGCGTCCTTGGGCGCCATGAATTATATTTTGAAAAGAAAAAAAAAATGGACCACCAGCGGTTTGCATCGCGTTATGTTCCATCGCTTAGCAATTGTCGCTAACATTAGCAATCTGAATTCTCGTAATGTTGCTGCAATTGCTCCAAAACTCCGGGAGTAAATTGCTGCAGCTGTTACACATTTATTCCCGTTTATTTCATTTTCTCCTCCTATTTACCCGGACCTGATTTCTCTAGTATTTTGGTGCATTTAGAGGAAGTGGCATCAGATTTGTGTTTGTGCTAAATGGCTGTGATTTCATGAAAGTTCAGCTGTGGACAATTTATCTTGATTTGGTTTCATTTTTTATTTCATTTTTATTTTTATTTTTTTAGTTTTTTTATATTGATTTTATTTTTATTTTTCCGTTATTTTTTATTGCTTGATTTCATTTTTATTTTTATTTCAAGGTTTTTTATTCTTTATTTCATTTTATTTCTATTTTTTCATGTTTTTTATTCTAGATTTCATTTTTATTTTTATTTCTTCATGCTTTTCATTCTTGATTTCTTTTTTATTTTTATTTGTTCATGGTTTTTATTCTTGATTTCATTTTCATTTTTATTTTTATTTTTTTCAGGTCTTTTTATTCTTGATTTCATTTTTATTTTTATTTTTTCACTTATATGGATTATTTTTATCATGGATTTCATTGTTTTATCTATAGTAATTTTTTATTTACTTATTTTGATTATTAATTTCATTTTTTATTATATTTGATTATTTTTATCATGGATTTCATTGGTTAATCTATAGTAAATTTTATATACTTATTTCTATTATAAATTTACTTGGTAAGATTTAAAATTATTCGTCAGGAAATTTTGTTTTATTGTTTAATATATAAGGAGTTTTATACCTTACATTAACTAGAAATAAATTTTTAATAGAAATTAACAAATTCTAGACAAGGAATTACAAACTGCTTCCCATTAAAAGATTAATTTTTAAATAATAAACGAGAAATAACATAAAATACATAAAATATAAGAATGACGAGATAAAACCAAATGAATAAATATAAAAATATCTCCGAAAAGAATTACGGTAACAGAAAGAAAATCGAAAAAAAAATCGTCTCATTACGACCACCACAGAAAATACGTAAAATAAAGAAAACAGCCGATAAAAAACAAACAGAATAAAGAGGAATAAAAACAATTGAAACATGGAAAACTTAAGGACAGGGAGAGAAAGAGAATCGGAAAAAAATGAGCTCATTACGACGTCCGCCTAAAGTTTCAATGACATCAGGATATCCTCGACTTCAACTGATCGCGAGAGACAATTTGCGGTTTCTCGGAAAGAGAGTTTTTATTTTTTTTTTATTATTATTTTTTTTTTTTATTTTTTTTTTTACCCGGCTCGAGACGCGGTCGAGTGGCGTAGGACCACTTGTTATGCATCTGCGTTATTTAGGATGGTAATAATAATAATAATAATAATAATAATAATAATAATAATAATAATAATAATAATAATAATAATAATAATAATAAGAAGAAGAGTGATGGACTCCTAAGGAGGCAGGATGCAACCCGGACCCCCACACTGTAAATACCACCCAGTCGAATTGGAGGACTGTGATAGAGCAAAAAAAAAAAAAAAAAAAAAAAAAATAATAATAATAATAATAGAATTATTATTATTATTATATTATTATTATTATTATTATTATTATTATTATTATTATTATTATTATTATTATTATTATTATTATTAATGGGGGGAGGGAGTTATCACAGTCCTCCAATTCGACTGGGTGGTATTTATAGTGTGGGGTTCAGGGTTGCATCCTGCCTCCTTAGGAGTCCATCACTTTCTTAATATGTGCGGTGTTTCTAGGAGCACACTCTTCTGCACGAGTCCTGGAGCTACTTCAGCCTCTAGTTTTTCCAGATTACTTTTCAGGGATCTTGGAATCGTGCCTAGTGTTCCACTGGCATATCCTATATCCTCTTCTTCTTCTTCTTCTTCTTCTTATTATTATTATTATTATTATTATTATTATTATTATTATTATTATTATTATTATTATTATTATTATCAAACCTCAATTAACTCAAAATTACACAGACCTCAAGAAAACGTCTTCTAGGGCTTCAATAAAAGTAAACTTAAAGAGTTACGAAGCAGAGAGGGAGAAATAAAAACACTTTCTGAATAAAAAACAAAGCAGAGAAAAAAACTTTCTGAATAAAAACAAAATAGAGAAAAAAACTTCCTGAATGAAACAAAATAGAGAAAAAACTTCCTGAATAAAAACCAAACAGCACGAGAAAAAAAAACTTCTGATTAAAAACAAAGCCGAGAAAAAAACTTCCTGAATGAAAACAAAGCCGAGAAAAAAACTTCCTGAATATAAACAAAACGGAGAATGAAAAACACTTCCTGAATAAAAACAAAGCAGATAAAAATAAACTTCCTGAATAAAAAAAAACAAAGCAGATAAAAAACACCACTTCCTTGAATGTAAACAAAGCAGAAAAACACTCAGAGAATAGGGAAAAAAACACATCATACTGAATTAAAACCTCACCATGAAAAGTTCGACACAAAGAGAGAAGTGTTTGTGGGAGTTTAATAGATTAGGATTCCCCTGTGGTTTGAGAGAACTTGCCAATAAAAAGGGGAAGGTTTTTTTTTTGTAATTTCCGTTTCCTGAGGGCTAAATGGACGGAAATTTGGGGGAAGGAATGGTTGATAGGTTTTGGAAAGAGGTTCTTTTACGTTAGTTTTGTTTAAATTCCAAGGGAATTTATAACCAGTTTCCTTATTATTTTAATTATTTATTATTAATTATTATTATTATTATTATTATTATTATTTCTTATTATTATTATTAATTATTATTAAATCCCCCCGAATTTGGGAATGTGAGGTGAAGAGGTTCTTACGTTAGTTTTGGGTTAATTCAGATGTTATTACAGTTCATTATTATTATTAAATAATTTTAATTAGGTTATTAGGTTTTAATTATTATGATTATTATTAATTATTATTATTAAATGGACGGAATTTGGGAATGTGAGGTGAAGAGGTTCTTCGTTGTTTGGTTTTATTCAGATTTTATACCAGTTCAATTATTATTAATTAATTATTATTATTATTATTTAATTATTTATTATTCATTTTATTATTTTATTATTATTATTTATTATTATTAATTATTAAATGGACGGAATGGGATGTGAGAAGAGGTTCTACGTTAGTTTTTGGTTTTAATTCATATATACCAGTTCATTATTATTGATTATTTTATTATTTATTTTATTATTATTATTATTTTATTATTATTTATTATTTTTATTTTATTTTAATTATTATTATTAAATGGACGGAATTTGGGAAGTTTTGGAAGTGTGAAGAGGTTCTTACGTACTTAGGTTTTGGTTTAATTCAAGATTTATACCAGGTTCATTTTATTATTATTAATTATTATTATTATTATTATTATTATTATTATTATTAATTCATTATTATTTAAATTGGGACGGAATTTGGGAATGTTGAGGTTTTGGTTTGGAATGGTTCTTACCGTTAGTTTTGGTTTAATTCAGATTTCTAAACCAGTTCGTTATTATATATTTATTATTTATTATGATTATTATTATTATTAATTATTATTATTATTATTATTATTAATTTTGGATTCGGAATTTGGGAATGTTGGAGGTTGAAGATTTTCTTTCTTACGTTAGTTTTGGTTTAATTCAGATTTTTACCAGGTTCATTATTATTATTATTATTTATTATTAATTATTCCATTATTATTATTATTATTATTAATTATTATTATTATTAATGGAACGAATTTGGGACAATGTGAGGTGAAAGGTTCTTACTTATGGTTTTGGTTTATTCAGATTTATACCAGGGTTTCATTATTATTTTATTATTATTTTATTATTATTATTATTGTTATTATTATTATTATTATTAAATGCCAGAATTTGGGAATGTTTTAGGTTTTTGAAGAGGTTCTTTAACGTTAGCTTTGGTTTTATTTTCAGAATTTATACACCAGTTTCATTATTATTTATTATATTATTATTATTTTATTATTATTATTATTATTATTATTACATTAATTATTATTATTATTAAATTGACCGGAATTTGGGAATGTGAGTTCGAAGAGGTTCTTACGTTAGTTTTTTGGTTTAATTCAGATTTATTACAAGTCATTATTATTATATATTATTATTATTATTATTATTATTATTATTATTATTATTATTAATTATTATTATTATTATTAAATGGACCGGAATTTTGGGCATGTGCGTTGAAGAGGTTCTTACGTTAAGTTTTGGTTTTAATTCAGGATTTTATACCATTCATTATTATTATTATTAATTATTATTATTATTTTTATTATTATTATTATTATTATTATTTTATTATTATTATTATTATTATTAAATTGAACGGAATTTGGAATGTTTTGAGGTTTAAGAAGTTTCTTACTTGTTTTTGGTTTAATTTCAGATTTATACCAGTTCCATTAATTATTATTATTATTATTATTATTATTATTATTATTATTATTATTATTATTATTATTAGTATTATTATGAAATTGGACGGCATTTGGGAATGTTGAGGTTGAGAGGTTCTTACGTTAGTTTTTTGGTTTAATTCAGACTTTTATTAACCTTCGAGTTCCTTATTATTAATTATTATATTAATTATTATTATTATTATTACTTATTATTATTATTATTATTATTATTATTATTATTATTAAATGGACGGAATTTTGGAAGTGAGGTGAAGAGGTTCTTACGTTAGTTTTGGTTTATTCGATTTATACCAGTCATTTATTATATTATTATTATTCAATTATATTCTTATTATTATTATTATTATTATTATTATTATTTTATAAAGGACGGAATTTGGGAATGTGAGGTGAAGAGGTTCTTACGTTAGTTTTTGGTTTAATTCAGATTTATACCAGTTCATTTATATTATTAATTATTATTATTATTATTATTAAATTATTATTATTATTATTATTATTATTATTATTAAATGGACGGATTTGGGAATGTGAGGTGAGGTTCTTACGTTAGTTGGTTTAATTCAGATTTATACAGGGGGTTCATTATTATTATTATTATTATTTTATTATTATTATTATTAAATGGACGGATTTGGGATGTGAGGTGAAGGTTCTTACGTAGTTTTGGTTTAATTCAGATTATACCAGTTCATTATTATTATTATTATTATTATTATTATTATTATTATTATTATTGGTTAATTATTATTGATTATTAAATGGACGAATTTGGGAATGGTGAGGTGAGGTTCTTACGTTAGTTTTGGTTTATTCAGATTTTATCTACCAGTTCATTATTATTATTATTATTATTATTATTATTATTATTATTATTATTATTATTATTATTAAATGGACGAATTTGGGGAATGTGAGGTGAAGAGGTTCTTACGTTAGTTTGGTTTAATTCAGATTTATACCAGTTCATTATTATTATTATTATTATTATATTATTATATTATTAATTATTATACTATTATTATTATTATTATTATTATTATTAAATGGACGGAATTTGGGAATGTGTTTAGGCGAAGAGGTTCTTACGTTAGTTTTTTGGTTTAATTCAGATACCAGTTCATTATTATTATATTATTATTATTATTATTATTATTATTATTATTATTATTATTATTATTATTATTAAATGGACGGAATTGGGCATGTGAGGTGAAGAGGTTCTTACGTTAGTTTTGGTTTAATTCAGATTTATACCCAGTTCAGTTATTATTATTATTATTATTATTATTATTATTATTATTATTATTGATTTCTGTATTATTATTTAATTATTATAGTATTATTATTATTAAATGGACGGAATTTGGGAATGTGAGGCGAAGAGGTCTTACGTTAGTTTTGGTTTAATTCAGATTTATACCAGTTCATTATTATTATTATTATTATTATTATTATTATTATTATTATTATTATTATTATTATTATTATTATTATTAAATGGACGGAATTTGGGAATGTGAGGTGAAGAGGTTCTTACGTTAGTTTTGGTTTAATTCAGATTTATACCAGTTCATTATTATTATTATTATTATTATTATTATTATTATTATTATTATTATTATTATTATTATTATTATTATTATTATTATTAAATGGACGGAATTTGGAATGTGAGGTGAAGAGGTTCTTACGTAGTTTTTTGTTTTAATTCAGATTTATACCAGTTCATTATTATTATTATTATTATTATTATTATTATTATTATTATTATTATTATTATTATTATTATTTTTTATTATTATTAAATGGACGGAATTGGGAATGTGAGGTGAAGAGGTTCTTACGGTAGTTTTGGTTTAATTCAGATTTATACCAGTTCATTATTATTATTATTATTATTATTATTATTATTATTATTATTATTATTATTATTATTATTATTATTAAATGGACGGAATTTGGGAATGTGAGGTGAAGAGGTTCTTACGTTAGTTTTGGTTTAATTCAGATTTATACCAGTTCATTATTATTATTATTATTATTATTATTATTATTATTATATTATTATTATTATTATGGTTATTAATGGACGGAATTGGGAATGTGAGGCGAAGAGGTTCTTACGTTAGTTTTGTTTAATTCAGATTTATACCAGTTATTATTATTATTATTATTATTATTATTATTATTATTATTATTATTATTATTATTATTAAATTAATTATTATTATTATTAGGAATGACTTGAATTTGGACAAGTGAGGCGAAGAGGTTCTTACGTTAGTTTTGGTTTAATTCAGATTTATACCAGTCATTATTATTATTATTATTATTATTATTATTATTATATTATTATTATTATTATTATTATTATTATTATTTGGGATGTGACGGATTGGGATTTTGGTTGAGCGGAGGTTTATGGGTTCTCTACTTAGTTTGGTTTAATTCAGATTTATACCAGTTCATTATTATTATTATTATTATTATTATTATTATTATTAAATTGGACGGATTGGGAATGTGAGGCGAAGAGGTTCTTCTTTTAGTTTTGGTTTAATTCCAGAAAATCAGATGTTTATAATCCAGTCTTATTATTATTGTTATTATTATTATTATTATTTTTTTTTTTTTTTTTTTTTTTTTGCTCTATCACAGTCTTCCAATTCGACTGGGTGGTATTTATAGTGTGGGGTTCCGGGTTGCCTTAGGAGTCCATCACTTTTCTTACTATGTGTGCCGTTTCTAGGATCACACTCTTCTGCATGAGTCCTGGAGCTACTTCAGCCTCTAGTTTTTCTAGATTCCTTTTCAGGGATCTTGGGATCGTGCCTAGTGCTCCTATGATTATGGGTACGATTTCCACTGGCATATACCATATCCTTCTTATTTCTATTTTCAGATCTTGATACTTATCCATTTTTTCCCTCTCTTTCTCTTCAACTCTGGTGTCCCATGGTATTGCTACATCAATGAGTGATACTTTCTTCTTGACTTTGTCATTCAACGTCACGTCTGGTCTGTTTGCACGTATCACCCTATCCGTTCTGATACCATAGTCCCCAGAGGATCTTTGCCTGATCGTTTTCTATCACTCTTTCAGGTTGGTGGTTCGTCCACGTTACCACTTATTACTGCAAGGTAGCTGATGTTTCTTGCACAGGCTCCGGTGGAGGGCTTTTGCCACTGAATCATGCCTCTTTTTGTACTGGTTCTGTGCAAGTGCCGGGCATTCACTTGCTATGTGGTTTATGGTTTCATTTTTCGTATTGCACTTCCTACATATGGGAGAGATGTTATTTCCGTCTATCGTTCTTTGAACATATCTGGTTCTTAGGGCCTGATCTTGTGCCGCTGTTATCATTCCTTCAGTTTCCTTCTTTAGCTCTCCCCTCTGTAGCCATTGCCAATTGTCATTATTATTATTATTATTATTTTATTATTATTATTATTATTATTATTATTAATTATTATTATTAATATTATTATTATTTTATTATTATTATATTTCGTTTTAATGGAGAGAGAGAGAGAGAGAGAGAGAGAGAGAGAGAGAGAGAGAGAGAGAGAGAGAGAGGAACTTGACTATTCTGTCCCGCTAGGAAACCGAGAAACCCTTAGGATTTGAGACTTTCTCTCTCTCTCTCTCTCTCTCTCTCTCTCTCTCTCTCTCTCTCTCTCTCTCTCTCTCAACAAGAACGTCGGCAGACACCATAGAAATATTACAAGAGTGTTGGAGGAATCCCTTCGTAAGGGCTCTCTCTCTCTATCTCTCTCTCTCTCTCTCTCTCTCTCTCCAAGGGCGCCATCCTAAGCCGTAATGGTGGTATAAGTCTTTGAAAATATCAAGGTCGTGAATTCTCCAATTCTCCCAGTCCGTGTCAAGATGAGATTCCCATTAGGGGACATAAGAGAAGCATTTCTAGTTCCATCACATCCCCCGTCCAATTTGCTCATCCTCAATGACTATTAGAAGGGCGGAATGGCGGGGAGGGAAGGAGGGAGGGAGGGGAGGGAGAGAGGGAGGGAGGGAGGGAGGGAGGGGTCCTTATCAACCAAAACCGTCCCTCTACACCCTCCAACTCCACAGATTCCCCGCATGACTATTGCGCTGCATCTGGGACAAATGTTAGGTGGATGAAATGCCCGGCAATCCGGTAGTGGGTGGTGGCTTTGTCGACTGGTTTTGTCTGGTATATTTCTCTCTCTCTCTCTCTCTCTCTCTCTCTCTCTCTCTCTCTCTCTCTCTATCTCTCTCTCTCTTCACATGCACACACACATACATATATATTTGTGCGACCGGTGAAAATGTTCTGTTACAACAGAATTCCATCTAATAACAGGAGCCAGTAAAAACCGCCCAAATAGAGAACGTAAGTACTATACATTTCAGAGACTGCTGTCTCTCTCTTCAGGTAGAGAGAGACAGCAGTCTCCGAAATACAGTACTTACTTTCTATATTTTGGCGTTTTCATGGGCTATATATATATATATATATAATATATATATATATATATATATTATATATATATATATATATATATATAAGTATAGTGTAGTAATGCATCGCATCTTCGCTTGAATTTTAGAAATTATTATTGCTCAACATCCTGAGGGAGACTGTTCCATAGTCCAGCGGTGTCGGGGATAAAGAGTTTTAGAACTCTAGAAATGGGAAGTTCGATAGCAAGGAAAGTTGCCTTGTTGAAAGAAAAAAAACCAGTTGCTATAGTAGATTCACATCACCGGTGCATCTGATGTCTAGGTTAGTCCCTTACGCCGCTCCCGATTGGCTGTTGATAAGCCAATCACGGGGCTGGAAACTCTCAGTCTCTCCCAAGAGTTCACATAAGCAGGATGTATGTTCCACCTCTCCTGAGGGATACGTCTTTAAAAATCATCCCTCAGGAGAGGTGGAGCACACATCCTGCCTATATAAACTCTTGAGAGAGACTGAGAGGTTCCAGCCCTGTGACTTTCTTATCAACAGCCAATCAGGAGCGTGAAACAATGCCAAAACAAAAGCACTCATAATTCTCCAGCAAGAAGAGACCCTCTGGCCGCTCCAAGACCGATCGCGAATACCTCTTCTCTTATATATATCGGAGGGCGTGAGTGATTTATGACTACACACAACTCCTACAAAAAAAGGACGGCCTGCCAATGGGAGCTAAAATATTCCTGCAATACATCACACACGAAGGAAGAGGCAGATGCAGGATATGCAAAATAACACAAATGGATTTCCAGCATTTTGACTGTGATGTGCTGCCGAGACATCCAAGTCTGGGCGAATGAATGTTTTTGTATTATATTCTTATTATTATTTACGTGAGGATATATATATATATATATATATATATATATATATATATATATATATATATAATATCATATACTATATATATCTATATCTATATCTATATATATATATATATATATAGATATATATATATATATAGATATATATAATATATATATACATATATATACCCTTGTTCGTATATCATTTGTTTGTTTCATTGGTACATACATACACACACATAGACATATACACATGTGTGTGTCTCAGTGGAACAAATGATGTACGAACAAGTATAAATGAAGTAATAATCCAGTAATAACGCCATCATTATTAAGAAAAGTAATGACAATTCAAGTCATGCTTTTCCAGAAGCACAAAGGGAAACCTCACAACTCCCAACTGGAAAAATAAAAGCATATTGCAACCGTCTGCAACACCTCAAACAATTCGACCGATTAACAGCTGGAAAAAGAGAGTCTTCCTCTTCTGCTCCATCGACTCTCGTTTATTTTCCAGTGTATCAGAGGCCATTAAAAGACTCGTAAAGTTTTCATGATGGAGACTTTTCTTCCAAGGGCTGAGGCATTCAATATCTCTCGCTTCATTTCTCCACCATTAAATGCGCTCTTTGCGATCTGCAGACGTCGTCAGAAGGGAGGTTAAAACATTGGGATTATATCTTAAAACGGCCTCTCAAAAGCCTACGCTGAATAACGTCATCGAACTGAAGATACCTTATTAAGTTTTCACTCCATTTCATTTTCGCTCGAGTGTGACTTTTCTCAGATTGCTCGTTGGCTACAAAAGTTATCCCCGTAAGGATCTAGTAGTGTCGTCGGTGCACCTCGTGCGGGGAATTGTAGGTATTACTTATAAGAAGGTCCTCTGGGCCCTTAGTTGCAACCCCATTCGTTCCATTTTTCTATACCTCCGTTCATATTCGCTTCCTTGCATCTTACTTTCCTCAACCCTCTCAGAAGAATTCATAGAGCAAGTGCGAGTTCTTTTTTTCTTTTTTTCATTCCTCCTGTTACACCTTCCGAATCTTTTTCCCTTCCAGTGCTGATGAATGACCTCATCATCATAGATCCCAGCGCTTGGCTTCTAGCCTAAATTCTATCATTCTATTCTGTTCCATTCTATTCTATTCCAGTCTCGGACAGAGGACTTCGACCCCGAGAAGCGTTTTCGGTCTGCGAAAGAACAAGCCTCCTGGATTACGTCTGGCAGACCAAGGGACATATGTCCCAATTCGGGTGGTTCCTCTTGGGAGTTCATGAGGTGGAAGAGGCGCCCGTGCCTTCGGATCAAGAGGACTTCAGGATGGAGGAGACAGACACGTTTGCGGGGCGGGACTTTGGTTCATGGTTTTGGCTCAGGAATTTGGTTTTAGTTCTTGAATTTGGTTTGTTCATGATTCTATTCATCGATTAGGTTTGGTTCATGAATGTGGATTTGGTTCATGGATTCCATTCACGGATTAGGTTTGGTTCATGAATTTGGTTTTGGTTCATGGATTCCGTTCAAGAATTAGTTTGGTTCATTAATTTGGTTTGTTCATGAATTTTGTTCATGGATTCGAGTCATGGATAAGGTTTGGTTCATGAAGTTGGTTTATTCATGAATTTGGTTCGTGAATTTTGTTTGTTCATGAATTTGGTTCTGGTTCATGGATTCCGTTCAAGAATTAGTTTGGTTCATTAATTTCGTTTGTTCATGAATTTTGTTCATGGATTCGAGTCATGGATAAGGTTTGGTTCATGAAGTTGGTTTTTCATGAATTTGGTTCGTGAATTTTGTTTGTTTATGAATTTGGTTCATGATTTGTTTCGGTAATTCGATTCATGGACTTAGTTCATGAACTTGGTTCATGAATTTGTTTATTGAATTTGATCAATGTGTATGTGATTCGATATGATTGTAGCTTTGTTTATCGTTTAATTTTTTTTTTTTTACAAATTGATTAGTACAATGGACAACGAACAAACCCAGCTGAAAAAAGTTTAGTGTAAATGATAGACTAGTCCATGGATTGGGTCAAATGTAAAAAGGAAAAATTTTTTAAAATTTGATGGACTAGTACAGTAAAAATGAACCAGCTGTAAAAGATTAATGTAAATTTATTTAAATTCTTGTAATAAAACGACGTAAGTATATTAGAGAACTTCGCAAATCAACTCTCACAGTAAAACAATGTGAATATATAATAGAAATTTACGAGAGTTATCGAAGGAGGCCGAGCTAATATAAAATGAAGAAACGAGAAATCACGGAGAAAGGAATGAGATGATGTCAACACAAGTCCATAAACAGCGTGCAAGCGAACTAAAAAGATAACCATATAAGCAGATAAATACACCCCTAAAACACGCAGCATAATCACGAGAATAGAATGTAAATGAAACAAAAGGAAGTAAAAGAAGCGAAAAATAAAGCGAAACGGAAACAAACAGAAAATCCGGACGAAATAAGACCGCTCGTATTTTCGCTGACGAGCCTTCTATAATCTCTGCCGATAATTCGGAAACGAACGAATTTCCACAGATTGCGAACTACCGACCCTTCTCTTTCTTTCCCCTCTCTCCCCTTCCCCTCTTTCCCAAGGCCAGATTCCTTCCCTCCTCCTTATCACTCCTCTCTCCTCCTCCTCCCTAGCCCCCCCATCTTCCCCCAGAAACCCTGATGGAATTTTAAGAAGAATTTGAAGATCCGGTCTAATTCATTGGGGCCCGTTAACATGGACCGCCTAATTCGGCAGCTAGCTTAACCCGGATCCTGCCGGAATCCCCAATTCCATGCAGCAGTGGTCCTCACTCCAACCCTCCCTAACCCCCTCGGGTACCCAAACCCACCCCTACTCCCCCGCTAATCCCCAGCTCCGAAAAATCTAAACAAAGCAAAAAACGAACTGATGGATGCTGGCCCCGGGTCTCCTACCAGCATCCCAACTCAGTTGATTCAGCGAACAAATTTAGTTTTAAATATAATGTATCGTGTTGCTATGGTAAAATCCTCATGAACTCCATTTACATATTCTCCCCATAAGAAAAATATTATTTTCAAATATAATGTTTTCATGGTAAAACCCTCATGAACTCCATTTATATATTCTCCCCAAGAGATATTCAAATAATTATCAAATATAATGTTAGTATGGTAAAACCCTCATGAACTCCATTTACATATTCTCCCTATAAGAAAATTTATTTTCAAATATGTTTTATGGTAAAACCCTTATGAATTCCATTTACATATTCTCCCCATGAGAAAAACAAATTATTTTCAAATAAAATGTTTTTATGGTAAAACCCTAATGAACTCCATTTATATATTCTCCACATAAGAAAAAAATTATTTTTAAATATAATGTTAGTATGGTAAAACCCTCAATGAACTCCATTTACATATTCTCCCCAATGATAAAAACAAATTAATTTCAAATATAATGTTACTATGGTAAAACCCTCATGAACCCCACCTACATAATCTCCCCAGTGAGAAAATATTCCAGTAACGTTCTATTCTCCCCTTTAAATGATTCATTGGCATCTGTTATGTACTTCATACTAAAATGATCATTCTTTTGCCAATTGATTAATTTTTGCTTTTTCGGATGAGCAAAACCTGATTCAACAGTTATTTAATTAGTGTCGTTCGTAACGTTATCTTTTTCAGTGAAATCTTATTATTTTCCTTCCGGTTATTGACGATGCTCAGACATTCTCATTTTTATTAAATCCGCTTCGGTTTTTATTTTTATCTTACACAAGTATTTTGATCTGCGTTTAGTGGATTTTAGAGTTTTCGTATTTTAGCTCAGTGGATGAAATTCACTCTAGCGTATATTCCGCCAAATGAGGCATTCATTATGATGATGATGATAATAATAATAATAATAGAAGTAGTAGTAGTAATAATAATAATAATAATGATAATAACCATAATAACAACAATAATAATAATAATAATAATAATAATAATAATAATAATATTATTATTATTATTATTATTATTATTATTATTATTATTATTATTAGCAGATTAAAAGGAGAATCTATCAGATTCCCGAAAGCTCTCTCTATAGATTTATCTTTAAATATATGTAGATATGCATAACTGTGGATTTTTTCTACCATTATTATTATTATTTCTTTATTTATTTATTTATTTTGTCTATCACAGTCCCCCAATTCGACTGGGTGGTATTTATAGTGTGGGGTTCCGGGTTGCATCCCGCCTCCTTAGGAGTCCAACACTTTTCTTACTATGTGCGCCGTTTTTAGAATCACTCTCTTTTGCATGAGTCCTGAAGCTACTTCAGCCTAGAGTTTTTCTTGATTCCTTTTCAGGGATCTTGGGATTGTTCCAAGTGTTCCTATGATTATGGGTACAATTTCCACTGGCATATCCCATATCCTTCATACTTCTATTTTCAGGTCTTGATACTTATCCATTTTTTCCCTCTCTTTCTCGTCAACTCTGGTGTCCCATGGTATGGCGGCATCAATGAGTGATACTTTCTTCTTGATTTTGTCAATCAACGTCACGTCTGGTCTATTTGCACTTATCACCCTATCTGTTCTGATATCATAGTCCTAGAGGATCTTTGCCTGATCGTTTTCTATCACTCCTTCAAGTTGGTGCTCGAACCACTTATTACTGCAAGGTAGCTGGTATTTGTTGCACAGGCTCCGGTGGAGGGCTTTTGCCACTGAACTATGCCTCTTTTCGTGTTATGTATAGTCTGTCCGTATTTGCTCTTGGGTGTAGTGCTTTGTGTATTGCCATATGTTTCCTAGTTTTGTGGTCTATGCTGCGGAGTTCTGCCTTCGTCTGTTCCACTATTCCTGCGCTGTATCTGATTACTGGCACTGCCCATGTGTTTATGGCTTTTATCATATTTCCGGCGTTGTATTTTGACTTGAGTATCGCCTTAAGTCTACATACATTCTTTCCTGATCGTGTCCTTGGTTTTTTATATCCCCTCCTTCCATTATTCCCAGGTATTTGTATCCCGTCTCATCTATGTGTTTGATGTTGCTCCCATCTGGTAGCTTTATCCCTTCAGTCCTTGTTACTTTGCCCTTTTGTATGTTGACTAGTCACATTTTTCTATTCCAAACTGCATCCTGATGTCCCCAGATACAATCCTTACAGTCTGGATTAGGGTACCTATTTCCTAGATGCTCTTACCATACAGCTTGATGTCGTCCATGAACATCAGATGGTTAATTCTGTTGCCTCATTTCTTGTGTTGGTACCCAGCATCCATCTTTTGCAGTACTTTTGTCATGGGAATCATGGCTACTACGAAGAGTAGTGGGGACAGTGAGTCGCCCTGGAAGATCCCTCTCCTGATATTAACCTCTACTAGTCTTATCCCAGAGCTTGTAAATACTATATTCCAGTTGCCCATTTTATTTTTGAGGAAGCTGGTGGTGCTTTCCTTTGCCCCATGTATGTTCAAGGATTCTGCTTATTATTATTATTTTATTGTTCTAATTATTATTTTCAATTTTAATTCTATATTTATCATAGTTATTAGTATTGTTTTATTTTTATTTTTATTAGATATATTTTATTTTTTTATTTTTTTATTTGTGCTATTATTATTTATATTTTGATTATTATTATTTCATAATTTTTATCTGTTTTTTTATTTAATTTTCTTTTATTTCTAAATATTTTTATTTCAATTTATTATTATTATTTAATTAGTTTTATTTATATTTTTATTATTTTAGATATATAATTTTTAATATTTTTTCATCTCATTTAATATTTTTATTTTTTGTATTTTTATATATATGATTTATTAATATTATCATTATATATAAGTATTAAATTAATTCTATATATTACTTTTAATTTTAATCTAATTTTTTTTTTAATTTATATTATTCTTAGTTTTCTGTTATCATTTTATTTTTCTAATTATTTATTTATTTTATTTTTATATTTTGTATAGTTATTAGTATGGTTTTATTTTAAGTTTTATTATATTTATTTGTTTATTTATTTTATATACTTTTAATTTATTTATATATTTATTTATTTATTTTAAATATTTTTATTTACACTTATTATATACACTTATTTTTATTTATTTATTTATTTATTTATTTTATTAATTATTTATTTATTCGTTTGATTTATTCAATTATTTTTATGTAATAGTTTTTTTCATTGATATTCATTTATTTTTATTCATATTTATTTTTATTTATTGATTTTTATTCATTTATATTGATTTATTGACCTATGTTTATTTATATATTCTTTTTATTTATTTGTATATTTATTTATTTTTTATTTTATTTATTTTTATTTCTATTTTTGTATTATTTTATTAATTAATTCACTTATTTTATTTATCTCTTTGTGTATTTATTTATTTATTTTCATTATTTATTATTTTATTCTTATTATTTATTTATTTCTGTTTAGTTATTCCTTTATATTAATTTATATATTTTTATACATTTCTTTACTTTTATCTATTGATTATTTGTTTATTTTTGATTTATTTATTTTTATTCAAATATTTATTTGTATTTATTTATTTATTTATATTTATTTAATTATGTATTATTTTTATTTATTTATTTATTTATTTATTAATTTTTAATTTATTTTTCATTTCAATTAATTTATATTTGTATTTTTTATTATTGATTATTATATATAGTTCATTTATTAATTGATTTTTTATTTTATTTTAATTTCTTTTAAATTTATTTTTTTAATTTTAATAGTTTTTTGTTTAATTGCTTAGTTTTTTTCATTTTTGTATCTATTTTTCTCTATTTGATTATTCATTTATTTTTTTATTCATTTATTTTACTTATTTTCTTTTATTTATTTATTTATTTAGTTATTTTTTTAATATTATTATTTATATATATGTTTATTTATTGATTGATTTATTTTTATTTCATTTTTTATTTCATTTTTGATTATTCAAATATATTTTTATTAATTTTCTACTTTTTATTTATTTATTTATTTTTATCTATTTTAATTAATTTGATTTTTTTTTATTTATTTATTATTTTTCATTTTTATTATTTATTTATTTATTTATTTTATTATTTATTTATTTATTTTTATCCATTTATTTATTTATTTATTTTCATTGATTTTTATTGATTTATTTTTAATTATCCCTACTTACATTTTTGTTATTATTTTTCCATTTTATTATTAACAATATTACTTTGTTATTGTTATTTTTTCTTATATATTATTTATATTTTAAAATTTTAATTTATATTTTAAATTTTACAATTATTATATTTTACTCATTGTATTTATTATTTTTGTAATTTCATAATTATTTTTGTTTTTACAGTTTGTGTTTGCATTATTGAATTTCATTACTATAATTTTACTAGTTGTAAGTATATTAATATATTTTTATATTTTTATTTTTATAATTTTTTATTATTTTTATTATTTTCGTATCTATAAATATTAATGTCAGGTTTATTTTTATGACTAATATTTATTTATACTACATTTCTATTATTTTTATTTTATTTTTATATTTCTATTTTCATTGATATTATTTCGTTATATTTACCTTTATTCCTTAAGTAAACCATCTTTTAAACATGTTAAATTAAAATTAATATTTGCTTCAGCTGCAGTAATATTATGTAGGTCTATTCTCATAATTATGATTTTCTCATTGTTGCTTAAACTACTGAACGACGCACCGAAGGTTGGATGTTTAAAGTAGGTAATTATTATTGTCAGTTTTAATTTTATTCAAAGATGCCAGAGGCTGTAGTGAAACATTCGTTGTATAACCCGTAGAGTTTCTCAAAGATAAAGTTAGTGTGGGGTTCCGAGTTGTATCCTGCCTCCATAGTAGTCCATCACTTTTCCCACTCTGTGTGCAGTTTCTAAGATGACACTCTTCTGCATGAGTCCTGGAGCTACTTCAGCATGTATTTTTTTTCCATTTTCCTTTTCAGGGATCTTGGGATCGTACCTAGTGCTCCTATGATTATGGGTGAAATTTCCACTTGCATATCCCATATCCTTCTTATTTCTATTTTCAGGTCTTGATACTTATCAAGTTTTTTCCCGATCTTTCTCTTCAACTCTGGTGTCCCATGGTATTGCGACATCAATGAGTGATACTTTCTTCTTGATTTTGTCAATCAACGTCACGTCTGGTCTATTTGCACGTATCACCCTATCTGTTCTGATACCATAGTTCCAGAGGATCTTTGCCTGATCGTTTTCTATCACTCCTTCAGGTTGGTGCTCGTACCACTTATTACTCCAAGGTAGCTGGTGTTTGTTGCACAGGCTCTAGTGGAGGGCTTTTGCCATTGAATCATGTCTCTTTTTGTACTGGTTCTGTGCAAGTGCCGGACATTCGCTTGCTATGAGGTTTAAGGTCTCATTTTTCGTATTGCATTTCCTACATATCGGAGAGATGTTATTTCCATCTATTGTTCTTTGAACATATCTGGTTCTTAGGGCCTGATCTTGTGCCGCTGTTATCTTTCCTTCAGTTTCCTTCTTTAGCTCTCCCCTCTGTAGCCATTGCCACGTGTCATCGCTGGCTAGTTCTTTAGTCTGTCTCATGGATAGTCCGTGCATTGGTTTGTTGTGCCATTCCTCTGTTCTGTTTGTCGTTCTCCTTTCTCTGTATATTTGTGGGTCTTCGTCTACTTTTATCAGTCCTTCTTCCCACGCACTCTTGAGCCACTCGTCTTCACTGGTTTTCATATATTACACCAGTGCTCTGTTCTCGGTTTTTACGCAGTCCTCTATACTTAGTAGTCTTCTCCCTCCTTCTTTCGTGTTATGTATAGTCTGTCCGTATTTGGTCTTGGGTGTAGTGCTTTGTGTATTGTCATATGTTTCCTAGTTTTCTGGTCTATGCTGCGGAGTTCTGCCTTCGTCCATTCCACTATTCCTGCGCTGTATCTGATTACTGGTACTGTTCATGTGTTTATGGTTTTTATCATATTTCCGGCGTTGAGTTTTGACTTGAATATTTATTTATTCACTTATTTTCATTTTATTTATTTATTTATTTTTTCATTATTTATTTATTTTTTTATTTAATTATTCCTTTGTATTAGCTTATTATTTTATATATTTATTTATTCTTATTTATTGATTATTTTATTTAATTTTATTTATTTTGTTTATATATTTTTTATTATTTATATCTATATATCTATCGATCTATCTATTTATCTATCTATCTATCTATCTATCTATCTATATATATATATATATATATATATATATATATATATATATATATATATATATATATATATATATATATATATATTTATATATAAATGTTTATTTAGTAATTGATTTATTTTATTTCATTGTATTTATCTTTTTAATTTTTTTATTTATGTATCTAGTTTTATTTCATTACTTATTTTATTTTTATATTCATTTGTTATCTATTTTTATTTATTTGAATAATTATTTATTTTTTCATTTTTATTTTATTTATTTATTTATTTAATTAATTATTCTATTATTTTATTTTATTTATTTATTTTTATTAATTTATTTATTTTCTATTTATTTATTCATTTTTATCTATTATTGTTTATTTAATTATTTTATTCATTTATTTGTTTTTATTTATTTATTTATTTTAAATTTTTATTTATTTATTTATTTATTCATTTATTTCAATTATTCTTTATTTTAACTTTATTTTTTCATGTATTTATTTATTTATTTATTTTTAATTTATTTATTTAATAATTTTTTCTTTATTTATTTATTTTTGTTAGTTTTTAAAATTTATTTATTTCAATTTATTTTTATTTACTTCTATTTATTTTTAAGTATGTCTTTATTTATTTATTTACTTTATTTTTTTATTTCTATGTATTTATTTATTTACTTATTTTCTATGTTTTTATATTTATATATATTTTTATTTTATTGTTATTTATATATTTATTGATTATATGTATTTATTTATATTTATTTATTTATTTTTTATTTTATTTATTTTATTCTTATCTATTTATTTATATACTTTTCTTATTTATATATATATTTTTTATTTTGATATATTTTTGATTTGTCTTATTTATTGATAGTCATTTATTTATTTATTATTTATTTATTTATTTATTTATTTATTTATTTATCTTTATTATTATTATTTATTCGTTTTTATTCGTTTTTATTTGTATTTGTTTATTTATTTTAATTTATTTTTTTTACTTTTTTTTATTATTTTTAATGATCACTAACTTTTATTTTTGTTATTATTTTTCATTTCATTATCAGTAAAATTACTTTATTATTCTTATTTTTTTTATTTTCATATATATTATTTATGTTTTGAAATTTTATTATTATTATAATTCACTAATTGTATTTATTATTTCTATAATTTTTTTTATCATTTTTATTTTTACAGTTTCTGTTTGTATTATTAAATTTCCTTATTATCATTTTACTAGTTGTATGTATATTAATCTTTTTTTATATCTTTTATTTTTATTATCTTTTATTATTTTAGTATTTTTATATTTATAAATATTAATTTCAGGTTTATTTTTATAAGTGTTTTTCTATTTATACTATATTTCTATTATTTTTGTTTTTATTTTTTATTTATTTTAATTTACATTGATATTATTTCATTATTTTTATCTTTATTCTTGAAGTAAAACATCTTTTAAACATATTAAATTAAAGTAATATCTTCATCAGCTGCAGTAATATTATATAGATCTATTTTCTAAAATAGGTGATTATGAAAGTCAATTTTAATTTTATTCAAAGTTCCCAGAGGCTGTAGTGAAACATTCGTTGTATAACCCGTAGAGTTACTCAAGGGTAAAGTTAGTGTGGGGTTCCGAGTAGCATCCTGCCTCCTTAGGAGTCCATCACTTTTCTTACTATGTGCGCCGTTTCTAGGATCACACTCTTCTGCTGGAGCTACTTCGGCATGTGTAGTTTTTCCATTTTCCTTTTCAGGGATCTTGGGATCGTGCTTAATTTTCCTATGATAATGGGTACAATTTCCATTGACATATCCCATATCCTTCTTATTACTATTGTCAGGTCCTGATAATTATTAAGCTTTTCTCTCTCTTTCTCCTCCACTCTGGTGTCCCATGGTATTGCTACATCAGTGAGTGATACTTTCTACTTAATATTGTCAATCATCGTCACGTCTGGTCTATTAGCACTTATGTGTTCTTATACCACAGTCCCAGCGGATATTTCCTTGATCGTTTTCTATGACTAATCTCATCCCCATTTTTATTTGTGCCTGTTTCAGTGAAGGTTTCAATAAACAACTTGAGTAAATAAGATTCCAGGAATTTCCCCAAACGTTTTTACACGTTCAAAATGCGTCATGGAATTATCGAGAATAATAAAATACCAAGAACTTCATTAAAGATTCAACAACAACACCGGATTAAAACCGTTGGTAATCAGCACTTATATACATTCTTCAGTTCCCCTGAAAAATCCAGATTAAAATACTTTTTTCTCATCGTGACCTATAAAGTCATAGATTTAATATCAGTGATGAAAAAATTCTTTTGATTACAAAGTAAACTTTTTCGTGGAGTTAAAAATCACTAGGATGTATAGATTGAGAGAGAGAGAGAGAGAGAGAGAGAGAGAGAGAGAGAGAGAGAGAGAGAGAGAGAGCTAGCTTCTCCTGGAAAGAAGTTGATCCAGATCACAAGGGAGTGTAACGCAAAACTTACAGATAGAGAGAGAGAGAGAGAGAGAGAGAGAGAGAGAGAGAGAGAGAGAGAGAGAGAGAGAGAGAGATGGCGCATACACAGCTGTTCAAGAAACTTACAGAGATGAAAACTTTCATTTGAAAAATAATATTCAAAATTTCTCCAGAAAAGAAAGTAACATATCACACAGAATAGTGATGAAAAAAAAAAAAAAATTGAAATACCATTTAAGAAATGGTACCAAGCAATGGTACCATGACACCCGATCGCCCCATGAATGACCATTTCATGTCAAGGACAGAAGCAGAGAAGTAAAAATCAACTATGACAAAAAAAAAAGAATAAAATAAATAAACATAAAATAAAAAAAAACTCAGCAATGAAATGTTCTGCAATGCTGTAATTTACATATTGCGAAAAAACTTTCATATTCCAGAGTAGGTTTTTCCATTAGCCTTCGAATTTTATTTGTATTTAAATCATTCGGATGTATTTTTGCTCCTTTCATAATAACTTCGCGAAATTTAAGCGTTGCAAAATTGCCTCCGTTTTTTCAGAATGCCATGGAAAATGTTTGTTAGTGTTATACATTACACCATTACTCACACACACATACAAATATATGTATAAATATATATATATAAGTATATATTAGCATATATAAGTATATTTTATTAACAGCTCTCCTAGGGCTGGCCAGAAGGATTAGATATTTTTACGTGGCTAGGAACCAATTGGTCACTTAGCAACGGGACCTACAGCTTATCGTGGGATCCGAACCACACCACTATCGACAAATGAATTTCTATCACCAGAAACAAATTCCTCTGATTCCAAGCGTTGGTCGAGCCGAGAACCATCGAACTTGGGACCACCGGATTGGCAGCCGAGCGCGAAAACCACTCGTCCAGCGAGGAACTATATATATATATATATATATATATATATATATTATATATATATATATATATATATGTGTGTGTGTGTGTGTGTGTGTGTGTGTGTGTGTATGCATGCAATTTTATATATAGTATACACACATATATATATATAGAAACATTTACCTACAAATTCACATATAAATAAACAAATGAATAAATAGATGTTTGTGATTCTGTTAACGAATGGGACGCGCCTAGGCAAGAAATTTAGATGAAAGGTGATGAAATCAGTAAGAGAGAGAGAGAGAGAGAGAGAGAGAGAGAGAGAGAGAGAGAGAGAGAGAGAGAGATTTGGGAAGTTCGTGGCTGCCCAAGTTTTATATTAGAAAGAGAGATTTTATGCCCCAATAAATCCACTCG
>NC_061098.1:6481195-6486195 GCF_015104395.2 Macrobrachium nipponense
TTTCTATTTTCCGTTTCTTTCTCTTCAACTCTGGTATCCCATGGTATTGCGATATCAATGATGATACGTTTTATTATTATTATTATTATTATTATTATTATTATTATTATTATTATTATTCTTATTGATTATTATTTATTATTATTATTATTTTTTTAGAAAATGAACCCTATTATATGTGATTTTTTTTTCAAATAACCAGGTGGGAGTGTTATTGAAAATTATGTAAGAAAATTATTGAAATGAGTTAAGATTAAATGAAATCGACATACTTTCGAAATAAAAAAAATTATAATTATATATATGCTTTATTTCTGAGTAAACTTAAGGCTATTAAAAGTTGGCCTGCGTGTCAGAATTCCACTTTGTAATTGCGTTTCCAGTTTTGATTCAAACAGTTTAAATATTGAATATTTAAATATTCTAAATGTTGAACGTCGGACGGTTTATAATTTCACGTTGAACGAAAAACAATTATTTGCAGTTCGCTTTGCGAGGAGGAAAATATCCTAATTGTATTTTAGAATATGTTGTATATTTCAGTTCACGAGGTAAATATATTTTAATAAGGAAAAAATGTACGTAATATCTTCCTCTGTTTAAAACAGTATGCAGAAGCACCTGTATTCATGCATATGCCGAAAATCAATTTTGAACCAATAGCAACCCATGAATATAAGTGTATCTAAAACTCACTTCAACGTAGGCTAAAGGATTTATGTGAAAGTATTAAACGGAAAAGTCAATCTGCTTTAGAGATGTGTATTTAAAACTCGCTTCAACGTAGGCTAAAGTTAGTCAATCTACGCTGAATATAAGTGTATTTAAAACTCGCTTCAACGTAGGCTAAATGAATTATATGAAATATTAAACGAAACAGTATCTCTGCGCTGAATATGTGTATTTAAAACTCGCCTTAACGAGTTAGATGAATTATATGAAGGTATTAAACGAAAAGGTAAATCTGCGCTGAATGAAAGTGTATTTAAAACTCACTTCAACGTAGGTTAAAGGAATTGTATGAAGGTATTAAACGAAAACTTCCATCCGCGCTTCAAAGTGCTCGAACGCTCGCCGCACCCGTGACAAAAGCCAGAGGTGAATCGTTCACATAAGCCATTTAGGAGGATTCGAATCAGTGTCCGAAGCACCAGGTTTTCGAACATTCTTGCGCAATCCCTTCGGGATAAAGGTGCGGTGATTGGATGTTTTAACGGTTTATCTGTCGCTTATCGGGTTTAACAGTGTGTGCTCTAGTAAGGGAGGTGATAGGATATCGATAGTAAGATTATTGGATGCGAGCGAATTTTTGTTTTTTACGAGGGGTGTGAGGAAAGTACACACACACATTATATTATATATTTATAATATTATATATATTAGATATATATATATATTATAGATATATATATTAATATATATATCCGCACTCAACGGTCCTTGGTACCCCGCCCCAAATTCAATTCTGCAGGACCAGAAATTTCCGTTAGAGTTCGATTCTATTAAATTTCACAGTAGATCTTTACAAGGACTTCTGACACTACCGACTTTCTACCAGATAGTACGTTTAAATAAACCGATTTAAGCATAAGTAACAACAGCATGTCATAAATTTTTCACTAGTATCCCACTGTGTAACCAAATAAAAAATAAAGGTATTGAGTATTTTTTAGCAACTGCGTAGTGGGGGGAAAAAATGTGCAACATCTCACTTTAGGGTAGGAATGGACACATGTAAATCCAGATATGCAGCATAAAATGGCCGTTGCATATTCATGCCACAACAGAGGTCAAATCAGAATCTAGATTAATGCAGTTATGCCCGCTAGTAAAAAAAAAAAAAAAAAAAAAAAAAAAAAAAAAAAAAAAAAAAAAAAAAAAAGTGGCTTATGCACGCGCGTGTGAACACATTTGTGTGCGTATATATACATATATAGATATGTGTGTGCGTGTGCATGTGTGTGTGTGTTTGTGCAAATAAAGGGAAAAGCCACTACGAAAAGTGAAACAATAGGACACCCGCTGAAAGGCCTTTCGATTATTGTCCTTAGTAAAAGACAAGAAGTCGAAAGGCCTTCATGTCCTCAGTAAAGGACAAGAAGTCGAAAGGTCTTCATGTCCTTGGTAAAGGACAAGAAGTCGGGGAAAGGGCCTTCCAAGGTCCTTAGGAAAAGGACAAGAAGTCGAAAGGGCTTCAGGTCCTTAGTAAAGGACAAGAAGTCGAAAGGGCTTCAGGTCCTTAGTAAAGGACAAGAAGTCGAAAGGCCTTCATGTCCTTAGTAAAGGACAAGAAGTCGGAAGGCCTTCATGTCCCTAGTAAAGGACAAGAATTCGAAAGGCCTTCATGTCCTCAGTAAAGAACGAGAAGTCTAAAGGCCTTGCCGCGGTGTACTCCATTGTTCCACTTTCCTTCGTGGCTTTCCTATTTTTTTGAAATATTCATCACGATCCAAATATGGAATCCTTTAAATGGAAGGTCATTCTGGGTAGGAGACAATATTCAGGCCACATTCGGGCAAACATCGCTCTGAAAACTAGTTAAAAAGTTAATAGAATCCATTGCGCCAAAATGAACAACTGAAATCTGGCGGATTCATTGGAAAGTAAAACTGAAAAAAAATGTAAAAACAAACAAAAAAGTCTAGATGAAAGAAAACCTCACGTAATAAAAAAAAAAAAAAAAAAAAACGCACGGAAACTATTGGACCAAAATTAACAGTTGAATTCTCGCCGGTTCACTGGCCAAAAAAAAAAGAAATAAAAAACAAGCAAAAACAATAACTTAAAACCACCCCCACCTACCCCCCCCCAACAAAAAAAAAAAAAAAAAAAAAAAAAAAAAACACGGAACCTGTGTCTAAACCTAACAACTTCATTCTCGCAGATTCAGGTGGCAAGTAAAGCATAAATAATAATAATAATAATAATAAAAAAAAACTTACGGAACCCCACCGCCCAAAAAGAAAAAAAAAAACTCACACACACACACGAAACCTTTTGGATCAAAATGAACAAGTTAATTCTCGCATATTCAATGGCAAGTTAAAAAAATTATTTTAAAAAATTATATAAAAAAAAAAAAAAAAAAAACTCACGGAATGGAAGACAAAACACTCCTCCCGGAAGCTATTTGCGGGAGAGCCCGAACGACGAGAGATTTCACCGTGACAAAACCCATAACAATTTCCGAGTAACGAGGAATCCGGGATGGAGTCGCCAATAAAAGAAATAGCAATAAAAGAGGGGAGAAATAAAAGTAAGGAAAAGTTAAACAAAAGCGTGACTGACAGAAGCGATAACTTTCATTGCATGAGGCCACGAAGGGATGTCAGGGTCAATTTCATCCTCTCTCTCTCTCTCTCTCTCTCTCTCTCTCTCTCTCTCTCCATTTTTATTTAAGAAAGTTTAAATGTAACTTTTTTTGTTCCCATATTTTCATATTTTAGCTCTCTCTCTCTCACATTTTAAAAAAAAAAAAATCCGAGATTACATCGTAGCTAAATAGCAAAATCAATTTAAACACCCCCCCCCTCCCCCCCCCCCCCCCCGCCTCTCCTCTCTCTCTCTCGCTCTCTCCTTCTCTAGCTCAAATCTCCTCTCTCTCTCTCTCTCCAGCCCAAGCTGAAAACATCTCGAAGCCAATAAATGCCCCAAAACACACTAATGAACATCCGACGCTATTCAGACGCCGTTCGACAACAACATGAAATGGACGTCAATTTGCTACACTTTTTCCTTCCCGAGTTATAAAGGGATCCCAGGCTCGAATTGTGGCAACAGTCGCTCTCTCGCCATCACAAATTAAAAAATTAAAAGAGACAGATCGAAATTCATAAGCGTCTCCAAATACATAACTGAACGAGAGCTTAGGTGAAAGCACGACGAATTCATCCATCAGTTTCTCATTGAAGGAGGTGATACGTTGATTGGTGACGTATATACATCACAGCTGTTTTCCCGCAGTGCCGTCATCAGTGCGCCTCGCTCAGTGCACTGTAGGCATTGCTTCAGATTCTGACTGTAACCCCTTTTCATTCCTTCAACTGTACCTTCGTTCATGTTCTCTTTCTTCCATCTTACTTTCCAGCCTATCTAAGTAAATGTTTTATAGTGCAACTGCTTTTGTGGTTTTCCTCCATTTGCACCTTTTAGACCTCCTTGATCCCGAAGGGGTTTAGTTCCTGTGGTGCACTGTAGGCATTACTTAAGGTTCTTTGCAGGAGTGCCTTCAGCCCCTAGCTGCAACCACTTTCGTTCCTTTTACTGTACCTTCGTTCTTCTTCTCTTCCCTCAGTCCTACTTTCCACCCTCTCTTAACACCTGATTCATAGTGCAATTGCGAGGCTTTCCTCCTGTTACACTTTTCGAATCTTTTACAGTCAATTTCCATTTCAGCGCTGAATGACCTCATAGGTCCCAGTTCTTTGCCTCTGGACTAAATTCTTATATTCAACACAACTTATATTCAATTCAGACCTCCTTGCCTCTTTTCCTTTCTGCGCCTTTTGACCTCATAGGTCTTTGCGCTTGGCATTTTTGGTCTAAATTCTGTATTCTGTTCTGTTCAAACTGATTAATAAAATCTCTGAGGTCAAATCATAAAAATAAAATCAGATCTAAGTGAAAATTTGATTTGTTGGACGACTTAGTACAAACTTTAAGGTAAATTTTGAAAATAAAATTTCTAGGAAAAGTTAGTTATACATTCTAATTAAAACTGAAAATTTCATTAAAAAAAAGAGGAAAAATTAACTCAGTGACAAAAAAAAGGACATCAAAGCGTCCCTTCTCCCCGTCACCTGACGAAGCTGAAATTTCAGAGACAGGGAAACTGAGCGAATTAAAATGTCGGGAGGGGCCAAGAAGGGTCCAGAACGGACGCGTGAATTTGAACCCCCGAAACGAGATAATCCTTTCCAAATTGAGAGAGAAAGTGGGAGACAACCCGTAAAATTCGGATCGTAATTTCCGAAACGTCATTATCGCGCAGTTGTGGATGG
>NC_061098.1:6491195-6516195 GCF_015104395.2 Macrobrachium nipponense
TTCTTTTACGAGGCAATTACCTGGTAATTAGGGGAAGTTTCAGCCACCTGGGGGAATCTCTAGGGGAAAAAGACCAGTTTTGTGGGGGGCGAGAGTGGTTTATCACTCTCTCCTCTTCCAAGCTATTTAGGGTTCTGTTTTAATTCCTCAAAATTCGTAAATAAAAAAAATAAATTAAAGGAATGATGATTTTCATTGGTTGACGTGAAGGCATGGTGGGGGGGGGGGGGGGGGGGGGGTAGAGCAACTTTAGTAATATTCAAGATAGGGAGAGAAAAATAAAAATAGGAGGGAAAGAATTAAAAAAACAATAAAAACATTAATATTCATGACAGGGAGATCATTTGGATTCAGGAGAGAGAGAGAGAGAGAGAGCATTTTTTAAATATTCTGTCTGCAAGAGAGAGAGAGACAGAGAGAGAGATGAGAAAGAGAGAACAATTTAAGTATCGTCTGAAAGGAGAGAGAGAGAGAGAGAGAGAGATGAGAGAGAGAGAGAGAGAGAGAGAGAGAGGGGGGGGGAGAGTGAGAGGGGGAGCAATTTTAAATACTCTGTTCAATGAAGAGAGAGAGATGAGAGAGAGAGAGAGAGAGAGAGAGAGAGAGAGAGTAATTTTAAATATTCTGTCTGCAATGAAGAGAGAGAGAGAGAGAGAGAGAGAGAGAGCAATTTTAAATACTCTGTCGGCAATGAAGAGAGAGAGAGAGAGAGAGAGAGAGAGAGAGAGGAAAACATCCTTCCATGTCATAATCTCATTTGTATGTCTTACCATCCTATTCCAATATTTCGAACCCTGCAATTTGTCATCGACAAAATATACAAACAGAATTCCCCGCATTTCTGCCAGCAGCGACGCTTTGCGAAATATCTCCCCGGGAAATATTCCCTGGAAATATTACAGTCTGAGATTTTCCACAATTCTCCCAGCGGGAATAGTCGGGTCGTTCATATTTTTTTTTTTTTCCAAAAAAAAAAAAAATATACGGGCCATGTTAGTTCTGTCCCGAACGGTTACCGACATTTAAGTCGATACTGAAAGAGTAAATGAAATCCAAACGTGTTTTCCCCCCAACGCGCCAGATTGATAGCCAGCCTCTCTCTCTCTCTCTCTCTCCTCTCTCTCTCTCTCTCTCTCTCTCTCTGTGCAGACAGAATACTTAAAACTGCTCTCCATCTCTCTCTCTCTCTTGCAGTCAGAATGTTGTTTTAAATTGCTCTCTCTCTCTCTCTCTCTCTCTCTCTCTCTCTCTCCATTGCAGACAGAATGCTTAAAAATTGTTCTCTCTCTCTCTCTCTCTCTCTCTCTCTCTCTCTTCTTCTCTCTTCGTTGTTCGGCCGAATGAAACTGTCTCCGGAATTGTAAGCTGTTCCCCCCCCTCCACCGCCCCAAATGTGTTTTGGGACTAAATATTTAGTTTCCTCGTTCCCGTGGGGAGACGATACCTCGTTGGTCTGTATCCCTGTTTATTGTCGTTTTCTATGCTATTTTTCGCTGATTTTATTTATTCGTTGTTTCTGTTACGTATTCATTTTTTTTATTTAATAGTCTACACATTTATTTTATTTGTATCTATATTTTTGCTGGATGACAGTATAAAATAGTTTTACAGTTCCGTATTTAGATATTTTATTTCTGCTTCGATTTTTATTTTTAGCGAGATGAGAATATAAAATTCAGTATTATGATAGATTTATTTGTTGATTCTGTTACGTATTTAGATATTTTATTCATTAGTTAATTTATTTCTGTATCTGTATCCATTCTTAGTTTTTGTGACACGACATTGTAAAATATTGTATTCGAAACACTTATTATTATTATTATTATTATTATTATTATTAAATTAATATTATTGATTATTATTATTATTATTTTATTATTTATTATTATTAGTTATTATTTATTTTTATTATTATTTTATTTATTATTATTATTAAATTAGTATTATTATTATTATTATTATTATTATTTTAGGGCGAGTATTTCTTGCTATTCCAGAGACTGAATGACAAAACCCTATTGAAAATTTACTTACATTTCGTATTTGATGTAAAATTTATTGTCAGGTTATCCCAGTAATAATAGTGACCAGTATATGAATTTAATTTTGTGTTATCGGAAAAGGGGTCGAAATGTGTTCCGATCCAAAATGCATCCAAGGTCATTTGCATAACTCAGTGCAAACTTGCATTCACGAATCCTATCTTTGCGAAGTGTCTTGACCAGATCAATGCCACTCTTCTCCAGAACAATTCCCCTCTTCCAGATCAATTCCCCTCTTCCAGATCAATGCCCTTCTTCCAGAATCGCCTGTTAGAAGACAGGAGAACGCTCCGGTAAGCATAAGAGCATAATCAAAGATCATATAAATAGAACATCTCTGAAATAAATATTCAAATACAATTCAGCCACACTTTGGCCAAAATAAAGAAAAGGCTTACCCATTCAGCACAGTTGCACTATCACTTATCAACAAACACTTTAGCAGAAGCCATCCTGGCTCTGCCTCCTCTCCGTAATAGTCTCCCCTTCATGATAAGCCTACATTTCATTATGTAGGGGGAAAAGCGCACACATACGTACGAACCCACACTCAATGTTCACACCCATAAACTGTTTGAGACCAGTTTCAAAGTCACCTCTACATCAAGCTCTCATAGCAACAGGACAAGGCACTGATTTGCTAAGACAGCAATTTTGATCGCACCACCTCAAAGAAAGATGCGTTAGCATTCCTAAGTTGTCACTCAGACCACTGTCTCTAGGGAAGTTGAATTGCTGATTCTTCTACATTCTAAGAAATGTCATAGCATATCACATTATATGTTATTTAAGATATATCATAGCAAATCCCCCTCTTTTATGTAACATATATATTATATATATATATATATATATATATATATATATATATATATATATATATATTTATATATATATATATATTATATAAAGGTTTTTTTTTTGTCACGAAAGAAAAAGAAGAAAAAGCGAGATAGCCAAGTACTTTCGGTCCTGTCCGAACAGGACCGAAAGTACTTGGCTATCTCGCTTTTTCATTTGTTTCCTTCGTGGCAAAAAAAAAACCTTTATTTATACATAGCATCACGTTTTATATACTTCGTGATCATGTTATTCATATATATATATATATATATATATATATATATATATATATATATATACATATATATATATATGTATATATATATATATATATATATATATATAAAACACTAATTGAGATATATCCCTAGTAAAACAGTCATTTTGTATTGCAACGAAAAATCCCTCGTATTTAAATTTTTTAGGCACTGCCATTTTTAGATACAAGTTATACGACAATTGAATGAGATGTCACCGAGAGAATATTTTATTGGTTTTGGAAAAAAAACCCACCTATTATTTGTCTTAATCCCGTTATCATATTCGCTTGAGATTCGTCGTATACTAAGCATTCCTGTCGTCGGGTTATCAATACATCATGTTGATATTTTTATAATTGATGCCTATTTCATATTTATTCGTCGGATATCGGCAGGCGTAATACTATGACGTATAAACCCATTTATCAGGGAAATGACATTCCCAACGTAATCAATTCGCCTTAGTGATGAATTTCATTCAGTTTATTGGGCTCATTGATGAATGTAATTGTTCTCCGCGGCCATTGTTGTCTTGTCCGTTGATGAATGGAAGTGTAGAATTGCATTCCAGTCCCCCAATCCCCCCCTCAGCCCCCCCCCCCCACCCTCACCCCCCCGTTCCAAAGGATTGGGATTTTTATTCCGGTCCTAATCCAGCGTTCGGAGAAGTTGACGAAGAGCCGACAACTAGTAAATCATTTCAGGGGAATAAAAATAGTTTCAATAGCTCAGCGGTTCCTCTTTTGAGGCGATAAAAACCTCGGAATGATTCCCGTTTCGCTCGGGATCTGGAATAAGCGGGCGGTTGTAGGAATGGGAATGTTGACAGTAAGAGTCACTTTTTTTTTCTCTCTCTCTCTCTCTCTAATTGCGGGAGCGGGTGATTCCAGCTTTAATGGTGGAAAGTCCAAATGAAGTCTCAATTTCCTGGACTTTGGACTTGGTGCCCTGTCCCCATTCCAACCCTATGCCCTCCTATGGGCAACCCCCGTGTCCCACCCCCCACCTTTTTCCATACCCTTCACTGCATTTGGCGTTCTGGAAAATTGGTATTGTGTAGGATTCCAGAAAATGAGTTGTATTGAACGTTGTTTGTACCAGAACACAAGGCAGTCTGGAAGGCGGCTGGAATATGAAATATTATTATTGTTATTATTATTATTATTATCATCATTATTCAGAAAATGAACACTGTTCATATGGAACAAGCCCATCAGAGGGGCCACTGCCCTGAAATTCGAGCTTCCAAAGAATATTACGTTCATTAGAAAGAAATAAAGAGGAGGTAAAAGGAGATGCAGAAAGAAGAGACCTCGGTTATTAAAAAGAATCATTGATATTCCTATCTACACATTCCAGGCGAACCCTCACTCAGCTAATTACTTATTCACATTCATACTATATCAGTGTTTCTCCACATTCAGTATTCATCTTCTCGTTCTGCATTTCTCAGTCTAGAAGCTCGGCCTTCCCTTTGTGTCTGAGATCATTCAGCCATGCTCTGTCTCTCTCTCAGAGAGTCCACGTGACTGAGATAGACAGTCCAATCGTAATGGAGATTAATATGACGATTATAATCCTTTAAAAAAAAGAAGGAGGTTTATTGTGTTTAATGCGATTAAGAGAAGAGGGAAATCTCTCTTGATTATCTTTAATCTGTTAATGGACTTCGGTAATGTTCCCGAAACGTTTGTTGGTTATCGATTTTGTTATTTGTTTGTTTGTTTTTGTTGATAGGGAACGGTTACGAAGGCATGCTAAACTCGCTCTTTTCTCTCTCTCTCTCACTCTCTCTCTCTCTCTCTCTCTCTCTCTCTCTCTGAGAAATTGCAGCACTCATTAAAAAGTTCGGAGACATGACAGACTAGAATTAGTCTCTCTCTCTCTCTCTCTCTCTCTCTCTCTCTCTCTCTCTCTCTCTCTCTCTCTCTCTCCAAACTGAGGTGCATTGCAGTATCGAGATGAATTGAAGCACTTATTGAAAAGTTCAGAGACGACTCTCTCTCTCTCTCTCTCTCTCTCTCTCTCTCTCTCTCTCTCTCTCTCTCTCTCTCTGAGGACGCTAAGCATTCATTTATAAGTTCAGAGGCATTGCAAACTTTGGAATCACTCATTATCTATAATTGCGTTGTAACGGCTTTGTAATTAAAACTGTAGTTGTTAATGTTGCTGATTTTGTGCCGTAATAATAATAATAATAATAATAATAATAATAATAATAATAATAAGAAGAAGAATGATAACAATAATAATAATGATAATAATAATAATAATAATAATAATAATAATAATAATAATAATAATAAGAACGAGATATGTCCAAAGAACGATAGAGGAAATAACATCTCTCCCATATGTAGGAAGTGCAATAC
The DNA here is from genome assembly GCF_015104395.2 of Macrobrachium nipponense. Lineage (NCBI taxonomy): Eukaryota > Metazoa > Arthropoda > Malacostraca > Decapoda > Palaemonidae > Macrobrachium > Macrobrachium nipponense. The sequence continues at coordinate 6,496,716 of NC_061098.1, forward strand.
GAAAAATGAAACCATAAACCACATAGCAAGCGAATGTCCGGCACTTGCACAGAACCAGTACAAAAAGAGGCATTATTCAGTGGCAAAAACCCTCCACTGGAGCCTGTGCAAGAAACACCAGCTACCTTGCAGTAATACCTGAAGGAGTGATAGAAAACGATCAGGCAAAGATCCTCTGAGACTATGGTATCAGAACAGATAGGGTGATACGTGCAAATAGACCAGACGTGACGTTGATTGACAAAATCAAGAAGAAAGTATCACTCATTGATGTCGCAATACCATGGGACAACAGAGTTGAAGAGAAAGAAAGGGAAAAATGGATAAGTATCAAGACCTGATAATAGAAATAAGAAGGATATGGGAAATGCCAGTGGAAATTGTACCCATAATCATAGGAACACTAGGCACGATCCCAAGATCCCTGAAAAGGAATGCTGAAAAAACTAGAGGTTGAAGTAGCTCCAGGACTCATGCAGAAGAGTGTGATCCTAGAAACGGCGCACATAGTAAGAAAAGTGATGGACTCCTAAGGAGGCAGGATGCAACCCGGAACCCCACACTAAAAATACCACCCAGTCGAATTGAGGACTGTGATAGGGCAAAAAAATAAAAAAAATAAAAATAATAATAATAATAGTAATACGGTTAAGTCTGTTTTTCTTTTCAAATTTAATATCAGTCTCGAATAAAAAAAATGCATATTATATGTTTTTTTTATTTTTTCGATATTTCGTGTTTCCTGGTAAAGCCACATACACACACACACACACACACACACACACACACACACACACACACACACACACATATATATATATATATATATATAATATATATGTATATATATACATACATGAGAAATATTTCGTGAATAAAGATTATCGCCCTTTAGTTCGGAGCTATCTTCTGTTGAGTGTGTTAATTAGTTCCAAATTATCACGGAGACTGGACCTCGAAGCACCAAACAGAAATTGATTATTTCACACTGATCTAACGAACACTGTTGCAACCTTCATTACGGGATGGTTGTTAATGAACGTGGAGATTCCTGTCCTAATTATCACCCTCTCGTTATTAGTTTTCTGACGTCAAGAGTGTCTGGATCGTATTAAAGGTTATTATTATTATTTTATTATTATTATTATTATTATTATCATTGCTATTATTATTTGTGTAATAAAAATTCACAATTATATTACTGTGTATAAGGCAAAAGTGTTTTTCACCATATGGTTTATTATTATTATTATATTATTATTATTATTATTATTATTATTATTATTTATTATTATTATTATTATTATTATTATTATTATTATTATTGGAAGGAAGTAGACATTCTCTTAAGCATGTCTTGTTAAAAAGAATGGCTGCATTTTGCTAATTAATAATAATAATAATAATTTTTTTGGGTCTATCACAGTCCTCCAATTCGACTGGGTGGTATTTATAGTGTGGGGTTCCGGGTTGCATCTGCATGAGTCCTGGAGCTACTTCAGCCTCTAGTTTTTCCACATTCCTTTTCAGGGATCTTGGGATCGTGCCCAGTGTTCCTATGATTATGGGTACAATTTCCACTAGTATATCCCATATCCTTCTTATTTCTATTTTCAAGTCTTGATACTTATCCATTTTTTCCCTTTCTTTCTCTTCAACTCTGGTGTCCCATGGTATTGCGACATCAATGGGTGATACTTTCTTCTTGATTATTACTTTTTTTATTATTATTGTTATTATTAATATTTAGTAACCAGGGATCATTGTCCTAGTTTCAGGAGATTTTGGTTAGATCCTAAAGCACTCCTCGACAGGGATACCATTGTTTCCGTGTCTTTATTTTATTCTTTATGGGAAACCCGATAGGAAACTGCCTTCTGACGGATCTAGCCGCACCTAAGAGAGAGAGAGAGAGAGAGAGAGAGAGAGAGAGAGAGAGAGAGAGAGAGAGAGAGAGAGAGAGAGAGAGATTGTGGCTTGATTCTGAAAGAGTAGGGTTGGCATTTTGTAATGGGAAATGAAAGTGGTATAATCATGTCAAGTTAACAAAAATTTACGTATTTGTAAGGAATATATAATAACGGGCATTAATTGTTTTAAAATATTTGTTTAGGAATAGTGTGAATAGCTAAAGGAAATTAAGTCTTGCTTTGTCATTGATGTTATTTGTATTATAATCAGACTGACTGTTGCTGTATCAGATTAAAAATCTTTTTTTTAAAATTGTCGTTATATCAGAATCAAAATGAATTTTTTTTAGAGCATGATGATATTCAGTATTGATGGGAAACTAAACAAAACTACTACAATTATCTATTTAATTTCTATTTGACTAAGTATCAACCTTTAGAAGACTAAGGTTCTGAGAAATCCCGTAGCTCTAACTTCTCATATTTCATCTTCGTGGCTTTTTCAGTATCGGTTATCAGAAGTTTCAAAGTGTGGGATTTTTTTCTTGGTTTCTGCTCCCTCTTAAAGTCCATTTAAAGTTACGGAATAAAACACGCACTTTCCTAAACAGTAAATATAAACAACTAGTTTTTTTCCTGTTATTTCATTTTTGGAATAGAGAAGTATTATTTCTATTTATTTGTTTATTTTATTTGTATTTGTTGATAAATTAGTTTACATGTCACCTTTTTAAAATGAGGTCAATTGGACTCTGTTAGTTTTTTATTTTTTTCATTTAACTATTTAACAATGTTTTTTTATAATATATATATATATATAATATGTATTATAACTTTTTCAGTTACAACTTATTAAAATGTCCCTCCTTACATTTCAGGTACGTGTACATTTATCAGCCTGGCTTGGTATGTAAAGAGTTTTATAGTATTATTATTTATGTTTAATATGAAGAAAGGTTTTCCAATTTGGTGTCATGGTGTATTTGAATCCAGTAAGAAATTCAGTCGTCTTCTGTAATTCCAAATTTTTTTTTATGAGGTTTAATTTCTTAGACACGTTGTTGTTTTGCAGGATGTAATCGAATTTTTATTTTCAAAATATGGTTTTCCTTAAGCAGTCTTTTTGTTTTTCCCATAGCCGAATAGAAAAAAAACCGCCTCCAATCGAATATGAAGAAAGGTTTTTCAATTTAGTACCATTATGTATTTGAATCTAGTGAAAAAAATCAACCGTCTTCTGTAAATGAAAGATTTTTTATAAATTTTTTTTTCTTAGGCACTTTTTTGCAGGATGTATTCGAATTTTCATTTTCAAAATGTGGTCTACCAGAAGCACAGTTTTTTATGTCTTTCTCATAGCCGAATAGAGAAAAAACCCGCCTCCAATCTTCCCAAGATCAAAATGGAATTACATTTTCGCGACAGAATTCGAGAGTCGTAACTTTTTCTCATGAGAAATATCCCTTCTTTTTCGGGTTGATATGTCACTCGTTGTCGCCTACTTAGAGCGGCGAGAAAGCGTGCCAAATGTTCGAGTTCCCAGAAAGAATCCCTTTGGGGGAATGGGGGGGGGGGGGGGGTGGGGGGGGGGAGTTAGGGTGGTTGGCCCTCGCAGCCAAAAAGATTTAGTGTGAGACCCCGTCTGAGGTTCATCCCCCTGAACTTTTTTTTTATGGCTTCTGGTGTCAAGACAGGCATGCCAACACTCCCACGAGAAGTCAGTTATAAAAGTACACACCTTTTCCAGGTCTGGCCGTGCCAACACTCTCCGAGGCAGGCGTGCCAACATTTCCAACACCCAGATTAATATTTATTGGAGTTTTTTTTTTTTTTTTTTTTTTTTTACGTATCACTCGGATGGCCAGCGTGTCTCCCATTTTGGCGAACAGTGAAAAGGCAGGGATCTGCAACTTTTTATTTTATTTTATTTTTTAAATCTTAAACGAGCAACATAATATCACTTTTGCATAACGGAAGCATCAGCGAAGTATAAAGATAAATATAATTCTTCTCAATAAAATCTCCAACATTCCAGTGGTTTAATTGTCTCCAACAGTGCGGTGTTGGTGATAGGTCCTTTGTACGGTGAAACTTACGCTAAGTAGCCTGATATTCTCTTTCCACTGAATGATGTGAGATTCTGATATCGCGACGCGCTTGCGCGCTCGATTCGAATCGTCTCTTTCATGTACGGTACCTGTTTGTCATATTGCTCTTTCATCTGTCGCGCCCCCGTCAGCTTGTTCTCGGGTTTCATGGGCGCCTTGGGTCTTTTAATGACTTTTTTTTCCTTTTAAGAGTTCTTGTCATCGTTTCCATTGATGCACTCAATCCTCTCACTCTCTCTTTCTCTCTCTCTCTCTCTCTCTCTCTCTTCAAAGGACTTCGCGTGCCGTCAAGTGTAGAGTATCAAAAGGCCCTATCACAAAGGACTCATTTCTGGGATCTTCCGTCACATTGAGAGAGAGAGAGAGAGAGAGAGAGAGAAAGCGCAAGGCTTTTATTTCATTCTCTTTGTATCTTTGTATCAGATGCACGTAATAGCTTCCAAGTGCTTTTCCATTTACGGTCTTTGTCTACTCGCATTACCAACTGGGTCGTCATTATACAACTCTCTCTCTCTCTCTCTCTCTCTCTCTCTCTCTCTCTCTCTCTCTCTCTCTCTGTAATGGAGTTTGGAACGAGTCGATTTGGTTATTTAATTCCTCATTAACTGCGTGATTAATTTTTACTTACGTTCGGATGAAAAACACTCATTTATAGAAGCTTAAGCCAGTTATTAACAGAAGCTTCTAAAAGTTTCGTTCTCATTTGAGTACCATCTTCCATAGACCTTTCCTAACCCAGCCCCCCCCCCCCCCCCACAAGCAACAACGACAAAGTGTAGCTTACTCCCCGAGTAAGCGGAAATAGAATCTTCTAAATATAGAGTAAAATCCTAAGGCCCAGGAGAGGATTAGTTTTACCTGGATGGGAGAAAGGCGTTGTAGTAAGACTCTGTGACATAATAAGATAGTAGAGAGTTCCAGAGTTTGACCTGAAGGGAAAAGGACAGTCACTTAACAGTCATTTTAACAGAATCCATTGGTAAGTAGAAAACCCACGACCCTGCCCCACCAAGAACATCAAAATATATTACAAGGCCTTCATGTATTCCCAGTACCGCGAGAGCTCGATGAGGAAGATCTTCAAGGAGAACATCTTCACCACTGAAGAAGGCAAGTTGGTGGACCTTATAGTATATTACAAAAACCGGAGAACGAGAGATTTAATCATGAAGAATAACCCCGCCCCACCATCAGGAGACCCCCTCAAGCAAACGAACTTTGTTTACTAATTCATATGACCCACTCAAGGATGTCATGGTAAGTGCATTGTAATGACTACAATGCCTCTTCCGAGGAGAATCCTCACCGCCCACCGAGACATAATCTCCCGCGACTGCATTGTCTGCAACACTAGGATAATAAGGAGAGCACCCGACACGCCGTCTATGCCTTCTGGAGGCGTTACTCATCCAGGAGCAAAAGAACTCCGTAAATACGAAGCAGGTGGTCGTTTTGCTCCCGACTTGCATGCGAAGAAACGCACCAATACCCGCAAACAACGCCATATCGCCGCTAGAGAACGCCCCAACTCAAGACATTTACACCGAGGACGTCTTTAACACTACCGATAATACCAGCAGTGATGTTAAGCAGCCATTGACCAATCAAGGAACATTCAGAAAGCAGAATTCGAATTTAACTTTAGCCTTGGGAAACTCTACGGGTCATATCCCAAAAGTTTGACTACCTCCTCCGGCATCTTTGAATAAAATCAAGGTCGACTTTGATAATTACCTATTTGAGACATGCCAACCTTCTGTTCACTGCTCCCCAGTTCAAGCAACAATGAGAAAACTATAATTAGGAAAATAGAGATGAACCTCTATAAAATTGACGCAGCTGAGGCAGCAATTACTTTTAATAAAACATGTTAAAAAGAGTGTTTACTTCCAGCATATTATTATTATTATTAATATTATTATTATTATTATTATTATTATTATTATTATTATTATTATTATTATTATTATTATTATTATTATTATTATTATTATTTTGGAAACTCAGTACATCAGCAACTAACTTCATTTGTACCAATACAATTGTTGTCTACACTTTTACTCATTCCTCAACACCCTTTTGTCAATGCCCTCCATGTTTATACCACTGTGGGTGTTTCCAGGTGACCTCTGGCCCCCTTCATTCATACCTGCCAATAACATTAATTGATCTTAATTGCTTTCCTGTTACCTTCTCCTTTTCCTCCTCTATGTTGAGATGAATGAGCAACCTCCTCTGCTTCCCACTCCTGCAGGTGTGTCTTTATTGGTTATTGTTGTGTCTGGTGGAGAGAGAGAGAGAGAGAGAGAGAGAGAGAGAGAGAGAGAGAGAGAGAGAATTAAGATACATGCAAGAGAGAGACGGAAAGGGGGAGATACAGAGACAGAGAGAAAGGATACATAAGAGAGAGAGAGAGAGAGAGAGAGAGAGAGAGAGAGAGAGATTGATCACACACTCGAAGCACTTGTTTATTATGACGAGGTTGTAAGTTGAATCGAATGTGAAAGGCAATCATAAAACGTTGACCGAGCAAAAAGAATTTTTATCATTTAATTTTGATTTTACTGAAAAGGAAATTGATATGACAAAGAAAGGAGAGAAGGATTCCTCACAATGTAATGAGCTCGATGTAATAGGAGATCAGTGCAACGGCTAATTAAGGATATTCAAGATAATGGAGGTGGTTTGAATTCCAAATATTTATGGTGAATGAAGCGTACTTGTTGAGATTATATTTTAACATTCATTGATAGTGATGTTATATGATCAAAGAATTCGGGGAAAATGGTTCATTTTCATTAATAGTGATAGGGATGTAATGTACGTTTTATTGTTTATTAATATTGAAGTTGTTGATGCAAAATAGGAGTTTAAATTCTTTTCTCTTAATATACCATTCTTTTATTTTTTGAGAGATAATCTTGAAATTTGAATTGCGCATTTCAATATAAAGAATTTATTATATGACGTTTTGAAATGTCAAGAGGCATAGAAATAAAAATCTTTTATATTTTGAAACATCTTTACAAGATGCATAGAAACAAAACCATTTAGTTTTATGCGAAAGAAAACTATTTTGCCGGGATTGTATGTCCGTCCGCCCCCAGATCTTAAAAACTGCTGAGGCTAGAGGGCTGCAAATTGCTATGTTGATCATCCGCCCTCCAGTCATCAAATATACCAAATTGCAGCCCTCTAGCCTCGGTAGGTTTTATTTTATTTATGGTTAAAGTTGGCCATAACCGTGCCTTGGGCACCGCAAAAACTCAGGCCACCACGACCGGCTGAGTTTTCCGTGGGCCGCGGCTCATACAGCATTATACCGAGGCAACCGAAAGATAGATCTATTTTCGGTGGTCTTGATTATAGGCTGTACAGAAAACTCGATTGCGCCTAAGAAAATTTGGCGCCTTTATTGTTTATTTATGTGGAAAATACATCTACATCACTCGAGAAATTTCAATAAATTCACATCCAAAGGAAAGTTAAAGAAAGTTCACGATTCAAATCAGACTGTGTCCCTATCTACTTTTAACTTGGCGTAATTCCGCTCTTTTTTTTTATGTCGTTTTTCTATCGCCATTGGGAAGAGATAAAAAATGTTTTTATGGTAAGAAATGAAAGAGAATGTTTTTTTCTTTTATCGGACCTTTCGAATTTGTTCAGAAGTCTCGAGAGAGAGAGAGAGAGAGAGAGAGAGAGAGAGAGAGAGAGAGAGAGAGAGAGACATTTGATGAATTTCCCCCGAAAAAGGAAGAATTTGGAAATCGGGGAAAAAGTGAAGACGACGTCTTTGAACGACGTGTTTAATCAAAGTTTATCTTGGATTTCTTCTTTTGGTCTCTCCCTCTCTCTCTCTCTCTCTCTCTTTTCTCGCGTCTTTTGAGCGAAGAAAAAATGCGGATTAAGTTAGATGACCTTTAGATTAAAGAGACTTCATAATCCTCAAAAAATATTCAAAACTTTCTCCGTTTAGTAAAAAGAAATATTTATATCTACCTTTGTTATTTGATTTTCCAGTTGCAAAATAAATGTCTACATTATTTTAAATCATTTTATCATCTTTTATTATAGATTTCAAAACTTTCTTGGTTTAGTAAAAAGAAATATTAAAATGTCTACATTACCTTAAATCGCCATTTTTTTTATTTTTAATGATATATTTTAAAATAATTTAATGCACTCCCAGGGTAACAGGACTTGAGTCGATTACAGAGTTAAATCCCCAAGTAGAAATACGTAGTCCGTAATACATGTAATTTTTATTTAATTTAATTTACAGTCCAAATCAAGAATTTGAATAGAGATAGAAATTCACAGCTGTTATCTACTTCTTCTTGGAGGTAATAAATGACACCTAGCATTAACAAATGTGTAAAGATAATAAGCAATTGTTGGATATTTCATTGATTACTCTCTAAAAGTACAGTTCGGACGACTTCTGATTGTTATTATGAAGCATTTGATGAGTATCATCTCCCACCCATATTTTGATAACATTTTGAATTAGTGCCACTTTTAAATAAGGGGAATTCTCGACCCATAAAAATATACATGACTCAGGGAAAATAAGGGGAATTCTCGACCCATAAAAATGGACATGACTCAGGGAAAATAAGGGGAATTCTCGACCCATAAAAATGTACATGACTCAGGGAAAATAAGGGGAATTCTCGACCCATAAAAATGGACATGACTCAGGGAAAATAAGGGGAATTCTCGACCCATAAAAATGAACATGACTCATGGAAAATAAGGGGAATTCTCGACCCATAAAAATGGACATGACTCAGGGAAAATAAGGGGAATTCTCGACCCATATAAAAAGGACATGACTCAGGGAAAATAAGGGGAATTCACGACCCATAAAAATGGACATGACTCAGGGGGAAATAAGGGGAATTCTCGACCCATAAAAATGGACATAACTCATGGAAAATAAGGGGAATTCTCGACCCATAAAAATGGACATGACTCAGGGAAAATAAGGGGAATTCTCGACCCATAAAAATATACATGACTCAGGGAAAATAAGGGAAATTCTCGACCCATAAAAATGGACATGACTCAGGGAAAATAAGGGGAATTCTCGACCCATAAAAATGGACATGACTCAGGGAAAATAAGGGGAATTCTCGACCCATAAAAATATACATGACTCAGGGAAAATAAGGGGAATTCTCGACCCATAAAAATGGACATGACTCAGGGAAAATAAGGGGAATTCTGACATAAAAATGGACATGAAAATCAAGGGAAAATAGGGGAATTCTCGACCCATAAAAATGGACATGACTCAGGGATAAAAAAGGGGAATTCTCGACCCATAAAAAATATGACATGACAGGTCAGGGAAAATAAGGGGAATTCTGCGGGAACCCAAAAAATAAAATGACAAGGACCTCAGGGAAGGAAAATAAGGGGAATTCCTCGACCCATTAAAAATATACATGACTCAGGGAAAAAAGGGGAATTCTCGACCCAAAAATAAAAATGGACAATGACCTCAATGGGAAAAATAAGGGGAATTCTCGACCCATTAAAAATATACCAAAAATGACTCCAGGGAAAATAAGGGGAATTTCTCCGACCCAAAAAAAAATAAAAATGGACATGGACCCTCATGAAAATAAAATAAGGGGAATTCTGACCATAAAAAATGGACATGACCTCATGGAAAATAAGGGGAAATTCCCTCGACCCATAAAAAGGACATGACTCAGGGAAAATAAGGGGAATTCTCGACCCATAAAAATGGACATGACTCATGGAAAATAAGGGGAATTCTCGACCCATAAAAATGGACATGACTCATGGAAAATAAGGGGAATTCTCGACCCATAAAAATGGACATACTCATGGAAAAGGAAACAATTCTCGACATAAAATGGACATGATCAAAGGGAAGGGGAATTCTCGATCCCATAAAAATGGACATGACTCAGGGAGAAAATAAGAGGGGAATTCTCGATCCCATAAAAATGGACATGACTCAGGGAAGATAAGGGGAATTCTCGACACATAAAAATGGACATGACTCAGGGAAAATAAGGGGAATTCTCGATCCATAAAAATGGACATGACTCATGGAAAATAAAGGGAATTCTCGACCCATAAAAATGGACATGACTCAGGGAAGATAAGAGGAATTCTCGACCCATAAAAATGGACATGACTCAGGGAAGATAAGGGGAATTCTCGGGATCCATAAGATGATGATTCAGGGAAATAAGGGGAATTCCCCATCCAAAATGGACATGACTCAGGAAGATAAGGGGAATTCTCGACCCATAAAAATGGACATCACTCAGGGAAAAAATAAGGAAGGGGAATTCTCGATCCATAAAAATTACATGACTCAGGGAAAAAAATAAGGGGAATTCTTGACCCATAAAAATGGACATGACTCAGGGAAAATAAGGGGAATTCTCGACCCATAAAAATGGACATGACTCAGGGAAGATAAGAGGAATTCTCGACCCATAAAAAGGACATGACTCAGGGAAAATAAGGGGAATTCTCGACCCATAAAAATGTACATGACTCAGGGAAGATAAGAGGATTTCTCGACCCATAAAAAGGACATGACTCAGGGAAAATAAGGGGAATTCTCGATCCATAAAAATGGACATGACTCAGGGAGAAAATAAGGGGAATTCTCGACCCATAAAAATGGACATGACTCAGGGAAAATAAGGGGAATTCTCGACCCATAAAAATGGACATGACTCGGGAAAATAAGGGGATTTATCTTGACCCTAAAAATGGACATGACTCAGGGAAAATAAGGGGAATTCTCGACCCATATGGACATGACTCGAGAAAAGAAGGGGATTCTCGGCATAAAAATGGACATGATCAGGGAAAATAAGGGGAATTCTCGACCCATAAAAATGGACATGACTCAGGGAAAATAAGGGGAATTCTCGACCCATATAAAGCACATGACTCAGAGAAAAGAAGGGGAATTCTCGGCCCATAAAACTGGACATGACTCAGAGAAAATAAGGGGAATTCTGGACCCATAAAATGGACATGACTCATGGAAAATAGGGGGAATTCTCGACCCATAAAAATATACATGACTCAGGGAAAATAAGGGGAATTCTCGACCCAAAAAATGTACATGACTCAGGGAAAATAAGGGGAATTCTCGACCCATAAAAAATGGACATGACTCAGGGAAAATAAGGGGAATTCTCGACCCATAAAAAGGACATGACTCAGACCTTACAGACCTTACCTTACATCTTGTTCGGGTTGCCCCAGGTCCCTCAGTGTGAGGCACCTCTAATGTCTACCAGAGAGTTGCTAGTACATCTTCCGGTATATTTTGCATCTTCCAATCTTGGATGGTCTGGGATGCAGTTTAGATATTTGTCGAGCTTATTCTTAAACACATCTACGCTCACTCCTGATATATTCCTCAGATGAGCTGGCAACGCATTGAATAGACGCTGCATTATCGATGCTGGTGCGTAGTGGATTAATGTCCTGTGTGCTTTCCTTATTTTTCCTGGTATAGTTTTGGGCACTATTAATCTACCTCTGCTTGCTCTTTCTGATATTTTTAGTTCCATGATATTTTCTGCTATTCCTTCTATCTGTTTCCATGCCTTAATTATCATGTAGCGTTCTCTTCTCCTTTCTAGACTATATAATTTTAAGAATTGTAGTCTTTCCCAGTAGTCTAGGTCCTTAACTTCTTCTATTCTAGCTGTAAAGGACCTTTGTACACTCTGTATTTGTGCAATATCCTTTTGATAGTGTGGGTACCATATCATATTGCAATATTCAAGTGGACTACGAACATATGTTTTATAAAGCATAATCATGTGTTCAGCTTTTCTTGTTTTGAAGTGCCGTAACAACATTCCCATTTTTGCTTTACATTTTGCCAACAGAGTTGCTATTTGATCATTGCATAACATGTTCCTATTCATCATCACACCAAGGTCTTTAACTGCTTCCTTATTTGTGATGGTCTCATTATTAGGTCCCTTATATGCATATAGCTTTCTTTCTCTGTCTCCATAATTTATTGATTCAAATTTATCAGAGTTAAATACCATCCTATTTACCTCTGCCCAATCATATACTTTGTTAAGGTCTCTTTGTAGAGCGTTCCTATCTTCATCACAAGTAATTTCTCTACTTATTCTTGTGTCATCTGCGAAACTACTCACTACCGAATCCTTCACATTATTGGTCTAGTCTTCAATCATAATAACAAACAGTATTGCAACTAACACCGTACCTTGCGGCACACCGGATATTACCTTGACTTCATCCGATTTCTCGTCGTTGCAATAACTATCTGTTTTCTGTTGTGTAAAAATTCTTTTAACCATCTTCCTACTTTATCCACGATATTGTGTTTTCTAATTTTCTTCGCTAATATATTATGGTCTACTTTATCAAAAGCTTTTGCAAAGTCTAAATAAACCACATCTGTTTCATTTCCGCTTTTCATATTTTTGAATATGTTCTCACGGTGGACTAACAGTTGGGTTTGTGTACTTTTTCCGGGTACGAAACCATGTTGTCCTTTATTAAACAAATTATTTTTTATTAAATGTTTCATAATATTTTTCTTCATTACCCTTTCATACACTTTCATAATATGTGATGTTAGACTCACAGGCCTATAATTACTTGCCTCTAGTCTTGATCCACTTTTGAAAGTAGGGGTAATAATATGCTAATTTGTGCTCTTCATAAATCTTGCCTGTATCTACACTTTGTCTTAATAATATTGCAAGTGGCTTTGCGATAGAATGAACTACTTTCTTTAACAAAATAGCAGGAATTCCATCAGGCCCTGCAGCAGCTCCATTTTAATTTCATTAATAGCCTGCACAATATCAGCTTCATTAATATCTATGTCAGCTAAATATTCACTATTTCATCCCTTACTTCTATATCATTATCTTCATTATCTATTCTAGGGTGAATTCTCTCTTATATCGTTCTGCCAGTATGTTGCAAATTTCCTTTTTTTCATTCGTTAATCTCCCTTCAATTCTCAGAGGGCCTATTTCTATTCTTCTTTTATTCATCTTCCTCGCATATGAGTATAATAGCTTGGGTTTTGCTTGATATTAATAGGGTTTTTTCTTCCAAGTCCCGTTTTTCATTTTCTTTTGATTGTATAATCTTTTGTTCTGCATTTTCTATCTTACTTTTTAGTTCTATAACTTTCCATGCATTTTTTCTTTTGCAAGACCTTTTTTCCACTTTCTGATTTTCTGGAACAAGATCCTTCTGTCTCTTGGTATGCATGAATGATGTTACTTTTCTTCTTCGGTATATATTTTTTCCACTATTTTTCTCCAATAATTTTTATATAATATCTCCGATAATTTACCTTATGTCATCGCTTACGAAAATGTTATCCCAATCTTTGTTTAATTCTTCATTAATTTCTGACCATTTTATATTTTTACTGTAGAAGTTGTATTTTCCATATCCTTCCCACTTTTTCATTTCTGCTTATCTCTATTTTCACTTGCTTTGGAATGAACTGTTAATTCTATGACATTATGGTCTGAAATATTCGCATTATAAACTATTATTTCTTTAACATAATTCATCTCGTTCACAAATACTAGGTCTAAAGTATTTTCCTTTCTTGTTGGCAGGTGATCTATTTGTTGAATGTGTATTCTAGTAGCATATCTAATAGCTTTTCAAATTGCCTCTTATCTTCTGCACTACTATTACTCTCTTTTTTATATGTATAAGTACAACCACAATCTCCTATTCGTTCTTTCCATTCTACGAAAGGAAAGTTGAAGTCACCAGATAGGAGAATAGTCCCAGTCCTTGTGATTTCTACATATATCATCCAATTTTTCAATTATTAAGTCAAACTCTTTAGTATTAGGAGGTCTATATATTACTATGTTCATCAATTTTTCAGATTCAAATTCTACCGCTATTAGTTCACATTCTGAGTTACTATATTTCTCATATATTTTCCTTGTTTTTGTCTTTCCCATAGATTGCGGTTCCCCCTTGATTCCTATTTTTCTATCTGATCTATAAGTTTGGAACCCTTTTATTTGATCATCATTCCCAGTCTCTTGGGAATACCAGGTTTCACTTATATTCATTATATCTATTTTCTTTTCATTTTGGGTTAGTTCTTCTAAGTACTCTATTTTTCTTTTTGAGTTACTCGTAACTAAAACCCTGCGCATTCATCACTATGATGGTTTGCGTGTTTTCTCCTCATTAATACTGGTAGTAATAAGGATTTTCCATGTCTCTTTCCTGTTCTGGTATGTTGTTCTTTTTTTCATTTCCAGAAATTCTGACATTAAAAAATCCAACTTTTCCATAATATTTGATCTTCCTTCATCATAATTATTCATTTTGTGTCTGAATCTGCAATTTTCTCCGTTTCTGCAATATCCTCTTGCATAATAAATACAGTTATTATCTCTTGAGTAGAATTTCGGAGCTGATGCTTTGAAATTTTTTGCTGACACCTCTGCAGGGAAAATAAGGGGAATTCTCGACACATAAAAATGTACATGACTCAGTGAAAATAAGGGGAATTCTCGACCCATAAAAATGGACATGACTCAGGGAAAATAAGGGGAATTCTCGATACATAAAAAGGAGATGACTCAAAGAAGTTCGTCTATATATTGGAATTATACTCTTATGTTGGCCGTGAGTTATGATCACTGGTAACTGCTGTTGATCAGTGTTGGGGAATCGCTAAAGGGGAAGTAACATTCAAATTCTTTATCCCCAGGGGAGGGGTTGGAGATTGTCAGGTCGATTGGGAAATTATAAAACAGAACCCCTGCGTCACGTCTTGATGTGACAGTCGTGTATTGAGACACTACAAAACAAAACCCCTTCGACACATCTTGATGTGACTGTCGTGTATTGGGACATTACAAAACAGAAACCACTGCGACACATCTTGACGTGGCAATCGTGCACTTGAAAATCGCTGAGATCCTGTGACACATCCTGAAGTGGTAGTCGCGCATTGAGAAATAGCGAGTAAAACCTCCATGACACATCTTGATTTGACAGTCACACAGAAAGGTTTCCACTCGTCTCTATTTGCGTCCGAAATGGAGCTGTGACCTTACATCTCATTGGAATTCATGTGTCCTCTCTCTCTCTCTCTCTCTCTCTCTCTCTCTCTCTCTCTCTCTCTCTCTCTCTCTTCTTGAAGGTCCGAGTTCCCTGGGATAAACTCCTTCCCCTTCCTAGATCGCAGATATGTCAATTCTGGTCGTTACGACATCGGGATTGCGGACGGTTACGGCTCTGTGATGTTTGTCAGAAGCTGAATCATTTTTCCCGAAATGTTGAAGCGTTTTTTTTTTTTTTTTTTTCTTTTTGCTTCTTTTCCAATGTCGCCTGAGAACGTACGAATTTTTATACCGGTGATTTTGGACCTCTACAGCATTTTGTAAGTGGAGTTTTTAATATGTTTCCCATCCTTTCGAAGTAATTTTTGTGGGTACTTTTTTTATTTTCATTTTATTTCATTGGTTCTAGAATTCTACAGCATTTTGTAAGTGGAGTTTTTTATATATATTTCTCATCTTTCAACTCAACGCGAAACAAATTTTTTAAACCTTTTTAGGCTTTTCCATAGGGCTAGACCCAACAAGAACAACAACAGCAACAACAACAACAACAACAACAACAAAGTCGTTTGTAGGCTCCCGAGTAGGCGATTATTCTTATATGACAATCCCAGTGATTTCTGATTCCAGAGGAAATTAAATATGATAATAAATAGTAGTGACTTGAGGTCAATATTTAATGATAAAATGGTCTCGAAGGAAGTGAGGAAAGAGAAGTTGAAAGAAGTGAGGACAGAGAAGTCAGTGTAGGCGAGAGAGATCGCGTAAAAGGGAGGAGAAAGGAAATGCAAATAAAAATGGAAATGAAGGGAAATGTGCTTGAGAAGGGCAGTTGCTGAAGTATAGCAGAGAGGAGCGCACGATAAAAGTAAAACATTGGAAGTGGATAATAAATATATGCACGAGTGTAGATGGGAAGAAAGGAGACAGAAAATGGGAAACATCAGAGACAGAGGGATAAAGAAAATCGTGATAATAAATTAGGCAAGTAGGGGTGCGGATGAATTGGGAAAATAGAATAAAAGGAGGAAATAAAAAGGTCGAATCATTTTAACAGGAAATGTAAACAGTAGGACAGAGGGAACGAGACCAAGAGGAGAATGGGGAGAATAAGTAAGAGACGTATGTAGAACTGGGAATGGGATTTAAAATGGTTGAAGAAAAATGGCTATTGAATGGGAGGGCAGAGAAAATACATAAAAATAAAAATAAAAAATCTAGAGATGAAAGAGCCGGAGAGGAGAAAGGCTTCTAAACCAGTCATGAAAAAATATGTGGATGAGGGAATGAAAGAGAGCGAAGGGAACACAAACAAGAGAGAGAGAGAGAGAGAGAGAGAGAGAGAGAGAGAGAGAGAGGAAAAGTATATGAGACATCTAAACCACTCATGAAAAAAATATGTGGATGAGGGAATGAAAGAGAGCGAAAGGAGCGCAAGAACAAAAAGAAGAGAGAGAGAGAGGAAAAGTATGAGACATCTAAACCAGCCATCAAAATCTATGTAGATAGGGGAATGAAAGAGAGTGAAAAGGGGCAAAAGAACAAAAAGGAGAGAGAGAGAGAGAGAGAGAGAGAGAGAGAGAGAGAGAGAGAGAGAGAGAGAGAATTGGGAAAAGTATATGAGACATCTAAATCAGTCATGAAAAAGTATGTGGATGAGGTAGTGAAAGAGAGCGAAAGGGGTAAGAACAAAAAGGAGAGAGAGAGAGAGAGAGAGAGAGAGAGAGAGAGAGAGGTTAAGGGGGGGGGCGGCATACATATGAGACAGTGGGAAACAGGGTTGAGAATATTTTATGTAAAGGCTGTATGAAGATACACTGTCAAATTTATGTATACGCGCCCACGTTTCGGAAGCCCGCTCGCTCTGTGTATGATTTGGGACCTGTTGTAGGGACGCACCTCATATCCCCCTGGCCCATTCTCTCTCTCTCTCTCTCTCTCTCTCTCTTCTCTCTCTCTCTCTCTCTCTCTCTTTCGTAGAATGGAAAGAACGAATAGGAGATTGTGGATGTACTTATACATATAAAAAAGAGAGTAATAGTAGTGCAGAAGATAAGAGGCAATTCGAAAAGCTATTAGATATGCTACTAGAATACAACATTCAACAAATAAATCACCTGCCAACAAGAAAGGAAAATACTTTAGACCTAGTATTTGTGAACGAGATGAATTATGTTAAAGAAATAATAGTTTATAATGCGAGTATTTCAGACCATAATGTCATAGAATTAACAGTTCATTCCAAAGCAAGTGAAAACAGAGATAAGCAAGAAATGAAAAAGTGGGAAGGATATGGAAAATACAACTTCTACAGTAAAAATATAAAGTGGTCAGAAATAAATGAAGAATTAAACAAAGATTGGGATAACATTTTCGTAAGTGATGACATAAGGGTAAATACGGAGATATTATATAAAATATTAGAGAAAATAGTGGATAAATATATACCGAAGAAGAAAAGTAAACATCATTCATGCATACCAAGAGACAGAAGGATCTTGTTCCAGAAAATCAGAAAGTGGAAAAAATGTCTTGCAAAAGAAAAAAATGCATGGAAAGTTATAGAACTAAAAAGTAAGATAGAAAATGCAGAACAAAAGATTATACAATCAAAAGAAAATGAAAAACGGGAATTGGAAGAAAAAAAACCCTATTAAAATATCAGCAAAACCCCAACTATTATACTCATATGCGAAGAAGATGAATAAAAGAAGAATAGAAATAGGCCCTCTGAGAATTGAAGGGAGATTAACGAATGAAAAAAGGAAATTTGCAACATACTGGCAGAACGATATAAGAGAGAATTCACCCCTAGAATAGATAAATGAAGATAATGATATAGAAGTAAGGGACGAAAATAGTGAGTATTTAGCTGACATAGAAATTAAGGAAGCTGATATTGTGCAGGCAATTAATGAAATTAAAAATGGAGCTGCTGCAGGGCCTGATGGAATCCCTGCTATTTTGTTAAAGAAAGTAGTTCATTCTATCGCAAAGCCACTTGCAATATTATTAAGACAAAGTGTAGATACAGGCAAGATTTATGATGAGCACAAATTAGCATATATCACCCCTACTTTCAAAAGTGGATCAAGACTTGAGGCAAGTAATTATAGGCCTGTGAGTCTAACATCACATATTATGAAAGTGTATGAAAGGGTAATGAAGAAAAATATTATGAAACATTTAATAAAAAATAATTTGTTTAATATAGGACAACACGGTTTCGTACCCGGAAAAAGTACACAAACCCAACTGTTAGTCCACCGTGAGAACATATTCAAAAATATGAAAAGCGGAAATGAAACAGATGTGGTTTATCTAGACTTTGCAAAAGCTTTTGACAAAGTAGACCATAATATATTAGCAAAGAAATTAGAAAACACAATATCGTAGATAAAGTAGGAAGATGGTTAAAAGAATTTTTACACAACAAAAGAAAACAGATAGTTATTGCAAACGATGAGAAATCGGATGAAACCAAGGTAATATCCGGTGTGCCACAAGGTACGGTGTTAGCTGCAATACTGTTTGTTATTATGATTGAAGACATAGACAGTAATGTTAAGGATTCGGTAGTGAGTAGTTTCGCTGATGACACAAGAATAAGTAGAGAAATTACTTGTGATGAAGATAGGAACGCTCTACAAAGAGACCTTAACAAAGTATATGATTGAGCAGAGGAAAAGGAAATAGGATGGTATTTAACTCTGATAAATTTGAATCAATAAATTATGGAGACAGAGAAGGAAAGCTATATGCATATAGGGGACCTAATAATGAGACAATCACAAATAAGGAAGCAGTTAAAGACCTTGGTGTGATGATGAATAGGAACATGTTATGCAATGATCAAATAGCAATTCTTTTGGTAAAATGTAAAGCAAAAAGAAAATGGGAATGTTGTTACGGCACTTCAAAACAAGAAAGCTGAAACACATGATTATGCTTTATAAAACATATGTTCGTAGTCCACTTGAATATTGCAATATGATATGGTACCCACACTATCAAAAGGATATGCACAAATAGAGAGTGTACAAAGGTCCTTACAGCTAGAATAGAAGAAGTTAAGGACCTTGACTACTGGGAAAGACTAGCAATCATTAGAAAGGAGAAGTAGAACGCTACATGATAATTCAGGCATGGAAACAGATAGAAGGAATAACAGAAAATATCATGGAACTAAAAATATCAGAAAGAGCAAGCAGAGGTAGATTAATAGTGCCCAAAACAATACCAGGAAAAATAAGGAAAGCACACAGGACATTAATCCACTACGCACCAGCATCGATAATGCAGCGTCTATTCAATGCGTTGCCAGCTCATCTGAGAAATATAT
>NC_061098.1:6521195-6541195 GCF_015104395.2 Macrobrachium nipponense
TTATCGTATTTAATATTATTTTTATTCTTTTATTTTTATTTATTTTTATTTTTATTTTTAATATCATTATATATAAGTATTTTAATTAATTTTATTTTTTATTTTATTATCTATATTTCTTTTAATCTTACTTTTATTTTATTTTTATTATTATCTATATCAATCTTAGTTTTCTGTTATTATTTAATTGTTCTATTATTTTTTTATTTTTATTTTTCTATTTATTTTAGCTAATAGTATTATTTTTATTTTTATTTTATCATATTTATTATTTTATTTATTTATTCATTTTTATATACTTTTTATTAATTTATTTATTTATATATTTCTATTTATTTTATATTATTTATTCATTCATTTTTATTTATTTATTCACTTATTTGACTTTATTTATTTATTTATTTTAATAATTGTTTTATTTATTCGTTTTTTATTTATTCATTCATTTTTATGTATTTATTCATTTTCATTGAGTTTTATTTATTAATTTTATTTATTTCAAATTATTTTTATATTGATTTTATTCATTTATATTTATTTATTTATCTTTATTTATATATTTTTTTTATTTGTGTTTATTTAATTATTTTTATATCTTTATTTATTCATTTTTATATATTTGTTTATTTATTCATTTTTATAAATTTATTAATTTTTGTGTATTGTTTATTCTCATTTATTTATTTTTTTTTTTTACTTTTTTATTTTTTATATATTTATTTTTTATTTATTCACTTATTTTTATTTATTTATTTGTGTATTTGTTTTCTTCGTTTTTATTTATTTATTTTTATATTTTATTTATTTGTTCATTTATTTATTTATTTTTATTTAGTTGTTCATTTATATTAATTTCTTTATATTTATAAGTTTATCTATTTTTTATTTATTATTTATTTATTTTATTTTTATTTATTCATTTTTGTTTAAATATTTATTCTTATTTATTTTTATTTATTTAGTTATGTATTCATTTTTTATATATTTATTTATTTCTTAATTTATTTTCATTTTTATTTATTTGTTTATTTATTTATTTATTATTAATATTTATTTATATATATGTTTCTATTTTTATTAATTTTTCAGTTTATTTATTACTTTTTGTTAATTAATTTAGTTATTTATTTTTATTTATGTATTTTTATTTATTTATTAATTTATCTATATTAATTATTTAATTATTTATTTATTTTTATCTATTTATTTATTTATACATTTATTTATTTTTATATTTATATATGTATTTTTTATTTACTAATTTTATTTATTTAATATTAATTATTTTTGTTTATTTATTTTTACTATCTATTTATCATTTATATATTTATTTAGAGTTATTCGTTTATTTATTTTTATTTATTTATTTAATAATTTTCCTTTATTTATTTATTTTATGTATTTTTATTTTTATTCATTTTCTGTTTTTAGTTTTCATTTACTTTATTTTTTAATTTATTTATTTCCATTTATTTCTATTTATTTATTTATCTATTAGCTTATCTATTTATGTATTTATTTATCTTTATTTATTTATGTATTTATTTGTTCTTATTTTTATTTTTATTTTATATCTATGTATTTATATTTATTTATTTATTTATTATTATTTATTCTTAAATTATTATTATTATTATTATTATTATTATTATTATTATTATTATTATTATTATTATTATTATTATTATTATTAATATCACTTTGTTACTCTTATTTTTCTATTTTTATTTTCATATATATTATTTATATTTTTAAATTTTATTATTATTATATTTTACTAATTATATATGCTATTTTTATAATTTTATAGTTATTTTTATTTTTACAGTTTTTGTTTGCATTATTAAATTTTATTATTATCATTTTACTAGTTGTATGTATATTAATATATTTTGATATTTTTTATTTTATTATTCTTATATTTATAAATGTTAATTTTAGGTTTATTTTTATAACTATTATTTTATTTATACTACATTTCTATCATTTTTATTTCCATTTGTTTATTTGAATTTACATTGATATTATTCCATTATTTTTACCATTATTTTTATCTTTTAAACATGTCCAAAATAGGTAATTATGAAAGACAATTTTAATTTTATTCAAAGATGCCAGAGGCTGAAGTTAAACATTCGTTGTATAACCCATAGAGTTATTCAAGATTCAATTTTTATTCCAATTCTGGATTATGACTATTCCTTGACAGTACTTAAACAGGCTAACATAGTGCCTATGGAGGTCATTTTCACATGCAGCGTCAAGATCAGTGTACATATTTATATATCAGTCTTTAAAGATATACTATGATATCAAAGTCATTCTCTCTCTCTCTCTCTCTCTCTCTCTCTCTCTCTCTCTCTCTCTCTCTCTCTCTCTGAAAGGCATAACAAAAGTAGACTGTAACCTATTTACATTAAACGAAAACCAGACAAGAATAATGGATGGAAACTAGAACTGAAGAGATACAACACATCCCATTGTGGGAACTTTACATACAAGATATGTGACACGTGGAATAAACTGCCACTAGAAGTTGTAAACAGCAACAGTGTGGAAGAGTTTAAAAGAAAGCTTGACAAAATCATTAGAAGGACACTGTGAATGCACAGCAAAACCTGCTCTTACAGATAAGAGAGCACACGATGTCTCCCCGGATGGACTAACAAGTCTTTGAGTGAGACATTCTAATCCCTGTAACTCCTTGTAACTCTCTCTCTCCTGGTACTTTTCAGTCTTTTCCCCCTCTACTCTGGTGTCACATGGTATTGCGACATTAATGAGTGATGCGTTCTTCTTAATGTTGTCAATCAACGTCACGTCTGGTCTATTGGCACATATCACCTTTTGTGTATTGATACCACAGTCCCTAAGGATATTTGCTTGATCGTTTTCTATCACTAAGCTCCTCCCCATTTACACTCTGCACCTCATATGTCAGTTGACAAAGAGGGAAGGCGGTCTTTTTAACTATGTTGTCATTTTAACATAGCTAAATTGTGGTGTCTGGTGCCACATAAATCAGGAAAACATAAGGAAATGTTTAGATATTTATTGATTTCTAAGAAATATTTGGTTGTGTGATGTCATACATGTAGTATGACGTCATAATCCGTTAAGCAAATTTCAATTACAACTAAAATTAATATTAAGCAGAGATTTCTTTGAAGAATTTCAAGCACAGTTACCTTAAGAATGTCGAATGATTAACATTTCAATTAAACTAAAATTACTACAAGCCTGCCTTTATCGCACAGCCGCCCAGGTATAAAGGGGGTGTGGCCTAGGCAGGCAAGAGATGACGACAAGCCGATTTCCTTCGCTCAAGATGCAACCACCTTACTTATGCCCACCATTGGTATGACCAGCATGCGCCTGTTTAAGAAACTCTCCTGCCACGCCCAGGAGGGGGCTATAAAGAACCACGCCCGCACTAAACAACAGGAGACTTCTTATATAGATGTCCAGCAACGTACTTAAAGAGGGTTCTGGGATATTGAGTGGGGATGACGCTACTTCTCTCTGTAGATACCTTGGTTCTTGGACGACTGTAGGATTGGCCTGGGACTGTGAAAAGGTAGGAGGAGGCTTAAAATCTTGTCCTAGCAGGACGGTATTACCTCCATAGTACATACTTTAGAGCAGTGAGGTCGGGTGATTCTCGACCAGACAGTGGGGAAGAACATTTGAACACGGTTGAGGCTTTCGTTTGTGACCAATTGGATATCTGCACACCATTGTCATAGACGCTCGGACCTGGTGGGCAGGACAGCGACCTCTGGGAGGTGCAGCAAATATAGGGCCCTATGCTGTAGGAGGGCCTAGAGCTGAAGGATTCGTCCATGTCACATTGCAATGGCAAGTGACCGCAGCTTTCTTGGGGCACCTCGACCTGGAAGCGGTGTGCCCATGCACTTTGCACGAGTCGCAGAAACTCTTGCTGAATTCGTCCTTGGGTCTGTATTTTCGGTTCCAATGGCTGCTTTTCTGATCATGTTGGGGAGTCCCATTCTGAGGTGTAGCGGGAGATTGCTGATGAAGATCCGCTCTAGAGATGCACTGCTCCGTGGAGTGCCCTTCTTTATTGCAACGCCCACATCATTTTTTTTTACCATATTTTAATTACTTCTCGCATTTTTTGTGTACCAAATATATATATATATATATATATATATATATATATATATATATATACCATATATATATATATATATATATCATATATATATATATCATATATATATATATATATATATATATATATATATATATATATATGTGTGTGTGTGTGTGTGTGTGTGTGTGTGTGTGTGTGTGTGTGTGTGAGGCGAGAGAGAACAAGAGAGAGCGAGAGAGAGACGAGAGAGAGAGAATGATAACTACCACAAGAGGACAGGTGTAGGAAGCATAATACATTCTTCAGTTCCGAAAAGAGAGAAGAAGGAGTAGAGAGAGAGAGACAGAGAGAGAGAGAGGAGCCAGGAGAACGAGAGACTTGAGAGAGAGAGAGAGAGACTTCATGTCTTTGCAACTGCTTAATAAAGCTAAAAAAAATTACAGAATTCCCGGTGAATGAATGAATGGGCAGTTGAATAGCTCAGCTGACGGTGAATGAATAAGTCGAGTGGTTAGAATGACAAGTCGAATGAATGAGATATTGTACATCAGACAAGAGCCAGGGATGAAAGGGGCAGAAGATGAATGACTGGGATGAATGAGCTTAGGACTGGAAATGGAGGCCTTTCATTATCATTCAGTTTTTTTAGTTAGTTTTTATTTTTGCTTCGTACTTTGAATTGACGCTACCATTTTGATATTTTTTTTTATTATAAAAATGATATGAAAGTACGGTGAATAATTATAACAGCAAGGTTTAAAAATGTAAATGGTTTTATTCAATTATTCACTGTAATAACTTGGTTTTTAATAAAAATGAAAATCGAAATAATCAGATAAGTAATTAGCACGTATGGTGTAACAAAAAACGAAATGATTCTGCGAAATTATTCATTGGAATAAAAACTTAGATATTAATGAAAAAGGACATTTAAAATGATGTGATGAATAATTACCACATGAGGTGTAAAAAAAGAAATTAGTCCAAGAAATTGTTCAGGAGTAGAATTGCTTCTGAAATAAATACAAGACCAGATAATATAAAATGGTAATAAAAAAAGTAGAAAAAAAATTAAAATAATAAAATCAATACGAAATCTCAAATACCCCATCCATTCATCACCCTTCCAAATACCTGACAATACAGATAGCTCTATTTCTGTACACCCTCGACTCAAACACACACACACACACACACACAGACAAGTGCTCACGCTCACTCCGAACATCATCAAGTGTTCTTCAGGTGTCGAGTGTGTTTGAACACTACAGGAACTTACGTGTGAGATGGGGTGGGGTTTGCCCAAGGGGGGGGGGTGGCGGGGTGTGTGGGTGGGAGGGATACAGCATTCTCTTGTTTTATTTCGTTTCACAGTTGGACAACTATTACTGACACTTCCTGTAAAGTGCGTAAGTGCATGTATATATATATATATATATATATATATATATATATATATATATATATATATATATATATATATATAGATATAATATATATATAGATATATATATATATATATATATATATATATATATATATATATATATATATATATATATATATATATATATATATATATATATATATATATATATATAGTATATATATATATATATATATACGTATATATATTATGATTTTATATTATATATAAATGCATAAATATACATAGTAGTTGCTCATTCTCTCTCTCTCTCTCTCTCTCTCATAAAGAAAATATACATAAACCAACATATTCCGACAAAGAAAATGAATAAGGTGAATCTTGTGAATATCCTAATTGATGCATTAGGAAAAAGAATGCCAAAAGCATGCAAACTGTGTAAGGTTTGTATAGCATAGTCAATCCACAAAACCTAATCAGAAAATGTGCTGCATGCAACATTCCGACCCATCCACAGTGTGCTGAGGTAATGCAAGATTTGAGAAAAGATACAAGAATTTTTGTTCAACATGTCTATCATGGATAGACAATGTTATTAAATCAAGATTGAATGTACAAATAGTTGAGGATAAAGAAGAAGAGGAAGGAAAGGAAGAAGAAGAAGAAGAGGAAAAACGGAAGAGAAGTAAACAAAAATGAAATGACAGAAAAAAATAAGGAAAACAAAGAACAAGATAAGAGTATGGATGCAGAGATACTCATTGATACTACATATGAGGCAATAAAGCAGCATACCTATGAAGAAATAAATTACGATATGAACAACAGAAAAGCAAATCCGAAGAGGCTCTACCCATATCTACACAATGACGGGAAAGAGGAAAAAATAGACAAGAAAGACAAAATCTGCAACCTTTTGAAAAGAGGGAATTGCAGATTTGGAGAAAGATGTTACTACAAACATCCTAAGGTATGTCACAACTATGAAATATATGGTAAATGTGCATACCTAGATGGCTATGGGGATGATTGCAGAGATCTGCATCCAAAAATATGCAAAAACCTAAAAGAAGAAAAGGATGTAAGTTCGACAAAAAATGCAAATATATGCACCCTGTAGCCATGAAATCATAATCAAATAAATAACCAAACCAAGTAATAAAAAAAACCCAAAATAAGAAAGAAACAAATAAAGAGAGAAATCAAGAATATCAGGTAAAAGAGAAAAGCAAACCACCAATGAGATATGCAGAGGTGTCAAGCAAAAAATTTCATAAAGCATCAGCTCCAAAAAATTCTACTCAAGAGATAATAACTGTATTTATTATGCAAGAGGATATTGCAGAAAAACGGAGAAATTGCAGATTCAGACACAAAATGAATAATTATGATGAAGAAGTCAAAATATTATGGAAAAGTTGGATTTTTAATGTCAGAATTTCTGGAAATGAAAAAAAGAACAACATACCAGAACAGGAAAGAGACATGGGAAAATCCTTATTACTACCAATATTAAATTAAGGAGAAAACACGCAAACCATCATAGTGATGAATGCGCAGGGTTTCTAGTTACGAGTAACTCAAAAAGAAAATAGAGTACTTAGAAGAACTAACCCAAATTGAAAAGAAATAGATATAATGAATATAAGAGAAACCTGGTATTGCAAAGAGGGATGATGATCAAATAAAAAAAGGGTTCCAAACTTATAGATCAGATAGAAAAAATAGGAATCAAGGGGGAACCGACAATAATATGGGAAAGACAAAAAACAAGGAAAAATATATGAGAAATATAGTAACTCAGAATGTGAACTAATAGCGGTAGAATTTGAATCTGAAAAATTAATGAACATAGTAATATATAGACCTCCTAATACTAAAGAGTTTGACTTAATAATTGAAAAATTGGATGATATATGTAGAAATCACAAGGACTGGACTATTCTCCTATCTGGTGACTTCAACTTTCCTTTCGTAGAATGGAAAGAACGAATAGGAGATTGTGGTTGTACTTATACATATAAAAAAGAGAGTAATAGTAGTGCAGAAGATAAGAGGCAATTCGAAAAGCTATTAGATATGCTACTAGAATACAACATTCAACAAATAAATCACCTGCCAACAAGAAAGGAAAATACTTTAGACTAGTATTTGTGAACGAGATGAATTATGTTAAAGAAATAATAGTTTATAATGCGAGTATTTCAGACCATAATGTCATAGAATTAACAGTTCATTCCAAAGCAAGTGAAAACAGAGATAAGCAAGAAATGAAAAAGTGGGAAGGATATGGAAAATACAACTTCTACAGTAAAAATATAAAATGGTCAGAAATAAATGAAGAATTAAACAAAGATTGGGATAACATTTTCGTAAGTGATGACATAAGGGTAAATACGGAGATATTATATAAAATATTAGAGAAAATAGTGGATAAAATATATACCGAAGAAGAAAAGTAAACATCATTCATGCATACCAAGAGACAGAAGGATCTTGTTCCAGAAAATCAGAAAGTGGAAAAAAAAGGTCTTGCAAAAGAAAAAAATGCATGGAAAGTTATAGAACTAAAAAGTAAGATAGAAAATGCAGAACAAAAGATTATACAATCAAAAGAAAATTAAAAACGGGACTTGGAAGAAAAAACCCTATTAAATATCAAGCAAAACCCCAAACTATTATACTCATATGCGAAGAAGATGAATAAAAGAAGAATAGAAATAGGCCCTCTGAGAATTGAAGGGAGATTAAACGAATGAAAAAAAGGAAATTTGCAACATAACTGGCAGAACGATATAAGAGAGAATTCACCCCTAGAATAGATAATGAAGATAATGATATAGAAGTAAGGGACGAAAAGAATTAGTGAATATTTAGCTGACATAGAAATTAATGAAGCTGATATTGTGCAGGCAATTAATGAAATTAAAAATGGAGCTGCTGCAGGGCCTGATGGAGTCCCTGCTATTTTGTTAAAGAAAGCAGTTCATTCTATCGCAAAGCCACTTGCAATATTATTAAGACAAATTGTAGATACAGTAAGATTTATGATGAGCACAAATTAGCATATATCACCCCTACTTTCAAAAGTGGATCAAGACTAGAGGCAAGTAATTATAGGCCTGTGAGTCTAACATCACATATTATGAAAGTGTATGAAAAGGGTAATGAAGAAAAATATTATGAAACATTTAATAAAAAATAATTTGTTTAATATAGGACAACACGGTTTCGTACCCGGAAAAAGTACACAAACCCAACTGTTAGTCCACCGTGAGAACATATTCAAAAATATGAAAAGCGGAAATGAAACAGATGTGGTTTATCTAGACTTTGCAAAAGCTTTTGACAAAGTAGGCCATAATATATTAGCAAAGAAAATTAGAAAACACAATATCGTAGATAAGGTAGGAAGATGGTTAAAAGAATTTTTACACAACAGAAAACAGATAGTTATTGCAAACGATGAGAAATCGGATGAAACCAAGGTAATATCCGGTGTGCCACAAGGTACGGTGTTAGCTGTAATATTGTTTGTTATTATGATTGAAGACATAGACAGTAATGTTAAGGATTCGGTAGTGAGTAGTTTCGCTGATGACACAAGAAAAAGTAGAGAAATTACTTGTGATGAAGATAGGAACGCTCTACAAAGAGACCTTAACAAAGTATATGATTGGGCAGAGGAAAATAGGATGGTATTTAACTCTGATAAATTTGAATCAATAAATTATGGAGACAGAGAAGGAAAGCTATATGCATATAGGGGACCTAATAATGAGACAATCACAACTAAGGAAGCAGTTAAAGACCTTGGTGTGATGATGAATAGGAACATGTTATGCAATGATCAAATAGCAATTCTTTTGGCAAAATGTAAAGCAAAAATGGGAATGTTGTTACGGCACTTCAAAACAAGAAAAGCTGAACACATGATTATGCTTTATAAAACATATGTTCGTAGTCCACTTGAATATTGCAATATGATATGGTACCCACACTATCAAAAGGATATTGCACAAATAGAGAGTGTACAAAGGTCCTTTACAGCTAGAATAGAAGAAGTTAAGGACATTGACTACTGGGAAAGACTACAATCCTTAAAATTATATAGTCTAGAAAGGAAAGAAGAGAAACGCTACATGATAATTAAGGCAGGAAACAGATAGAAGGAATAACAGAAAATATCATGGAACTAAAAATATCAGAAAGAGCAAGCAGAGGTAGATTAATAGTGCCCAACCCCAAAACTATACCATGGAAAAAATAAGGAAAGCACACAGACATTAATCCACTACAGCACCAGCATCGATAATGCAGCGTCTATTCAATGCGTTGCCAGCTCATCTGAGGAATATATCAGGAGTGAGCGTAGATGTGTTTAAGAATAAGCTCGACAAATATCTAAACTGCATCCCAGACCATCCAAGATTGGAAGATGCAAAATATACCGGAAGATGTACTAGTAACTCCCCGGTAGACATTAGAGGTGCCTCACACTGAGGGACCTGGGGCAACCGAACGAAACGTAAGGTCTGGTAAGGTAAGGTCTCTCTCTCTCTCTCTCTCTGCTCTCTCTCTCTCTCTCTCGCTACATATATATATATATATATATATATATATATATATATATATATATGTGTGTGTGTGTGGTGTGTGTGCGTGTGCGTGTGTGTGTATGTATGTATGTACGTATATATCGATAAAGAGTAAGAACTATTCAGTAAACAGTACTTGATGCGAATGTAATTACCTATGGGAAATGAATAAGGGGCATCCTCATTAACTAATTTACTCTCTCTGAAAATTAATTGCTGCAAAAAAAAAAAAAAAAAAAAAAAAAAAATCACGTTATTCAATTAAACACACGGAAGTGTAAAAAAAAAAGTGGGGGTTATGGGGGTTGGGGGTTATTTTCCAGGTACGTGGAGAGTTTCTGTTGATGTTAATTAAACATGTAGAGAGAGAGAGAGAGAGAAGA
Source organism: Macrobrachium nipponense (assembly GCF_015104395.2). Lineage (NCBI taxonomy): Eukaryota > Metazoa > Arthropoda > Malacostraca > Decapoda > Palaemonidae > Macrobrachium > Macrobrachium nipponense. Next base: position 6,531,681 of record NC_061098.1, read on the forward strand.
GAGAAGAGAGAGAGAGAGAGAGAGAGATAGGCATCATCCGATGGAAAGCTCATTCGAAAATGTCCTCATACTGGAAATATTTCACGCAAAATTTAATCCCACATGATTAAAGTAAAGGGAGCAAAGCAGCTCTCAGCAACGCCAAATTTTAACCCCGGGAAATTCCTCTTCCATCGAAATGCAATCAAGCGACAGAATAGAAAACGAAGCCCGGAGCGAAACCAGGTCTCGGTAACGGCCAAATTTTAACTCCCGGGAAATTCGACTTTGCTTTTCAGCAACTCGAAGTCAGCGACTGAAGTCCAAGTCCCGGATGATCCGCTTTGACATACCTAAGCCTTTGTCCTGCTGGAATAATTGAAGTCTTCGGCGATTCTAAGTTCGGACTTTCGTCCGTCAGAAGTTGTCGGAATTTCGGTCCTGAATTCGGTGCCCGTAAAAGGAGGAGGACCCTTCTGCCGAAATTTAGTGTTTATATATTTGTGTGTGTATATATAAATATATATACACATTTATATGTATTATATATATGTATATATTATATAATTATATATATATATACATATATAAAACATATAAATATATATATATATGTGTATATATAAAACACATAAATATATATATCGAAAAATTAAAAACAGTTTATAACGGCTATAAACCTTTGGTTGAATAATTAAAAAACTGGCAAACCTTATAATTATTCAACTAACATTTCATAGCTGTTATAAAACGGTTTTTAATTTTTCTACACACACACACACGTATTATATACATCCTTATATATAAATATATAAATATATATATATATATATATATATATATATATATATATATGTATATATATATATATATATATAATATTATATATATATAATATATATATATATATATATATATATGATGTGTATGTATATGTAGTATGTATGTATGTATGTATGATGTATGTATGTACGTCAAGAGAGCAAGAAACCACAATAAAAAAAAAAGTCATCCATTGTACAACTCGTCTGGTAGTGAAGACGTTAATTCTCCCTCCCCAAAAGTCGACGTATCGGTGGAGCACGCTCTCTCTCTCTCTCTCTCTCCTCTCTCTCTCTCTCTCTCTCTCTCTCTCTCTCTCCTCACTGCAGTCCTTGCTTGGAGGACACGCTGCAAAGTATGAACCGATTCGTGTCAGTCAGTATAGCTTTCTTTAGGCTTGTCTAGATAGCTGGCGTGACCTCACTACGCCTGCCATTCTTAGGGACAAGGGTTTATGTGTATTATATATTCACACACACACACACACACACACACACACATATATATATATATATAAATATATATATATATATATATATATATATATATATATATATGACTGGTATGAGTGTCCTGTTTCAACAGAATTCCACCTAATAGAAGGAGAGCCCATCAAAACACCAAAATATAGAGAGTAAGTGCTATACTTCAGAGGTGTGTCTCTTCTTCAGAGCAGTCTCTTAAATCTTACTTTCTATATTTTGCGTTTTTATGGGCTCCTTTTATTACGTGTGCGTGTGTATATATATATATATATATATATATATATATATATATATATATATATATAGTATATATATATTTATATGTATATATTTCTAGTAATGACGATTCATTTGTTGAATTATACGGTTTCCCTTTGACCCTCCTATTTGTTTGGCATCCATTCCGAGTCTTCTTGATACCCAGGTAGTTTTCCCTAAGCTTTCCCTCTCCTCTATCTTCATCTGTTTCAATTTCCAGGAGCTCTCTCTCTCTCTCTCTCTCTCTCTCTCTCTCTCTCTCTCTAGTCTGGTTTTCTCTTCCGATATGGTCAATAGCTTCATCAGTGGACAGATGGATAGTCTTCGATGCTCTCTCTCTCTCTCTCTCTCTCTCTCTCTCTCTCTCTCTCTCTCTCTCCTTCGTCCTTGGCCAAATGGATGGTCTTCTATGTCTTCCATCATTTCCTATCAATATTATCTTTTTTATTCTACACTTCCTATTAATCGTTAGTTAGCTTTAATTTAATTTTATTTTTTTGGTTTTAAATTTTCACTTATTACCTTTGGGTTAATTTGTTTTCATATTCTGGCTTTTTGCTTTCACTTTCACCTGTGTTTATTTTTATCCCATTTTATTTCATTTTGCTTCACTGTTGTTTTAACACTTTTGGCTATTTTTCATTTGACTTTATTTGGTAGTTTTTAATTTTTCACTAATTACTCTTGGGTTAATTTTTTTCATATTGTGGCTTTTCCATCTTTCACTTGCTGTTACCTTTGTTTATTTCTTCCCATTATTATTTTATTTTGGTTCATTTTCTGCCATTTTTTTTTTTTTTTTGGAAGGAGCCTTTGTTGAAAGATAGAAAGTTTCCAACCATTTATCTCTGGCCTGACAATTTTCTCAGACGGAGTATTGATGTTGATCAGTCTGTGACTTCTATGGTCTTTCTCTGCAATTTTCGTCCTCGAGATACTTTGAAGGTGTCGAGCGAGAGATAAATATTGGCTGGGGATGGAGTTTGGAGAATTTTCGCAATTGATTGCCTTTTAAAAAGATTTATTGCTGTCTTTTTGTGTTTTATTTTTTCGTGAATGGGGTCTCAAGTTCTCCTAGCCAAAAGGTGGGTTGTTTATTTAATGAAAAGGTTCGTGAATTAAATATTCGACTAAGAGGTGGTCTGTTAATGAAAGAGTTGGTTAATTAAATACTTGACCGTGACGAGAAGGTAAGGAAGCCTAGTGAAAAATATATTTATTTTTGATTTATTTATCCGTTTACCTGCTCTTTGTAACAGAAAAAAAATCGAATTTGGCATACTCTTCAAAATGTATACTCAGTATGTATATATGTATGTATGCACGTATTTATGTATACATCTAAGAATGCATTAATGTATGTATGTATGTTACTCACAATCTTTGTAGCTGATTTTAACTTGCGTTTTGATATTTCAAGATGTTTCATATAAAATATGATAGATATTATTTCCTCTTCATAACAAATTATTCCGGCGACGATGATTGATTGATAGCTAGATGTAATTGACGATTTAAGTTTAAATTCAACACTTTCTGAATATTATTCTCGTACCAGAAATGAATTTCGTTTATAATGGTAACTTCAAAACACTGAAGATTTTTTTTTATTCTAAATGTTAATGGCTTGAAACACCGCTTGGGATTTGGTCAGTCTAAACATGTGTGCAAATCCTCCACACTCTTATAAGCATCAGAGGTAGAAAATGATAATAATCTATATTTCCTAAACCCATGGGATGACTGAACATTTTATTTTTATTTTAAACGTTTATAGCTTAAAACACCACTTGAGAATTGGTCAGTCTAAACGTTTTGTGAAAATCCGCATATCTAAGCAACCGAGGCAGAAAAATATACAATGATAATCTATATTTTGTAAACCCATGGCATGACTGAACATTTATTTTATTTTAAACGTTGATAACTTAAAACACCACTTGAGAATTGGTCAGTCTAAACATTGCGTGAAAATCCTTACACCTTATAAGCACCCGAGGCAGGAAAATATAACAACAAACTAGTAGTTTATAAACCCATGGCATGAAATGGAATACGTCCGCCCCGTTTCGTCTGCAGACTTGTTTTCTAGGTGATAATACTCGCAGACAGCAAGCCAGCGTTAAGAGGAAAGCATCGCCCGTTGGCGAGCTGTCCACTCTGACCCGCCTTCCAGTTCGCCCTTGTTAAAACCTTTGTATTTTCACGCCTGGGTTCCGTCCGTCCACAAGAGATACGTGGATGGAATAGCATATATATATATATATATATATATATAGATATATATATATATATATATATATATATATATATATATATATATTTGCCAGGTGGAAATCAGGGAAGGCAAAAGGTCATGTCTAGCCAGTCTCGAAAGCCTTGGAGAACTCGTAGCTAATGCGATCGACCTGGAAAGGGTCTGGAATTGAAGTTTTCGTCTTGTGTTTGGCCAAGGCTTCTGGAACGGATAAGTTAGAGAGCTCTTACATAGGAAAGGCGTAAAAGAACAGAGGGAGAGGAATTGGAGAGAAAAATAGTAGCGGCATAATCCCGAAAGAAAAGTGTATAGCTATCTTTCGAAAATCTTACTGATCTCTCTCTCTCTCTCTCTCTCTCTCTCTCTCTCTCTTCTCTCTCTCTGTCTCGTGTATGATATCATTTTGCATATATGATAAAGTACATACGTGGATCAAGTTCAAATGCTGCTGTTAGAGAGAGAGAGAGAGAGAGACGAGAGAGAGAGAGAGTGAGAGAGAGAGAGATGTGGAACGCAATCAAATGCTGCCATGGGAGAGAGAGAGAGAGAGAGAGAGAGCTAGAGAGTGAGAGAGAGAGAGAGAGGGGGTTATCGCCGAAAGTTCTAGAATCTCTCCACTGCATGTGAAGCTTGGTTTTATCACTGAGGTGTTCCCGAGAGCAGACGATTTTTTTTTGGGGGGGCGGGGATGGGGGTGGGGTGGGGTGGGGGGGGTGGTAGGTCTTTTTAGCATGGAGAGTGGTTTACGGCATCCACCTCTTTAATGTCTGTTGGTCTCTCTCTCTCTCTCTCTCTCTCTCTCTCTCGCCCTCTCTCTCTCTCTCTCTCTCTCTCTCTCTCTCTCTCTCTCTCTCTCTCTCTCTCTCTTGAATATTGCTATATGATATGGTACCCACACTATCAAAAGGATATTGCACAAATAGAGAGTGTACAAAGGTCCTTTACAGCTAGAATAGAAGAAGTTTAGGACCTTGACTACTGGGAAAGACTACAATCCTTAAAATTATAGTGTAGAAAGGAGAAGAGAACGCTACATGATAATTCAGGCATGGAAACAGATAGAAGGAATAACAGAAAAATATCATGGAACTAAAAATATCAGAAAGAGCAAGCAGAGGTAGATTAATAGTGCCCGGCCAAAAGCTATACCAGGAAAAAATAAGGAAAGCAAACACAGGACATTAATCCACTACGCACCAGCATCGATAATGCAGCGTCTATTCAATGCGTTGCCAGCTCATCTGAGGAATATATCAATCAGGAGTGAGCGTAGATGTGTTTAAGAATAAGCTCGACAAATATCTAAACTGCATCCCAGACCATCCAAGATTGGAAGATGCAAAATATACCAGAAGATGCACTAGCAACTCTCTGGTAGACATTAGAGGTGCCTCACACTGAGGGACCTGGGGCAACCCGAACAAGATGTAAGGTCTCTCTCTCTCTCTCTCTCTCTCTCTCTCTCTCTCTCTTTATACTGTTAAATGGTCTATCTGAAATGTATATTAATTATTCATTTATTCTCCACAATCATTCATTTATTCTAAGTTCTCTCTCTCTCTCTCTCTCTCTCTCTCTCTCTCTCTCTCTCTCTCTCTCTCTCTCTCCTCTCTCAGATAGAAAGTAGCCATCTTGCTTGGTGAGACGTACCCGCGTGAAGTCACAATAATCAACAGATATCACAAGTTTAACATACGACTAGAATTTGAGAAATATCTAGAAGTGTTCGTGAACTATCGGTGATAAGATTAGTGTGAAAATAGTAGGATAAAGCGTCTTCTAAGTTAGTTTATCAAGTGTAATACTATAAATCAGAACAAGATGGCAGTAAGTTCAACTGCGGGAAAGGTGGCGTAATTTGGCGTGTTTAGTCAGATTCGCAATACGATGAGGTAGCAGGAAGGGACTGGCATTTCTCATCTATGAAATCAGCAACAGTCCTAACCGAAAAGATACAAAAGCATTCATAGATATATAGAAGGATATAATCCTTCAAACTGGAACAAATCTAATGAAAACATCTTGAAAATAATTGAAGAAGTTCCAAATAAAATCCAAGTGGTCAAGAGACTCATAAAGAAAATATACATAAACCAACATATTCCGACAAAGAAAATGAATAAGGTGAATCTTGTGAATATACTAATTGATGCATTAGGAAAAAGAATGCCAAAAGCATGCAAACTGTGTAAGGTTTGGTATAGCATAGTCAATCCACAAACCTAATCAGAAAATGTGCTGCATGCAACATTCCGACCCATCCACAGTGTGCTGAGGTAATACAAGATTTGAGAAAAGATACAAGAATTTTTTGTTCAACATGTCTATCATGGATAGACAATGTTATTAAATCAAGATTGAATGTACAAATAGTTGAGGATGAAGAAGAAGAGGAAGAGGAAGAAGAAGAAGAAGAAGAAGAGAAAACGGAAGAGAAGTAAACAAAAATGAAATGACAGAAAAAAATAAGGAAAACAAAGAACAAGATAAAAGTATGGATGCAGAGATACTCATTGATACTACATATGAGGCAATAAGCAGCTACCTACGAAGAAATAAATTACGATATGACAACAGAAAAGCAAAATCCCGAAGAGGCTCTACCCAGATCTACAATGACGGGCAAGAGGAAAAAATAGACAAGAAAGACAAAATCTGCAACCTTTTGAAAAAGAGGGAATTGCAGATTTGGAGAAAAGATGTTACTACAAACATCCTAAGATATGTCAAAACTATGAAATATATGGTAAATGTGCATACTTAGATGGATATGGGGATGATTGCAGAGATCTGCATCCAAAAAATATGTAAAAACCTAAAAGAAGGAAAAGGATGTAGTTCGACAAAAAATGCAAATATATGCACCCTGTAGCCATGAATCATAATCAAATAAATAACCAACCAAGTAATAAAATCCAAAATAAGAAAGAAACAAATAAAGAGAGAAATCAAGAATATCAGGTAAAAGAGAAAAGCAAACCACCAATGAGATATGCAGAGGTGTCAGCAAAAAATTTCAAAGCATCAGCTCCGAAATTCTACTCAAGAGATAATAACTGTATTTATTATGCAAGAGGATATTGCAGAAACGGAGAAAATTGCAGATTCAGACACAAAATGAATAATTATGATGAAGAAAGATCAAATATTATGGAAAAGTTGGATTTTTTAATGTCAGAATTTCTGGAAATGAAAAAAAGAACAACATACCAGAACAGGAAAGAGACATGGGAAATCCTTATTACTATCAGTATTAAATGAAGGAGAAAACACGCAAACCATCATAGTGATGAATGCGCAGGGTTTAGTTACGAGTAACTCAAAAGAAAAATAGAGTACTTAGAAGAACTAACCCAAAATGAAAAGAAAATAGATATAATGAATATAAGTGAAACCTGGTATTCCCAAGAGACTGGGAATGATGATCAAATAAAAGGGTGGGTTCCAAACTTATAGATCAGATAGAAAAAATAGGAATCAAGGGGAACCGCAATATTATGGGAAAGACAAAAACAAGGAAAAATATATGAGAAATATAGTAACTCAGAATGTGAACTAATAGCGGTAGAATTTGAATCTGAAAAATTGATGAACATAGAATATATAGACCTCCTAATACTAAAGAGTTTGACTTAATAATAAAAAATTGGAAAAAATGATATATGTAGAATCACAGGACTGGACTATTCTCCTATCTGGTGACTTCAACTTTCCTTCGTAGAATGGAAAGAACGAATAGGAGATTGTGGTTGTACTTATACATATAAAAAAGAGAGTAATAGTAGTGCAGAAGATAAGAGGCAATTTGAAAAAGCTATTAGATATGCTACTAGAATACAACATCAACAAATAAATCACCTGCCAACAAGAAAGGAAAATACTTTAGACCTAGTATTTGTGAACGAGATGAATTATGTTAAAGAAATAATAGTTATAATGCGAGTATTTCAGACCATAATGTCATAGAATTAACAGTTCATTCAAAGCAAGTGAAAATAGAGATAAGCAAGAAATGAAAAAGTGGGAAGGATATGGAAAATACAACTTCTACAGTAAAAATATAAAATGGTCAGAAATTAATGAAGAATTAAACAAAGATTGGGATAACATTTTCGTAAGTGATGACATAAGGGTAAATACGGAGATATTATATAAAATATTGGAGATAATAGTGGAAAAAATATATACCGAAGAAGAAAAGTAAACATCATTCATGCATACCAAGAGACAGAAGAATCTTGTTCCAGAAAATCAGAAAGTGGAAAAAAGGTCTTGCAAAAGAAAAAAAAAATGCATGGAAGTTTATAGAACTAAAAAGTAAGATAGAAAATGCAAAGAAACAAAAGATTATACAATCAAAAGAAAATGAAAAACGGACTTGGAAGAAAAAACCCTATTAAATATCAAGCAAAAACCCCAAACTATTATACTCATATGCGAAGAAGATGAATAAAAGAAGAATAGAAATAGGCCCTCTGAGAATTGAAGGGAGATTAACGAATGAAAAAAAGGAAATTTGCAACATACTGGCAGAACGATATAAGAGAGAATTCACCCCTAGAATAGATAAGAGATAATGATATGAAGTAAGGGATGAAAATAGTGAATATTTAGCTGACATAGATATTAATGAAGCTGATATTGTGCAGGCTATTAATGAAATTAAAAATGGAGCTGGCTGCAGGGCCTGATGGAATTCCTGCTATTTTGTTAAAGAAAGTAGTTCATTCTATCGCAAAGCCACTTGCAATATTATTAAGACAAAGTGTAGATACAGGCAAGATATATGATGAGCACAAATTAGCGTATATTACCCCTACTTTCAAAAGTGGATCAAGACTAGAGGCAAGTAATTATAGGCCTGTGAGTCTAACATCACATATATGAAAGTGTATGAAAGGGTAATGAAGAAAAATATTATGAAACATTTAACTAAAAAATAATTTGTTTAATAAAGGACAACATGGTTTCGTACCCGGAAAAAGTACACAAACCCAACTGTTAGTCCACCGTGAAAACATATTCAAAATAATGAAAAGCGGAAATGAAAACAGATGTGGTTTATTTAGACTTTGCAAAAGCTTTTGATAAAGTAACCATATAATTATTAGCGAAGAAAATTAGAAAACACAATATCGTGGATAAAGTAGGAAGTATGGTTAAAAGAATTTTTACACACAACGAAAACAGAGTAGTTTATTGCAAACAAACGACGAGAATCGGATGAAGCCAAGGTAATATCCGGTGTGCCGCAAGGTACGGTGTTAGCTGCAATACTGTTTGTTATTATGATTGAAGACATAGACAATAATGTTAAGGATTCGGTAGTGAGTACGTTTCGCAGATGACACAAGAATAAGTAGAGAAATTACTTACTTGTGATGAAGATAGGAAACGCTCTACAAAGAGACCTTAACAAAGTATATGATTGGGCAGAGGTAAATAGGATGGTATTTAACTCTGATAAATTTGAATCAATAAATTATGGAGACAGAGAAAGAAAGCTATATGCATATAAGGGACCTAATAATGAGACCATCACAAATAAGGAAGCAGTTAAAGACCTTGGTGTGATGATGAATAGGAACATATTTATGCAATGATCAAATATTCAACTCTGTTGGCAAAATGTAAAGCAAAAATGGGAATGTTGTTACGCTGGCACTTCAAAACAAGAAAAGCTGAACACATGATTATGCTTTATAAAACATATG